>NW_022900929.1:4583101-4587447 GCF_012274545.1 Fukomys damarensis
TTTTTGAGTGCTGTCATTTTCAGTGTAGAGGTCTTTTGTCGCCTTTGTTAAATTGATTTCTAGATATTTCATTTTTTGGATGCTATTCTGAAGGGGATTACTTCCCTAATTTGACTCTCAGCAACACTGTTATTTGTGTACAAAAAGGCTACTGATTTTCGAGTATTTACCATGTATCCAGCTACTCTACTAAATCTGTCAATCAAGTCTAGAAGTCATTTGGTGGAGTTCTTTTGGGTCTTCTATGTAGAGTATCGTATCATCAGCAAATAACGACAGTTTCACTTCTTCCTTTCCTATCTTTATTGCTTTTATTTCTTTCTCTTGTCTAATTGCTGTGGCTAATGTTTCCAAAACTATATTAAACAGGAGTGGTGACAGTGGACAACCTTGTCTCATTCCTGATTTTAACATGAAGGTTTTCAGTTTTTGATCATTTAGTGCGATGTTGGCTGTTGGCTTTTCATAATAGCCTTTATCAAGTTGAGATAAAGACAATCTATTCCAATTTTCTGTAGGGTTTTTATCAAGAATAGGTATTCAATGGAAACCCAGCATGTGCCTGAGACAGGAGGATACTGACCAGGAGCTCTGGAAGATGCGTGGACAGATCCAGGTAGCTGGCAAGAGTGTTGCTGCCAAGAACTGGGGTCGTGGGATGAATCTGCCCCTTCCTTGCTGGTGACAGCACTAGAGAAGCACCTGGCTCAGTGATTCTCACTGGGAACAGTCCTTATCTCAGGAGGCATTGTGAAAACTCGTAGGGATGCTTCCTATCACAATGATTGGGGGCCCTAAGAGGTGGCCCTAAAGGTGCCAGACACCCAGCTGTGGACACAACCCATCTGCAGCTCCATCATGACTCTGTAATGGCCCATAATGTTCCACTGACTCTGACACAGGAAGAGGCGAAAGACCTCTTCATAATTTTCTGAGCATAGGCCAGACTCAGATTTATGTATAAACACACAGTGTTTTGCATGGTTTTCATATACAATCAACTTGCAGGAATGCAAATTTAGTAGGAAAAGTGTATTTTTGTTTTTTGTTTTTTAAAATTTTACCAAAAGGTTATTTGTTTGACCATTTCAGAAAACCATGTTACTACTGGAAATGCTAATCATAATTATGATTATGAATATGATAGCTCCAAGTTTCAACTTGTGCTACCACACACAGTGATCCCACATATCAGTGTAAGTGTATGACCCTTTTATCTTCTTGAATAGCCCAACCTCTGCTTTCAAATCATTGAATATATTCAAATATGCTGAACATATTTATACATTTAAATATGCATTATTTTATCTAGATTCCTTTCTTTGTACTTTGTTGTAGTAGGTCTTTAAATTGAGCTTGTTATTAAAACTTTGAGAGAAATAAGTTAAAACATAGCTTTGGATGTACATAAAATTCCTCTTAAGAAAACTAAAAGGATTTAGCTCAGTGGTGTCGCTGTCTTGCAAGTACAAGGTCCTGAGTTTGATCCCCCATACAAAAGAAAAGAAGAAAAGAAAAGAAAAAGAAAGAAAATTAAAAGGAATGTTACAAAATATTTGTCATAAAAAAAAAGGATCTGATAGTGTAGCAAACCACAGCCCTAAATGAAATATTCTTGTTTGTTTGGTTGGTTGGTTGGTTGGTTTTTTGAGACAGGGTCTCACTATGTAGTTGAGACTTACCTGGAATTCACTATGTTCCAGGTCTCAAACTCACAGCAATCCTTCTGCCTCGGCCTCCCGAGTGCTGGGATTACAGGCATGTGCCACCATGCCCAGCTATGAAATATTCTGATACAAGCCAGGAAAGAAAAAAGTCCAGAATTGCACAAAGCTGTTGCTATGTGAGGTATGATTAAAAATATACATAGTGACTATTTAAAATGTCAAAATTTTATTACAAAAAATGATACATTCCCATTACTTCCCCCTCAGAACACCACTCCTTGCTTTTAACACACTTATCCCCTCACTGTTGCCACTTTCTGAGCAGTTCTGGACATTCCCCTTTTGTGACTGTCTTTTTCTGGCTGCCTTAATGTCCTGAATTGACTCAAAATGTTTAAGGCAATTTCTGCCGAGTAAAAACACTGTGGTGAGTCCTCATCCACCTTATTCACCAGACCTGGTACTGTGCGAATTCTTACTCTTCCCCAAAGTTAAAAAGGTAAGCATTTGGAATTGATTCAGGACAAGGAGGCAGCCACAGCATACAACTAAAGACACTCATGAAAGAGGACTTCCAGAGCTGCTTCAGAAAGTGGCAGCCATGATGGGATAAGTGGGTTTGAAGAGAAAGGAGAATATTCGAGGGAGAGTAATGGTAATGTATATTTTACTGTAAAATTTTTAATATTAATATCCACTGTAATTTTGATCATGCCTGCATATGTTTTATATGTTTATTACAACAAAATTGTTAATTGTGTTCTTGAAATATTTTTGTATCCCTACATTTTTGTCTGCTTGAGAAGTAAAAGACTTTTTCTTTTAAGACTTCTATTATTGTGGTGGATTTGTCTATTACTAGCTAAGGATTTGTTGATTTTTGCTTTATGGATTTTGAAATTATGTTATTAGGGGCATACAAATTTATAGCCGACATACTCATTTCATGAACATTTTATCATTATATAATGACTCTTTGCATTTTGTCTTTTTTTTTTTTTCCTCTCGGTACCAGGGATTGAACTTGGGTCCTTGCACTTGCGAGGCAGGCGCTGGAACCACTGAGCTAAATTCCTGGCCTTCTTTGCATTTTTTCTTAAAGTCTATTTTATCAATATTAGTATGTCAACACCAGCTCATATAATTTTTTAATCCTCTTACTTTCAAGCAACATCATTGCATTTCGGGGGGAGGCATCTTCATAAACAGTGCTTAGCTGGATTTTGTTTTTGTGGCCATTCTGACCTTTTAACTGGAGAGATCAAACCCCTTTTATGCATAGTGAATATGGATTTATTTGGCTTTATTTATAGCATCATTCATTCATTCAACAAATAGATTTAGCGCCTGCCATGAGCCAGACTCTGAGTTAAGCACTGGAGAAGGAAGGAAAAACAGACGATTCCCCTGTCCTAGGGGCTAGATGATAACAGGAGAAGGCTAATGATATGCAAATATTTTCAGTGTTAGGCAAGTGCTGCGAATAAGGGGATTAGGAAGAGGGCACGGGGCGGGCAGGGAACATTCCTCTTTTGCAGAGGGAGCCTGCAAACGTAGGGCAGCATTCAAGCTGAGCCCTAAAGGAAAGAATGGCTGAATCCTGAGCTTTCTGGGGGAGGAGCTTCCTGACAGAGAGAGAGGCCTCTCTGGCAACCGCTGGGCACAGGGTTCGAGCCCCACGAGCCCCACGGGGAAGGGAGAACAATAAAGGAGCGTGGGGGCGCCAGCCTCTGCTCAGAGCCACTGCAGGGTCCAAACCCGGGAGTGAGAGTGCCCGCGTTCGATTTGGGATTTGTCTGGAGGCTCTTTCTGGAAACGGGGGAAGGAGACCGGCGAGGAGACCAGTAAGGAGCAGATAGAGCTGACATCGGACTGAAGGTCCGCTGAGGAGAGCGATTCCGGGAAGAGGGGGCTGCCCTCTACAGAGAGGGGTCCGGAAGAGCACAGAGAAGCCTGCGAGACCAGCACCCGCTACCTCAACAGCAGCGGCCCTGCAGCTCTGAAAGAAACCCAGCCCGAAGGTGAACCGCGGGCATGGAGAGAGGATGTGGCCAGGACCCCTGGGCGAGATGACATGGGACCCCAGATGCAGGGGCACCACAGACTCGACCCTGGGCAGGGCACCCTGGAAAGTAAACACAGCAGGAAGAACTGGAAAAAGAGTCTCTTTGCCAGAGGGAGCTGGAGCAGGGGCTTGAGAGGCCAAAGGAAAAAAATGCTGTGGACAGAGAAGCACAGCTGGCAGGACCTGAGGAGGAGGGCATGGCAGTGGGGCACTGGCCAGCCCTGAGGACACAAGCGCATGCACGTGCACACAGGCTCAGGCTCACAGACACACATTCACACGCCTAATTAGTTCCGCAGTGCCCAGGTACATCACACTTGTTGATTTTCCTAAACCCTAAAAATCTGACTCCTGAGCTAGGCATGCTAATGCATGCCTGTAATCCAGCTCTGTGGGAGGCTGAGTCAGGAAGACTGCGAGCTGGAACCTAGCCTGGGCAATAGAGCAACTTAGCAAGATCCTGTCTCAAAATAAAAAAATAAAAAAAAGGACTGAGGATGTAGCTCAGTGCAAAGGCCCTGTGTTCAATCTCAAGCACCACACACACGCACACACGGCACCTTCCAAAAAAAAAAAAAAAAACTAACTACAAAGCCCCTCTTTAAACAAATCAT
>NW_022900929.1:4587490-4637530 GCF_012274545.1 Fukomys damarensis
AAAAAAAAAAAAAAAAACTGACTCCAAAGCCCTTCTTTAAACTAATGATCCACCACCTGTCTCACAATCGCAAGGGCCCGAGTTTGATCCTCAGTACCAAAAATATATATAAAATAAAATAATGAGAATTCAGTACTGGCCATGGGGGTGGGGGGCAGGTCTCTCTCTCTCTTCCACAGAGAAAAGCAGTAACGAGGGTAAAGAGATTTTAAAAGGCAGAGAAAGGATGTATGGGGGAGATGTAGGCAGTGTATTTCCTTAATGACTAGAATGGCTATGTGTGTTTTTATTAGTATGTCCTTGTAATAGCTGACAGAGGGCCAGCTATTGTGATAAGATCTTTTCTGGCCTTACCCCAGGGTCTGGCAAACTTCTGTAAAAGGACCAGACAGTAAACATTTTCGGTTTTGCTGACCACTTGGTTCTTCTCACAGCCGCCCAACCCAGAAAAGCAGCTGAGGGCAGTATTTCAACAATTGCATGTGGCCCGGCCCCAGGATGACCTTGTTTGTGGACAGGAAAGTTTGAATCTCATACAGTTTTCACATCACAAAAGACAATTTTTTTCCATTATTTAAAAATGTTTAAAACAGCCTTATCTCCCAAGGGTAAATTTGGCCACTGCCCCCCTTCCCCCATGGAGTGGCCCCCCACCATCCTGTGAAGTACTGTGACTTCCTCAGCCCCCCAGTGATGAAAAAACTGAGGCCCCCTAAGGTCACATGGACGAGAATGATAGGAAGCCACCGAAACAGGTGTGCCTGCCTGTGGGTCCTGTACCCCCAGGATAAAATCTGTCTTGGGCTGCTGTGTATCGGGGGGATTCCAAGCGCTGTTCAGATTAGAAAATTTATCGCACATTGCCATGAATCCTTTCAAAATACTGTCTTCCACTTCAAACATATTTGTTCTGTCATTCTCCACACTTTGAGAAGCAGTTCTGGAAGTCCTCTTTCATGAGTGTCTTCACAAGGTGTGATCAAAAATACAGTAAATGCTACTGCCCAGTGCCATCCAACAGAAAGGCAAACCTGTGACACTATTATGGTGAGTCTCCACCCACCATATTCCCCAGGTCTGCACCCTGTGACTTCCGGTTCTCCCCCCAAAGTCAAAATGACCATGAAAGGGCAAAATTCTGAGTCGATTCAGGACCTCAAAGCAGCCATGACCACACAACTAAAGACACTCATAAAAGATGCCTTGCAGAACTGCTTCAGAAAGTGTCAGGATGATGGGATCAGTGTGTTTTGGGGGACTATCTGACGGTGATTAATGGTGATGTGCCTTTTACTGTCATGAATATTTTTATTCAAACACACATGGTATTTTTCAATCACTCCTCGCCTATCGATCAATTCGCCACCTTGCGCAAGACCTTTAAGCCCATGACTGTCTCTTCCAGGCTGGTGCTGTGCTGCAGGAGCCTCCCTGCTCTCCTCGGCTCCCTTGCTAATAATAACACTGCTCGTTGGCAGATAGTGGGGTGCACAGCCCATAACAGTGGGTGTTTTATTTTTATCCACCCCGGGGTCAGCAGACATCACCACTGGAATTATTTACTTATATATGCACATCCTACCATGTTCCTGAAAGGGTTTCAGGTGACTATGAGCACAAGAACCTCATACATTAATGAAGTTACAAACGAGTGATGTTAAATCTTTCAAAGTAAACTAAAGTTCTGGGGCAACTCTTGTGGGATTATTAATTCATTTTTTTCCCTCCTTCCAACACTTAAACAAGAAAACTGATTTACCAGCAGAAGAAGCCAGAGGTGGGCTTGTCAGCTTCCAGGCAGGCACCCCAAATTCCTGCTAAGGTGCTGACGGTTCCCTTCCTAATCACTTCTCTGTGCTCTTCTTTGTAACAAATTATTTCAGCAATGCAGAAAATGATCAGGCACAATCCTTTCATCCAAGAATCTTACAACCTCTGAAAAAAACTCATTCTAGATCAGTCCATCACTTTAGAAAGGTCCCCGCAGCCCTGTTTGTTCTGTCTAGTTTTCAGAACATGTCGAGCGGTAACCTGCCTCAGGACCTTTGTCCCTACCTTTTTCCCTACTCAGAACAATCTTTTCTCAGCTCTGTTGGCCCCTTCTTATCTTCTGGGTCTTTCCTAGAGGATCCCTCCCTAAGCACAAACATAAGAAGTTTCCTTTTCATTGGCTTCTTTCATGGCCTTTGACTTCTTCAGAACCCTGATCACAGTTTGTAACAGTATTATTTATTTGTGGTTTCCAACATCTTTATCTGTCCTCTGCTCCATACTGGAACTAAAGAAGCCATATCTGGTTGTTTGGTATTGAGAGATTGAATCCAGTGCCTTTCCACTAAGCTACATCTCCCACCCTTTTTATTTTATTTTATTTTTTATTTTGAGACAAGTTCTTCCTAAAGCTCTGAGTTGCCTAGGCTAAGCTCAAACTTGAGATCCTCCTGCCTCAGCCTCCCAGAGTGCTGGGATTATAGGCCGGTATCTTTTTTTTTTTTTTAAACCACTGTTTCCCCACACTTTGCACAGATCCTAGCACACAGTAGATACATAGTAAATACACACAGGATGAACACAGCAGAATATGGCAGGAGGGGGCACATGAATGGCTTCTGTGCTTTCCCCTCCCCTCAGCCTGAAACAAAGCATACCAACCCTTGTTAGTTTTATATTTGGACACTCGTGTAGTTTTTCATTTTGATTTCTAAAAACAAAAACAAATTACATCTAAATAAACAAATGGGGGGTAAGCTGGCCTTGCTAAAAGAGATTTTATTTTGCAGAATTGTGAAAAATGAGGTTGGCTGGATAAACCCGGATCTGAATGTAAACTCACACTAAAGCCACAGCCATGAAAACTATGCTGTTGGCACAAAGATAGATGGGTGGCCTGCTGGAGATCTGTACACAGATGGTCACTTCATTAACAGTGCCATGATGATCCAGTAGGAAAGAGAATGCTCCATTACTGCTGCTGGAGCCATTGAACATCCACTCGGAAAAATCCTGGCTCCTGACACCTGCCTCGCCTCGTGCCAGAGAAATAAATGCATGAAGCAGGGCACGGATGTGAATGCAAAAGACAAAACTGAAAAGCTTCCAAAATAAAACCTAGCACATCATTTCCAGGACAGTGAGGTATGCAGAAGTGTGCATTAGTAAGCTTTTCATCACTAGAACCACACACACAGCACAAACAACCTAACGGAGGCGGAGGTTATTCTGGCTCTCGGTTTCTGAGGTTTCAGTCCATGGCTGACTGGCTCCAAGCCAGGAACCTCACAGTGGGAAGGCCACCTTCCAAGGGCACGTCCAGCTGTAACATCACTGGATTCGTGCCCTGGTGAGTGAGCCCATGATCTAGTCACCTGTGCAGGAGTCTCATAACCTGGTCAAATTGACAAGCAGACAGAACCATCACAAGTGCTTAATGTGGACACATAAAGGACACCACAAAGGAACATATGGTACACAAACCTTGCTCTTCAAACCAAAAGCTCTGTTCAAGCCAGGCATGGTGGTGCACACCTATAATTCCAGCACGCTGGGAGGCTGAGGAAGGAAGATGGCAAGTTCAAGCCCAGCTGGGTGTATAGCTTAGTGCAAGGGCCCTGGGTTCAGTCTTCAGTTTTGAGGGGAAAATAGCTCTGCTCAGCAGGGGACAGAAATAGCAATCCATAGACATGGATAAGATGATTGTGATGTACATCTCTGAAAAAAGACTCACATTTGTATAAAGAAGAAAAAGAAAATCCAAATAAAATATGGGCAATAGATGTGAACAAACACTTCACGTCAGAGGATATCCAAATATTCAATCAGCTTATAAAGTACACTCAGCAGGATGAAGCAACCTAAAACCACAATGAGATGCAACTGTCTACCCATCAGAATGACTAACCCTTAAGAGGTGGGGCTAGAAGTGTCCCGCTCCACTGTCAATAATCAAGAGAAGCAAATAGACCCTGCATTCAAGGTTGGCCAACATGAAAAACTAGTGTAGTCACTTTGGTACGCTGTTTATCAGCAGCTACTAAAGCTAAATATATTCTACATTAATCATGTTCTTATTTTCTGTGCCTTATCTGTTTTGACTCTTTAAATCTTGCTGGTGCTGGAGACACTGTCCTTCCAAGGCTAGATAATTCCTAAGTCAGGAACAATCACTTGGCTACATACAGTCACATGCAAGACAACTGCTTCCTCCATCTCACACACACACACACACACACACATCAATATTCCTCTGCCCAAATCTCCCAGGGCTGGGTACCAGGCAACCAGAGGAGGCCTTCTCTCAAACCTAGAACAACAGACTTACCAAAGCCACCCCATCTTGAGTAGTTTCCCTGTCCTGCCTCAACTTTGCCATGAGAACTCATACAGCTCAGGCCTTGGGTCTCCCCAGCTGCTGCTCAGCTTCCCAACCAAGGCTGGGGCCTCCTGTGTGGCCCTGCATGCCAGGGTGTGCCTCCCTTTCTTAGCAACTGTGGTAGTCATGCTCCTGTTGCTGGGACAAAATACTTGACACCTGTACCTTACAGAAGAGGTTTATTTGGCTCACAGTTCCCAGGGGGTTCAGTCAATGGTTGATTGGCTCCAGAGAAAAAACAGCATGATGGAAGGGTCTGGTGCAAGACAGCTGCTCATCCCACGACAGCCAGGAGGCAGAGAGAGAGGAGGAACCTGGGATGAAAACACACCCTTGCACCTCCTTGCACTGAATTCAGCAATGAACTTATCAATGGATGAATCCACTCATGAGTATAGTGCCCCGTGATCTCACCAACTTCCAAATACATGCAGCTTTCAGGAGATATTTTAGATCTAATCATAACAGGGACATAGGTAACGAGTTGTTCTTTCAGTGGCCTGGACCTGCCTGTGTTGTCACTCAGTCATCCAGTAAATTAAAACCTTGTGTACAACAAGCCTTCCCACCCATACAGAACTGTGAGCATTTTGCACACAAAACACCCCAACAGTACTCAAAACAACCCAAGCATCTATCAAAACTTAAATGGATCAAAAGATTATGGCATGTTACACAACGGAATTCAATAAAGCAACCAAAAAAAAAATGGTACCTACTATGTCAAACACAATACTACATAGGGTTGGTTTCATTCATGTAAAATTTCAGATTTCCTAACCATCTGTGATGATGTTACCTAGAGTCACCTGCAGGATAGGTGTGGACTGGGACAGAGTCAAAGAGAGGCACACATCTGGCATAGTGGGCATGTTCTAAATCCTTTAATGGCAGGTTGTTTTATACACACACACACACACACACAGGCACACACACATGAAATGTATCCTTGCTTACCATTTTACTATGTACTATATGTATACCTCAATTGAAAAAGATTTTTAAAGGAAAGGTTGAACTCAAGATGAATTTTAAAGATAGAAGGCTCTTGGATGACTGCATGCAGAAGTCAACAGAGGGGAAAGGAATCTATATGCTTTGACTATAGCTTGCCCCCTCTGACACAGGGTTGAAATCTGATCACCATGTCAGGGTACCAAGGGATAGGACCAGGTGGGATCTTCAAGGGGTGCCCGGGCCTCTGCCCTCAAGAATGCAGTAAGCCATTCATGTGGTTCACGGACCAGCAGGGTGAGTAGTTGTTCAGAGAAGGACTTTGCTATACCAATCAGATGGGCCAGGTCTCTCCCATACCCTGTACCCCTGGGGACTTTGCCAGCAAGAAGGCCACCACCAGATGCGGCCAGTAGACCTGGGATCAGAACAGGGAGGCAAAGTAAACCTCTTTTCTTTACAACTTACCCAGCCTGTGGTGCTGGGTTACAGACTGAGACAGGTCTCAAAGCCCCATTTCTGAGAACAGCGGTGCCCTGGAGATAGGTAACACTAGAAAAATGGCCAGGAAACTGGTGGAAATTATTTGGGACATTTTGATTTTGAGACAATTGAGTCCCTGAAATGTCCAGCAACTGGTAGAAATCCGTGCTGGCGCTGAGATCACTGTGGGAGACACAGACTTTGAAGACGCCAGGAAACCATTCAGGAGGTCTCCTGGGGAAAGAAATTGTCCAGCACACAGAGATTCAAGGGTAGTCTTCAGTTAATTCCACAACCAGAAAGAAAAGCATGCCGGCCAGGGGGTGGGGGTGGAATGTCCACAGAAGGCACCAGAGTCCTGAGCAGAGTGTCAGAAACGGGGAGCACCTTGGCAAAGGGAGAATTCAGCTTCTCTTCTCTCTCTTACAAAACCTTCAAGGGTTCCCTGCTCATTTTCCCCACATTGATCAAAGTCCTGACATCCAGGAAGTGCTGAAGAAAGTCTCCGGGCTCCTAAGCACGCCCACCTCCCAAGACCTGCTGTCCCCACCTCACCCCTGTTGCTGGTGCTGTCTCCCCTTTGTGCCAGTTGAACTAAGACACCGAGATTCAAACAAATCACAGTACCCATTGGCACTGATCTGGACATGGGCGGCACCGTTTGAAGTCATTGTCACCCTGATCACTGAGCAGATGGCAAATGCCAAATCCCACACGCCACCCATCTCCACATGCCTAACTCCACATCTAACTCTCCATCAATTTAATCTAACTAGATTTATTATGGCCACTTAGACTCTTTGCTCTTTCTTTTTCCAGTACTAGAGATTGAACCCAGGGCCTTCCCACCGGGCTACATGACCAACCCATTTTATTTTGGGACCAGGACTCATTAAATTGCTAACTGTCCAGACTGGGCTCAAACTTGCAATCTTTCTGCCTCAGCCTCCCAAAGTGCTGGGATTACAGGTGTGTGCTACCATATCCAACGTAGTCTCTGCTTTTCAAAGAGCCCAAGGAAGCAAACTTCTAAAAGATCTTTATTCCACAAGAAGCTAGAGCTCCAGCAATGAAAAATGGCAAGAGAAGGTCTGGAGACCTGCTTTCAGCCCTCGAGATACCGCCATTGTAGCCAATTGTGCTTTTTCATTGCTGCCTCTGGGTCTTTGCTTAAGCCTCCCCACACCCTGAGGACCGCCCTGATGATACTACAGATGTGGCTTCCAGCACAGACTCAGTGTGCAGCCAATCTCTCTTTGTGCTCTAATGCACCAAATCCCAAAAAGAAAGCAGCGACAACACCGGTCACCATTCTTTTCGTCATCCTGGCAACCATCTCTCTTCTCTTTTTCTACCCTTTAGTATTGGAATTTTGGGGGAGTCACCCACATGTTGAAAATCCACCTCTCGCCAGGAAGCCCTCCACTCTCATGACGTGTGCTGCCTCTGACGATGGGTCATTACTTTTAGGAGGGGACAGGAACCGTCCACTTACTTTGAAGAAATTAGAGGGCAGTACAGAGGCAACAACATATAATCACTTAATTTGGAGCAGATCCAGGCCTGAATATAAGCACTTGTGATTTAAAGGGGCAAAGCAATTAAATACAATCGGCGGAACGTTCTTTTAAATCAATGAAGTCATTCACATAGTCCATAGAAAGATGACTAGCTTTGAAAGCATAATTTAGTCCCAAAGAGAAGAGAAAAAAGGCAAAGATTGACATTCACAGGAAGAAAATGAAACAAAGTGATAAACCATTTAGGAATTTCCGTGATTTCACTGGTCTTTTAAATTCCATCTCATTTTTTCATCATTCTATGTCTCCAACACAGTGACAGATTCGTCATTCTTCTTGCATACCGTGCATCTTAACCGCTTTTAGCATTTGGCAAGTTCCCATCTTTTGTGGGAGTGGAGTAAAGACTGCTCCCATGCACTGACCAAGACTGAAAATGCCAGAGCCTCACCCTCCTTGCCTCCCTTCCAAGTCAGACGCATGATCTGCCTTCCCCACTCAGCACACGGCCAAGTGGACTCCTGAGCTAGAGGGATCAAAGCAAGGGACAGCAGCTTCCTGCATTCTAGCAGCCTAGTGGCCAACCTCAATCAGACCAAAATTGAGGGGACTTTCCCCAACATCAGAATACTTCCACTTCCCCCTTACCCAGGGGAGATACGTCTCGAAATTCCCAGCAGATACCTGAAACATGCAGAGTACCAAACCTTCTAAATAAATAAACATACATGTGTGTGTTCTTATTCATACATCACCAGTACACTATACATACAAATGGCACAGTTATGCTTAGAGGTGAATGAAAGGGCCTCCGATAGGGTCAGTCCTAGGAAAATGCACTCTGCTCTTTTCTCCTCCAAACTGCCCCCGAGTGCCCGATGTACACTCACAGCCCCACTTCAGCTAGCACAGACAGCTGCACATCTCAGGCCCCACCTCCACAGGACCATTCTTCCCCTGCACAGAGTTATACACTCTGCTTCTAACTCAATCCCAGCTACACTGCGGCATGCTACAGTTAGAGGCCCAGGTGCCTTATCTGTAACCCCTGGGGCCAGATGCACTTTGGAATTCAGAATGTTGCAGCTTTCAGAAAGATAATGTGCTGCATTAGTTCCACCTTGGGTTTGAAACCCTGAAGCATCTGGGGACAGCCTCCCGTGATCCAACTGGAGAACATTTCTGCAGCAAAACACATGAATATTCAGACTGACTGGGGAGAGGTATGACTGCAAAGAGTCATCCATATAGGTCAGATTTTACAGCTCAGTCCCCCAAAACTTTCAGTTTGCAAAGCTTTGGGATTTCTGAGTTGCATGGACAGATGATATGACACAT
Organism: Fukomys damarensis; assembly: GCF_012274545.1. Taxonomy (NCBI): domain Eukaryota; kingdom Metazoa; phylum Chordata; class Mammalia; order Rodentia; family Bathyergidae; genus Fukomys; species Fukomys damarensis. The sequence goes on from NW_022900929.1 coordinate 4,596,155, forward strand.
CTCTCTACTCCTGCAGGACAGCAGCTTCCCGTACAGCCACACAATCTGAGCTCTCAGGTCAATGCCTAACAAAAGGAGCACGAAGTGGAAACGGGAGACATGAGGCAAGGCTGTGGGTACCCCACTGTCTCCCCAGTGCACTGCCCTCCTCAAAACCCCAGGTAAACAATCAAGTCCAGAGCTGCACTGACTTTTTCTGCAAAACACTGGAGAGTAAACAGCTTTCAGTCTTGCAGCCCGGGTGATCTCAGTTGCAACTTCCTACCTCTGTCGCACAATGTCAAACTCCACAAGAAAACACACAGATGACAGGTGTGGTCAGTCTCCAATAAAACAACATTTACAATGATAGTTATGTCAACTAGTTTCATCCGGTGGTCAGCAAATGTTTATTAAATGGTCTGATGATAAATACTGTAAGCTTTCAGAGGCACAATCTTTTGCACCTGCACAGTCCAGCCACTCCTGTATGGAAATAGAAATGAATGGGTGCAGCTGTATTTCAATAAAACTTTATTTACAAAAGCTGGCAATAGCCAATATCCATGGGCCTAGCTTGCTGATAGTTGGGTCCATTTCATTTTTATTGTTGTCAGAAAGTTTCAATGTTGACATAATTGTTTTTAAACTTCATTAATAATTTACTCTATAACTTCTGTGGGATTTTTTTTTAGCTGTTGTTAATAAATTTTATTGCATACTTTTGAGATTTACAACATAGAGACAGTAAGATCATTATTATTATGAAGCAAACTATCATACCACATAGTTGCTTTTTGTGTAACAAAAAATAATAAAATGAATGTACTGGCACAGGAAGAAAAAAATCAAGGGACAGAGGGGATATAAGAATGAGCATAAAGGGGGGCCGCCCAAATGGGGCTGTGAGGGAAAAGGTTCAATGCAAGAGAACTGCAGCAACCTGCTAGAGATAAGGCTTGAGAAATTTGGGGTATGATGAACGTCAGGGACAGGGCTAGAGAATGCCATGGGAGTTATGGGTGTGGTTACTGGGCCTTAGTAACCGATGACTACAAGTCTTTAGCAGGAGTAAAAGCATAGAGAGGTGGAAGAGGCTTAAAGTGATCTTTGGTCAGCCTAGGATGATTCCGTCAGTGGGACGCTATCTCAAAAAACAAAAATACAAAAAGAGCTAGGGATATAGCTCAGGGTGAAGGCCGTGGGTTCAATCCTCAGTACCAAAAAAAAAAAAAAAAAAAATTTAAATAACAAAAAAGCGGGAAACATTTAAAAAATCATTCAGAATAAATGCTAAATGTTTTCTGCACCAAAAAAAATGGTTTTATATGTGTGGTGATGGATATGTTAGTTGCTTCAATTAATCATTTTACAATGCATACCTATGTCAAAACACCATGATGTCAACCATAAATATATACAGGTTTTATTATAACATAAAATTATATCAATCATAACTTCATAAAGCTGCATATTTAAATAAAGTACAGAAATGAAGAAGGATTCCATTCCTGTTCCATAAACATCACAAACTCCATTCTCACCTGGGCAACTTAGCGAGACTCTGACTCAAAATTAAAAGTTTTCATTAAAATGGAGATAGGAGTAAGGACAATGAATTCAATTCCCAGTACCACAAAAGAAAAAAGAGAAAGAAAAGAAAAAAATCAGTAAATTTTTAAAAAATTAAAATAAATAAATGGGCATAACAGTACAAAAATTGGTACTATCAGCACGTAAAGAAAAGAATTATTTCACGCACCTTTAAAATAGAGCATTTCAACCATCCTTCCCTAGTTGGACATAAACTGGGTATAAACATGAAATAAAATATAAAATAAAATAACTAAGAGGTTCTCAGCCATATTTAGCTTGCCTAGTAGGCTAATAATATTGATATTATTATCTTGAAGCAAGCTGATGTATATTATGGGTTAAACAAAATTTCACTATAAAAGATGCAGATACAAGATTGAGGAAGTTAAGCAAATTTCCTGGATCTTGTTTCTTTTAAGTATTTAGTATTTAATTTTAATAATTTTAATGACTTAGATGTTTCACATTAATTGAAAATTAAAATGTTGGATTGTGGGCATTCCCACTCAAATTATAAGAGTGAACTTGTGATTTTATGAGATCCGTCTCCACTGGAAAGACCTAGGGCAAGGCCAGCTCAGGGTATCCCCCATGCACAGCTGCAGGTATGCTGAGCACCCTGTGTGTGTCCATATTTCCATATCTCAATGCCTCTACTTATTGATTGATTTATTTATTGGTACTGGGGACTGAACTTGGGGGTCCTCATGCTAAATGCCTTCATTATTGAAATCCAGAAATTCCTCAGGGAAACAGCTAACCTGCAGTCTGAGACAGGAGGATCCATAACAAGCTTAAGGCATTTTGGGTTTACTCAAAAAATGAGGTCTTCGTCAAAGACTCAGATGGTCAGCACAAAGGGCTGATGGGTCCAGTATGAAGGAGCCCCTCTGCATATCCGTTGACTCTTTTTAACCTTTTTAACATTCTTCTCACCCACAAGTTATTTCACAGTGTGTTCTCAAATGCCTGACCAGTGAGCAGTGTTTAACTTGTCTTTCTGTATTAACTTCTGACTTAATAGCAGTGTGATCAGAGAGCAGGGACCACATGAAACCTACTCTGTAAGATTTATTGAGGCTGCTGTGTGGCCTGACGACTACATGATTAATGTCTGGGTCTCCGTGTATTTTCTATGTCTCTTGCACTGAATGCAGAATTCTGTGGGGCTCATTAGGTCAGGCTGTGATTTGTTCAAACCTCCCTACCCCTACTCACTTTTTCTCCCACCAGCTTACCCATAATTGAAACAATTGTAAGGATGGATTTATAGGTTTCTTCTGCAGTTCTATCTGCTTTTCACTTCACCTGTTTAGGGCTACTTTGCCCAATGTATCTATGTTTGGAGTGGCTGCACCTTCTTGCTAAATGAAACCTGTTCACATGATACAGAGACCAGCTCACACTTTCTGATGCTTTTGTCTTAAATTCTCTTTTTGTCTTCTATTAGTTTTAGTAGTACAGGCTTTTGAGGAGTATATTCCTGGTAGGACTTCCATTTCTTCCTTTTATTTTCCACCTTTGTGCACCTTCTGCTTTAGATGTGCTTCTTACAAACAAGAGACCGGAATGGAGAACTCGGATGTGACCTCCTCCCTCCTCCCCACAGCAGGCTACAAAGTCACTGGCTCCTACAGACTTGGCTTGGATTTAAGGAAAGGGTGCATTTCCTGTCCCCACCTACCTTATGGTTCCCCAGATGAGGTGTGGGAAGCCAGATGGGAAAGAGCAATTTTCATTTAGAAGAACCTAGGGAATCCATTTGTCACACTAGGTGGAGAAACAGCAGCCACCCTCAGCTTTCCCATCTCCTTTTCTTTTGCTATATTTCACCTTTAGCTAAGTTACTCCACTTTGACCTTGGGAACAGAAATTGAAGGAAGCCTACTAAGGAGGAAAGGACAAAGAGACCCAAGTTAAAGCCAACTTATCAGGGAAGAAAGGACCCTTTTCTGGATGCACTAATTCAACAACACTGTATGAAATAGAACCAGCACCTCTATTAGTCCAATTTCCATTGCTATAACAAAATACCTGACACTGGGTACTTTATAAAGTGAAAAGGCTTATTTAGCTCACACTTGTGGAGGCTGAAAGACAAGGAATCAGAAACCCTTATTGATTCAGCCTGGGAAGTCACTTAGACTAGATCATCACATGGCAATGGTATAATGTCATGAGGACCCTCAGAAAGGATAGATCACACTACGACAGAAGCCAGAACCTGAAGAGGGGCCAGTCGCACTCTGTCAGAACCACCCTCTCACAGAACTAACTAGGATTCCTGTGAGAACAGCCTTGATCTCTTCCAAGGACAGCTCCCCAATGACCCCGGCCCATGCCAGCTCTTGAAGGACCCCCCCACCTCCAAACAGCACCAGATGGGGACCCAGCATCCAAACACATGGACTATCAGGGGACAAACCACATCAAACAGCAGCATCTAAGGTACTTTACGAGTTCCACATCTGCAGCAGCACCCTTTCTTCTAAGCCAGCAGAAGACTGACACAGAAATTCACATGCCCAAAAAAGCAATCCAGGAAGGTGGGTGGGACACAGCCCTGCTCCTTAGTGAGCAGTGGGGAGTGGGGAGTGCAGGGCTGGTCCACAGGCAGCTGGTTGGGGCCCTATGGAGTCTCCCCGTGGGCTGGGGTGACTAATGACAGAGACCAGCACTAAATTTCTGAAGCAGCCATAATGGTGGGTTTGGTGAGTGGGGTGAAAGGAGGCTCACACGGTAAGAGCCCACGCCTCAGGGGACACAGTAGCACCTTTGTCCTTCTGTTGGTCTGGTTCTATACAGCCTCAGTGTAGCCGTTCCAGGGGAGACGGTACTTCGCAGACAGAGTTGAAAGCACCAAATTTGAAGTTTTTTATTGAGTTGCAATTACATCAAGCTTTTGGAACCAACTTCCAAAGTTGAAAAGGATGGCCTTTGAGACCAGTAGACATGTTCATTATATGCTTCAGTTGTGACAAGACCGTCGCACCAGAGAAAATGTTTAAAATAGAACCTTTGGAAGTCAGCTTAACCATGTGTATCACATGCTTTATACAAAGAGCACAGCTTTGATAAATTCATACATGAAGATTTAAGAATTTAAAAATCAGAAAATAACCTAAGTAACAATTGGAAGAAGATTCATGAAACCACAGTGTATTACTGCAAACAAATACTTTGGGGCCATTAATATTATTCCACAGGTCAATAATTAGTGACATGTAAATATGGTCATGTTGTATTAAATGAAAAAAAGAAGTATAAGGGAGGAAATACAGTATAGGGTTTTTTTTTTCATTTGTTGTTTTTTGATACAGGGTCTTACTATGTAGTTCAAGCTGGCCATAAATTCACTATGGAGCTCAGGCTGGCCTTGAACTCATGGGAGTTCTCCTGCCTCAGCCTCCCAAGTGCTGAGATTACAGGCATATACCACCTTTATTGCAGTAAATATTTATTGCCAAGAATGTTGGGTTAAGTATAGTCAATATGAGGAGGAGTATTCTGAATATTCTGAGAGGGATTAATGGCAATGTGTCTTTTAGATATTTGCTATATTTTGATCACTCTTCACTTACTTAAAAATCTTTTTAAAAGAAAAATTTCTAAATAAAAACATATGTACCTCAAAAAATATTCATCAAAATGTCAACAAAGGTTATCTGGATATTAAGACTATTAACAATCCATCTGTATGCTTTTTTTTTACATTTTGTAAGTTATTGAAATAAATATATTACTATACTAATTCATAAAAACAAAGTTACTAAAAAGCCCACTGCTAGATTCTGTAGGCACTTCAAGGACTAATTGATCTACTTGGCGGTTTGTTTTTACTCTAAATTGTCGATTTCCAAAGAGTCAGGAGCACTTTTTGCACCTTATATTCTCCGCAGTTCTCCATATGCCTCGCGGCATGTAAGGAGAGTTCCATAATTGCTGTCGACTGACTGGGTGTTTAGATGTTAAGCACTGAGATGATGTTATCGGAAATAGCTAAGAACTAAATTGCATGTTTGAGCTTTGGCACTAGAACTTTAATAATTGAAAACCAAAGCCCTCGAGTTATTTTATTATAAATGAACCTGCCTCCCAGATCCCCTTCAGTTTTGAAATTGTGCCAAAGTGTTGGTTCTGATCCCAGCTCTTGGCTAATGTGAAAATTTTAAAAGCATTTAATGACATCTTTATCCTGCAAATCATAATGAGGCAGACAAAATGAATCATGTTTTTGGAAAAGCTTTTCATGGAGTGGTGGTCTCTGATTCTGGAGCAGCACCTGTCAAGAAAAATCCCAGAAGGTGATAAAATCTTATCCTGCATTGCCCCTGTCCCCACCAGCTGTTGTGCCCCCTGTATCAGTCAGCTATTGCCAGGTAACAAACCACAACAAATTTCAGTGGTAAGGGAAAAATACTATGTGTTTGTTGATGAAGGATGGGCTCGTCTGGGAGCCCCTGTTGCTTCCAGCTACAAGAGAATGTGGGTGCCTCCCCTCCTTCTACCTCCAGGGTTTGAATCCAGTCTTCACCAGGAGTGCTTAATAGGAGGGTCCAGGCAGTGGGGAAGAAGCCACCCAGAGAACTCCCCCATCAATGATGAGCACAATTCTAGCCTCTGCAGGTATCAAGGGACGGACACCTGCAGCTAAAGCAAACACTCATGTCAAGAAAGCGGGCTTGGCCTCTGCAAGGTCACAACTGCATGTGACAGGAAGTGAAAGAATGAATACACCCCCACCCCCACCCCATGCACACATGTCAGGACCTTCCCTCTTTCTCATGGCTCTTTCAAGCACTAGCTTCTTCACACTGAGGCACTGTGAACAAAGTGAAGTTCTAATTGTTAGAAAGAATATCACGTGGAGACATTAGCACTTGACCTCAGGAAATGAACTGGACTGTCAGACGAGACAGCACTCCAAGTACCTCTGTGCTCATCTCTCTGCCTAGGAAGAAAGCCAGCCTGTGACAGTGAATTTGAGGAAAGGTGTGCCAAGGGGGTGTGTGCTGAGCCAGCTCTTCTCCTGAAGGTTCCTCTCTGTCACTGAAAAGCTGGGATGGGAGGAAAAGGTGGACACACCCAGGGCCCTGGGGAAGGCCCAAAGCCAGGCCGCAGCAGAGGGTGGCAAGAGGTCATACTGCTGACCATGCACTGTCCAGGGCCATCTATTAGGCTGGGCTCTTAGAGCACAGTGCATAGATAAATGCAAATGACATTAAGGACTTTCAGCATCTCCTCTGCAAACCCAGTTGGCATTGTCGAAGACTGAGCCTTCTGCATTCTAAGTGAGGAGCATCCGAAGCTCCCTGGAGCTTAAATGCAACTCAGACAGGAAAACAATTCCCTCTACCTGATGGCATGGAGGTAAATGTGCGGTCTAGAGACCAGTGCTGTGGGGCAGGTGGCCAGAGGGTGCCTCAGTGCATGGCTCTCAGACCTCAGCAGAGCATCCTGCAGACCTGTTTGAAATGCAGGTGCCAGTACTCCGCCAGACCTGCTGAATCGCTGGTATAGGATCCAGCAGCCTGAGCTCCATGGCTCCTCAGCCCCCAGCCCTTTGAGGTAGGGGAGAAAAGGAGTCACAAATGTAAGAGCGTAAGGCAACCACCACCCCCTCCCTACTTGACATCCCCTGAATGCCAAAGCCAGGCCTGTTCCTGGGCTTTCCAACCACACAAGGCGGTAAATCTCCTTTTCGCCAGAGTCATTTTGGATGGTGTTCCTGTCCCTTGAAGTTAAATAGTCCTAGCAGACACAGATGGCTCGGAGTCCACGAAAGCAAAGTTGGTGCCTACACCATTATGGCACATGCACAAAAGCAAAACCACTGGAGCAGAAACAGGGCCTGGAGACACCAGCTGCTCCAGAGCCCGCCTGGCTGTGGACAGTGTTCTCAGCCATGACTGAGTGATCAAGCTGGTGGGAAGGCCAGCCCCGCTGCTCAGAGCACAGCACAGCCAGCCACACTGCACCCAGGAGCTGTGGGGGATGCAGACTCTCGCCTGCCCCAAGGACTTCCTGAATGAGACTCTTCTGGTTGGCAGGATGCCCCTTCACACACACACACACACACACATACACACACACACACACACACACACACACACACATACACACACACACACATGTGGTTCCAGGCTAATTTGTGGGCAAAGTGGATTGTGGTGGATTAAATCCCAGTTACTTACCACAACAATCAAATTAGAATTTCTACCTATCTATTCAGCTACTCTCCTAAAGATTGAGATGTTCAAACTACCAAGTCATCCTTGAACCATACATAATACAGTGAAAAATAATATATGATGGAATATAGTATAATCATATATAATTAATGTATTACTGTGATATTAACTGTACATATTATATAAGTAATAGCATGCACCTAAATGTATATAAAATATGTGATATGTATTTTATCACAATAATTGTATATATTACATTAATATAGTAATTGCTTTAATGCAATGCATTATGGGCTGGGTATGGTGGCACATGCCTGTAATCCTAGCACTCTGAGAGACCAAGGTAGTAAAACTGAAAGTTCAAGCCCAGCTTAGGCAAATATAGACTTTTCCCATCATCCTCCAGGGCTTTATTTTGAGAATTTGTCTTAAAATTTAAAAATTATTTTTAAAAACTGGGAGCTGGTAGGGAAAAGGAAATAAGTGAAAAGAAAAAAAACATGAGAAAATGAAAAAATGGAAATGAAGTGTTTGTAAAGGGGAAGGGAGGAGGGGTGAAGGGAGGGCAGGGACAAGGGGAAAAAATGAGAACCAAGACCTGTCATGTGAAGGTACAAGATCCCAATCATGAATGTAACTGGGCTGTATACCTAAAATGTACCAATAAACTCAATAAGAAAAAAACAATGGGAGCTGGGCATGGTGGCACAGACCTTTAATCCCAGCACTTGGGAGGCTGAGGCAGGAGGATCAGTATGAGTTCGAGGCCAGCGTGGGCTTTATAGTGAGTTCAAGGACAGCCTGAAATGTATACCAAGATCTTATCTCAAAATTAATTAATTAATTAATTAATTAAAAGAGCTGAAGATGTAGCTCATTATGAAGGCTCTGGGTTCAATCCTCGGTGCTGGAAAAACTGTGCATTGCATTATGATGTCACTTTGAAGTGTCCTTGGCATCAGACACAATTTCTCATGAGCTCGTGTTTGCAGATTGCATTAGCCTGACAGCACAGAATGGGGATTAGACAATATGCATGTATCTGTGAAGTTACAAGATGTGCTCCTCAGTGCTAGGAACACTGTTGTTGAGTGATGACTCTCCTCCCAATTTCATAGGTCCCTATTTTCTCCATGCTCAGAACAGCCAACTACACACTCAGTCAATACCAAAACAACATTCCCAGAAACCCCAATGGCTGAGACAGCATCAGAAATCTCCCACTGTTCATCTTCTACGGACAAGAAGGGCTGACTTGCTTCTGAGTTTCAAGGTGAGGCCTTTCCTGGCCCTCCTTGTTCATGCAGAGCTGCCCTGAAAAAGCCTTTTGGGTGTCCATTCCTGCTGGAGGCCACTGTACCTGCCACAACTATAAGGTAAAAGGTGAGGGAGGTATGAGGTTGGGATGGATGCCCTATTTCAGTGATATCGACCTCAGAAAAGATGAATATTTAGAGTCCACAGATCACTGGTAAACCAAAATTAAATTTGCACATGCAAGCCTTTGCAAGCATATAAAAATCTCCTTGAGTTTGTTTACATCATTGACTTTTTATATTTGTATTTAAATCAGAATGGATACTATCAAAGAATCAACACAGGCTACTAGAATTTTTTTTTAATGCGAAGCTGAGCCTGTTGCAATGGAGATCAAGAGCACAGGCCCGTGATAGATGTGCTGAGTGCAGACATGAGGAAGGATCGAAGTGAGCACAGGTGTCCACCATACTGCAGCAGGAACAAGCCTTGCGGTTCGCTGGTCTGGAAAGCACCTTTAGTTCAGACCTGTTGGGATCTGGGGTAACTGCACATGCACACGCTACCTCCGCTGCCCCTGGCTGGAGCCAGGTGTGATAGGAACACGAGCCAGACATGTGGTCCTAGCCAGAGGCCCCTCCTTGTGGTGGAGGGTGATAGAGAGAACTTTTGTAAATAATCTAAAATCCTACAAAATGTTAGGAAAATGTAAAATGACTTTTGCTGTCTCTAACAGCCATCTGCTTTGTTCAGTTCAAAATTAACAGACACTGGAGGCACTGACCATGAAATGGGACATCTGGCCTCATCCCCGACCTTGAACACCCCCTTCCTGTGCACTAGAATGGATAGCTAGATGAATCTCAAGGTAAGCTCCCTAACTACAAGGAATTGTTACATCGGGGTTAAAGTTAACTGTCTGATTACTGTAATTTGTACATTAGTAATGTGAAATGAGGAAATGAAATGTGACCACCTGAATGAGATCATAGCTGTAAAACCTGTAAAAGAAGAAGGTGCAACCCAGTAGGGGGTCAATCACTGGCACTGCTCTTAGTGCAATTGGGCTCTTATCGACAAAATAAACCTTTTATTATTTTACTTCCATTCTGCATCTCTCTGTGCATGTCACTTACCATTTCCTGCCACAGCAAGGGGGCGGTATACACAGCACAAATGTGCTTACTCAACATCTGTGGATCCTCTGATACTGAACTTTTCCTTCCGATCTTCGCCCCATGTCACACTTGCACCTCTGGCCAAGGTCTCCTCTACTTCAATAGGACCCTTTTGCTGTACACCAGGCTTTTCAGCACCTCGGACAGTGTCCGGCAGAAGTTAGGCCTGGGGTAGACGTTAGTGTGAAAATGGTACACCCTTATAAATTCCAGCACTTTGGCAAGCCGAAGCAGGAGGATCACAAATTCCAACTCAGCCTGGGCAACCTGCACTGAGCTACATCCCTAGCCCTTTTTTCATTTTTTATTTTGAAGCAGGATCTTGCTAAGGTGACAGATTGCCCTAGTACCAGAAAGAAAAAAAAAAGGACAAGATATCAGGTGTTATACAAAACTAGTATTGTTTTGTTTTGGTACCAGGGCTTGAACTCAGGACCTTATGCTTGCAAGGCAGGTGGCAGCACCACTGAGCTAAATCCTGCCCCCCGTGGTTTTTTATATGTATAAAATAGATATTATAAAATATAAGTCTGATGCTGTATATTTTAGTGAAATATTTTAAACCTATATTTAAAGTATAGGAAAATGGGAATGACCATATCCTGCTATGGAGGCAATTTATCAGCATCTGTAAAATATTTCAATTCTCCCATCTCTGATCCAAGAGCTCTGCCTCCCTGACTCACGCTGCCCCTGTGGACAAGGAGGCCACCATGGGGATTTTCACCCAGATGCTGTCTGTGAACAGCTGAGAAGGAGTCACAGGCTCTCATCAGGGACTCAGCAAGTGCCCAGTGGACACAGCCCTCAGTACTCACCGCAGGGTCCCTGCCCCTGCTCTGTCACAGTCTGTGCCTCAGCCATCTCCACCAGGGACCAGTCAGTCCAATCAGCAACCTTGCTCCCACAAGGGTGTCTTTGATCTGCCCCACCTAGGCGCTGAGATCCTGAGGGAGTGGAGTGGCCAGATCAGCACTGCAGTCTTTGTGTCTACACTGAGGCAGGATGGCCACCAGAGTCACTAGGGGCCTCAACTCAGCCAGACGCCCACATCTCAGGGCACCTTGGAAGGAAGAACGCCAAGACAGCAGGTAACTTCAGCTCTTCTTCAGGCAGCAGAGAGAAAGACACTTTCCCCACCAGTTAGTATCCTCTTTGTCACAGAATGCTGAGATGCTTTGGGGGCCAGGCTGGCTGCAATCTTCAGCATAGGGCCCTTCCTACCTGTCAGTCACAGAATTGAGGCGACCAGCACCTAAAAATAGGGATATCAGGTAGAGTCTCTGAGTCAGGCATGGTTTCAGCAAGACTTCAGTCCCAAGCTCATAGCTGTATTTCAAAAGGATTATCTTGGACCAGCTGTGTCAAATCCCAAGCCCCAAACCTGAAGACACCTCCTGCTGCAGGCAGCCTCCCTTCAGACCCCAGAGCTTTGCCAGCAAAATCCCTACGCTTACTGCCTCTCCAATATCCAAAGAGCGCAGCACAGTGTTAGGCACTCACACTATGTGCCGATCCCTCCAAGGGTAGCAAATGGGAAAAGGTGTTCCCCTCACCAGGTGCTGCAGGGTGAGCCCCTGACCCTGAGGAAACCCGATCTCCACGCACATCTCTCAGTGCATTCAGGTGGGGTCAGCAAACAATGCACGGAATTGATCCAGAAGCCACCCGAACCGGGTCACCCTAACTTTATAACCAATTGCAATGTTTGCTCAAATCTCATTAATTTGCCTCCCTCTCCCTCTCCCTCCTTTCCCTGTCTCATCTATAAAATACAGGCTGATCTGTGGCTCATCTGGCTGCAAGAGATGCTACTCACTCCTGACAGAGGGTCTGGGAAGGGGATTGTGGCAGCTGGGCTGGAAGATCTTGGGGTCCATGACTCCTCCTGCTGTGCACTCTTTCCATCTGGAGAGTGAGGGGCTCAGCTGCTCTTTCTTTGGATCTACCATTCATCTCCTACAGAGCAGTAAAATCTCGAGTCTCTCTCCTCCATGACATTCTCCAGCAGAGGTGGACATCCATGTCTTGCTTAGGGACAGGAAAGCCTGGGCCACACCCTGAATCCTGAAAAATGCTGGGACCAGGGAAGATGGGGTAAAGAGGCAGAAAAACCCAGAGAAGCTGTTTCTGGGCCAGCGAATGAGGAATACTCAGTCAGGGCTCAGCAACTTGACAACTGCTCAACTGAACCATCTTCCAATGTCGGCAGCTGCCCAGAGCCCTCTGCCAGTGTGCGGATGGCAGGTCCTCTCTCCCACCTGGAGGAGACAGCAAAACCCAAAGCACCATCTGGGCCGCTTATTTCAGGCATGCAGCCCCCTCCCCAGGCCCCCTCCTACCAGGCAGTGACACGGCTGACAATGTCACCACGCCAGGCTCCAATTCCTGTACACTTCCTCATGTCCTGTGATTTTGGTCATGGATACACAACTGAGTATCCTTCTCCTCTGGTTCTAAGTCCCACAAAAAGGCAGAAATGTTTTATATATAATAAATCCATAATAGTACCAAACCAGAAATTTGGAAATTTTTGGAAGTACTCAAAGTAGATAGGAAATGATCTTCAGAGGGAGGAAAGGACAACAGGGCCCTTGAAGACACTAATGCTCCAATGCTGGGGGTTGCCCAGGCATTGTATGACTGGGACTCAGGACTCCAGTCTCTGCCTACTGAGTTGTATGTCACATGCCCCTGCTCTGCTAAATATTTCCCTAAACCACACTCTAAGGTGTGCAACTCACATTGCAAAACTTTGGCTCTAAAAAGCAAACAAAAAAATCCCCCATAAAGAGTATCCTGATCCATTTACACAAATAACGTATTTTGTAATTTCTCATTTTCAACTGTATTTCACATATGCATAATTGTTACCGTAGCATGCACACAACTTTTTATGCTATTTTTCATTTAACATTCATAAGTGCTTCTCCTCCTCCCATGAGACTTCATCACTGTCCTTTTTATTGTCTGCATAATATTCTTTGACTGAATATACTGTGCCTTATGATCTTCTCTCTTCTTATGATTTGGGCTGTTTCCAGTTATGCAACTATAAACAATGCTGCAATTAACATCTTTATTTCCTTGGCTAAATTGAAGTGTTTTATGAATTAAAAGCAGCTGAATAGACTTCTGTGTCATATTCCTTTTTGAACAAAAATGGAACGTCCTAGTTTCATAACAAGGAACAATCTAAATTTAGGCTCGCTGACAGAGCTGGGTGACAAGTCAGAACCGCAGCGGCAGAGTTCCAAAAGTGTTGTAGAGAAAGTTTATTTAGTTCATTTGTCTCTCTTTGGGGGACAGAATAAGTCTTGTGTTGTTTCATTTTAAGATGAGTCTCAAGATTGGTAACTTTACCCTTGAAGGATTTTTATTTTAAATAGTATCGCTTCCGGTTTTGTCACTTTCTGCAGATCTTGCCGCATGTAACTAAGGTTAAGGTCATCCATGAATGCATAATTTTTGCAGTTTTTGAAATACTGGGTAATACAATCTTCCCTCGGGGTCCTCAGATTGGTTCCAGAACAGTCCGTTCATGTACATTAAATCATGTCTAGATGACTTACAATTTACCTCACCCAAAGTAAATCCTATGTAAATAGCTATTACATGGTATTGTTTAGGGAGTGATGACAAGAAGAGGTGTATACGTGTTCTGATGGAATTTTTTTCCAAATATTTGCTATTTGCAGTTGTTTGAATCCAAGGTTGTACAGCTCACACATTCAGAGGGCTGATGGCAGTAAAGAGTGTGGTTTTTTTGTTCTTGTTTTTCTTGTTGCTGTTTTTTGTTTTTTTGGTACTGGGGATCGAACTTGGGTCCTTGTGCTTGTGAGGCAGGCTCTGGAACCAGTGAGCTAAGTCCCTAGCCCAAGAAAGTTTTTTTTTTTTTTAATGAAATATTTGTGCTGCCACAGATAAAGCAATACCAGCAGCTGTTGAGGAACATGAATTTTTTTTTAAAGGACCAATTAAAGTCTTAGAAATTTAAAGTATGATAATTAAACAGAGTAGGTGAATGTAGATCAATGCAGCTAAAAATAAATTATTGCCCAAATAATCAAACCACTCAGAAAACATCTAATATGATGTTTTCTCACATGTAGAGAATTGAGAGAATGCAGGACAGAAAAAATAATAATAAAATAAATTATCCAGAGCTAACTAAAAACCCCAGTATTTTTTGTTCAATGAGCTCACAGCAGCTGATCACAGCAAATAAAACATAAGCACCTGTACAGTGAGCTTCGCACAGGCTGTAACAAGATGTCCAAGACTGGTTATTTATGAAGACAGGTTTGTGTAGCTCAGTCTTCACGTTCAAAGTCCTGAGTCAAGCAGTGGAGTCCCTCCAGTTTGGCCTCTGCTAAGGTAGCAGATGACACTGGAGGGTGTCCACCAGGGTGAATGGCCACATCTGGAGCCAGAAAGAAGGAAGCAGAGGCTCAATAGGGGCGGGGCCGCACAATACCCTTCAGATACAACACCTGCTAGCCCCGCCTCTTAAAGCTGTATACCACTTCCCAACAGTACCACCCTGGGGTCCAAGACTTACCATGTGGTCCTTGGGGACACTCTTCCAAACCACAGTGACACCTGCAGGAACTAGGAACTGCAGAACAGCCAAGCTGAGGAAGAAGCCCTAAAAGATTCCAAAATGGGTTGAGGTGAAGAAGACCTTGCCAGCAAAGAGACAAAAACCCACGTGGCTCTACTTCATTGACCACACAGGTGCCAGAAAGCAAAGGAGAAAGACCTGGAAAGTCTGAAGACAAAACCTATTTTGACACTCGCATTTTATACCCCATCAAAAACTAATCTTTCAGTGTGAGATCTCACTCCAGAAAGGATGGCTCCTATCAAGAAATCAACCAATGACAAGTGCTGGGCTGTAAGGAGAAAGGAACCCTTCTCCACTGGTGGTGGGAGCGTGGACCGGTGCAACCACTGTGGATATCAGTGTGGATATTTCTCAAAAATATAAAACTAGATAATGCATTTGACCCAGCAATACCTCTTCTTGATATCTTCCTGAAAAAATTAAAAGCATCACACCCATGTTTATAGCAGCACAGTTTGTAATAGCTAAATCTTGGAAAGAGCCCAAATGCCCATCAACTGACAAATGGATAAAGATATGTGGGGTTTTTATACAATGGAGTACTACTCTGCCATAAAGACGGGTGAGCTTCAGATATTTATAGCTAAACGGATGGGCCTTGAGACCATACTCTTCAATGAAATAAATCAGACACACACGTTTAAATGCTGCATTGTTTCTCTGGTGTGAGAAACTGAATGTGGAAATAAGGGCTGAGTTTATAATGGATGTTGGAAAATGGATGTTGGAAAATGGGAAGAAAGTGTTTAAATGTGAAGGGGAACAAAGGAGAAGGGAGGAAGAAAGGAAGGAAGGAATAAGAAAAGTGGAAATAGAAGGAAAAATAGAAACAATGCTTTTGTACCTAGGGAAGGGAGGGGAGGGGATTAAGGAAGGGAGTGGGATAAAATAAAATCAAAAAATTTTAAAGTGTGAGATCAAAATAAAGACACTTGGTTACATACAAGAGATCCAAGTGTTTACCATCAATAAATCAGTTTTGAATAAGTAAGTTAAGGATTAACTCTAAAAAAATAAGCAAATCAATTGATAAATTTAAGAAAATGACATAAGATGCAAATAACTACAGTGACAGGGGAAATAAATATTGAAACCAAACCACTAATGGTCATGAGCTTCATGGGTTTAAAAAAAGTTGAAATGCAGAGCAAATAAAGTATCTGTCTGCATAATTCTCAGTGCATACTATCTTCAAAGTATTACTGAAAACTTGCAGCATATACATGAATCAAAACATCACATTATCCCCCTTTAAATGTGCAATTACTGTGTGTCAACCAAAAATAAAAATTTCCAAAGATTTCTCCATGGAATTGGGGAGTTTAGTGAGATAAAGGAGAGAGCTGCTCATAAGAAATGAGGAGGATTCAATTTGTTAAGTCTTGACTTATTCTGGTGTACATAAAATTACTGACTAATTCTAGACATTGCCTAAAATCTTTTTGGGTAATTACTAGAAATGGAGAGATGAATAACTTCTTAATCTCAAACTACTGAAGGAAAAATAATAGAACAACAAAATTACCAAGCCTTAAAAGACAAGAAATAAGGCATAAAATAAGATCTACAGAACAAGCTGAGGAGTATACAAAGTATGCTCACATCGACTGTGTTAAAGCAATTCTTTGTGGACAAGTTAGACTTTGATGTAGTTAACAGTGTACACTTACAGCACTTTCTATCAAATAAAAACATGGTGCACTGACCCCATCCACCTTATTCACCAGATCTGGCACTGTGCAACTTGTGGCTCTTCTCCGGAGTCAAAATGACCACGAAAGGAAAATGTTTTGAATTCGTTCAGGACATTGAGGCAAGCAGGCCATCACAATGGAAGATACAAAAGAGGATTTCCAGAACTACCTCAGAATGTGACAAGAATGACGGCACACGTGTGTTCAAAGCAAGAGGAGGATTTTGAGGAGGGTTCGTGGCTATGTATCTTTTACTGTAGAAAAACTTTTTAAAATTTAAACATCCATCAGTATTTTGGTCATACCTCATACACACATTACCTTTTTAAAAATAAATGTCAATGTAAAACCTTGTTTAAAAAATACCTAGCTGGGCGTGGCAGCACGCATTTATAATCCCAGCACTCAGGAGACTGAGGCAGGAAGATCACCATGAGTTGGGGACTATGTAGTGAGTTCAAGGCCAGCCTGAACTACCTAGAGAGACCCTGTCTCAGAAACACCTGTGCCCAACACCTGCTGGCCATAGATAAGATGACCTTGTAGCTAGGAAGACTCCAGGCTCCTCTAACCCAGGGAGCACTGGACCCAGAGGTGCCAGTGGGCTGCTGGGTGACCTCATCTAGTGCCCTCCCGATCCCACTCTTGGAGAAAGTCTCACCCTCCCCTCCTTCAGGGTGACAACCCCACAGGGCAGCCTCTGCAGGTCCCACGCAGTGAGGGGTGGTTCCCCCCTCCCCTGCAAATCTGTCAAATCTTCAACTAAGTGAAACCCAGGCTTCTCCTGCCACCTGGTGGCCATGTCTTTTTCCTTGCTCAACCTCCAGTTGCCTCCAACACACATCCGCCACCTCATGTGAGTCTCTTAATGAGACGGAAGGGAGGACCAGAGATGTGTACCGTGCTCCTCAGGATCCACAGCTGATCAGGGTGGTGCTAGGGATAGGACTTCAGTCTCTGGACTTTGGTGACATTTTGCTTTCACTCGCAAGAGGCCTGAAGGAGACAAAAATAAAAGAGAGAAGGGAGGTTGAAGAAAATGAAAAGGAGGCAGCACAGGGACCATCACCTTGTGCCCAAGCATGGGGAGGACAGAGCGAGTCTCCAGAGCACAAACAGCACCAGTCCTATCCTCTCCCTCTTTTATTTCCCCTCTCCAACTCCCGCACTCTTGTTGGGAAGGATGGAAAAACCCCAGAAACAGGTCAAGTCTCCAGTTCCACACCAGGCTCCACTCCAAAGCAGCCCCAAACTAGGAGATGGAGAAGCTCTGATGATAAATTGGGCTCAGAGTCTGGATTAATAGGCAATGTAGACAAGCTTGTTACTGCCTCTGAAACTCAGCCAGAGCTGTGCGCTACCTAGAAATAAGCCCAAAGCCAGGTGTGGTGATACACACCTGGAATCCCAGCACTCTGGGAAGCTGAGGCAGGAGGATTTCATGCTATAGTCCAACCTGGGCAACTTAATAACTTAGCAAGACCCTGACTCAAAATTGTAAAAATTAAAGGGCTGGGATGTAGCTCAGTGAAAAGGCCCTGGATTGAATTCCCAGTAATACACACACACACACACACACACACACACACACACACACACACACACACACACCATGAGCCTAAACTCCCAGCCAGCCCAGCTTTTGCTGAGGGAGAGAACAGAAGGGAAAACTTTAAATGTGTACACGAATCAAAATATCACACCCAGCCAGGGTTTTGGCTCAGTGGTTCCACTGCCTGCCTTGGAAGCACAAGGGCCCAAGTTCAATCCCCAGTACCAAAAAAAAAAAAAAAAAAAAAAAAAAAAAAAATCACACCCAGAAGCAGGAACAGAAGAAGAGCAGCTCTTAATCCTGTCCAGAACCATGTTCACCAACACACCAGGAATACCCGCTGCTAAGCACAGGTTTGTTTCACATCTTGTTAAGGAAACTCTCATTATCCTGGCTACTGTCTAGGTCTGGATTGTCCTCAAGGGCCTGGGTACTAGGGCCTTGGTTTCAGTACATGGCACTAATGGGAGATGGTGGAACTTAGGAGGTGTGGCCTCCTTGGGAGAAGTTGGATGATGGGAAGTTGCACCATTGGAGGGGACACAGGAACCCCACGCCCTTTTCTCCACCCTGTCTCTTGCACCCTAGCATAAGGTGGGCAGCTTCCTCTTGCTATGAGATACTGTGCAGCCACAGGCCCAGAACAGGGCCAAGCAACCATGGGCTGACACCTCCCAAATCGTGAGTCAAAATCAACCTTCCCTCCTTCCTCATTACTCATGTGGCTGTCTTGTCACAGCAACAGAAAGCTAAGAAGACAATTGTGTATGCTTTCATTTGACTGACCCTCAGGGATATCATAGGTGTTCGGGCTGAGAAAAACCTCGGAAGCCTGGCAATGGAGCTGAGTCCAGGACAAAGACTGGCAAAGCACACAGGAAGAGGAAACAGAAGTGGTGAACCAGATGTAGATAGCAGAATGTTACTGGGGACTTAGGAGTCAGGGTGCAATCACTGAAGCCCACGGTGGGAGCTGAGAGAGGCCAGGGCAATCTCATCAGCCCTGGAATTTCACGCCACTCACATTTTTTAAAACTTTTAATTGTGCTGCCAGGGATTTAGCTCAGTGGTTCTGCCGCCTGCTTCGCAAGCACAAGGACCCGAGTTTGATCCTAGTACCAAAAAAACCAAACTTTTAATTGTGGTAAGATACACTTAAAATAAAATTTACCATGTTGCCCATTTTGTAGTACACAGTTCATCATGTTCAGTAAAGCTGCACTGCTGGGCAACCAACTTCCAGAAATCTTTCTATCTTGCAGACTGAAGCTCTGCACCCATTAAACAGACTTGCTCTGCACCTCCCCAACCCCTCCCCCGTGCCCAGCGCTCTACTTCCTGTCTGTGACTTGGACAACTCTAGGGACCGCAGGTAGGTGGAACCCTATGACACCTGCCTTCTGTGACTGGTTTATTTCCTTTCACATCATGTCTTCAGGGCTCATCTGTGTTGTAGCAGGTCTCAGAACCTCTGCCCTTTCTAAGACCAAATAATATCCCATACTGTATGTGGCAGTTCATCAGCTGATGGACATTGGAATGTCTTTTGGTGGCTTCTACCTTTTTGCTCTTGTGAGTGATGCTTCTTTGGGCACAGGTGTGCAGATATCTGTTTGGGCCCTGCCTCTTTCCAGAATACACCCAGAAGTGGAATAACTGCACCATACAGGGATTTTATGTCTCATTCCAAGGTTCCGCCGTACTGCTTTCCACAGAGGCCAGGTCATCTTACATGAGTTCTCCACACCCTCACAAACACTTAGTACTCTGGAGTCTTTACAGTAATAATTCTATGGGGTATGTTAGCCCCACTTTTCTTTTAAGAACTAGGAATTGAACACAGGGCCTTCACTCTGAGCTACACCCCCAGTCTTTTCTTTTCTTTTCTTTTTTTCCTTTTAGACAGGGTCTTGTTAAGTTGCCAAGGTTGTGATCCTCCTGTCTCAGCCTCCCAAAGCACTGGGATTACACTGGAATTATACCACATCTGGCTCAGCCCGCTTTTGATAGAGAACCTTTGTCTCTGTCTCCAAATCAAAAAGATCAGTTGAGTTGAGCATATTGTAGGAGTACAGACTCTACTGAGGTTAGTCAGTGTGAGGCTGGGGACAGTAACAAGGCAGTGAGGCTCATCTGGGGACCTCAGTCACCAGCTTTATAATCTCACCTATGTCTTCCACTTTGTCCTCTGCCACCCTCTCTGTTCCCGAGCCCCACCCTAGGCAGCTTCCATGAATTCTGGCTCCCACCACCACCCACCATGGAGCCTGAAAGCGCAGCAAACAGGGAGAGCAAGAGCTGCCAAAATCCAGCAGAACAGACTTATTTCTGAGCCTTCCCTCGACACCTGAGTCTTCCTGTTTGCTCTCCTCTGCCTCCTCTCTGTAAGCGAAATTGCCTGGGTCCTTATCTCCCTCTAATCGGGCTGGGAAGTGCTGGCAGTTCCTGACAAGCTCTCGGCCGCTGGCAGGATCAAGTGAGATTACAGACAAGCAAGCACTCAAGTTTGAAGTGGTACATCAATGTTCAGGATTATTAATAATCTCCCATTGATCTCTTAATACAAAAAAAAAAATAGAAGCCTCCTCCCCTGGGGTTTCCATGGTGAAAAGATGGCTGGGACTCTCATCTCCTTGGCCTCCTCCTTCTCTCTGCTGGGTCCAGAGCTCTGACCCTGTCGTTCTGTCACCTTTGTGATTTATCACCAACTACACCTTGCTGTCAATCAGAAGTCGAAAGTCTGTTGTGAGTCAGGTACATAAAGTGATTCTGCTGGCTCCTAACATTCTAAAGCCATTTTTATCTTGGGACCAACATACAGAAACTGGAGGGGTCATTTTCAAATTCCAGGATTCTAACATTTTTGGAAGCATTAGAAGACCTGGAGACCTGGCCACACGGGGCTTGCTTTTTACCTGTGATGGCATCCGACCCGTGACCATCTTGAACTGGGGATTTGAAGTTGGGCCTGGGACACACAAGAAGCCCTGAATGCGGAGGGCAGGAATCACACCAAGCTGTCATATTCTGTGTTTGTGAAATCACTGAGTGGCACTAGGGAGTTAGATTTGGGTGGGAGTCATCTGTAAAACCACTGGCCCTCCAATGTGGTCCCCACTTTCTGGTGAGATAAATCCTTCAAAATGCCAAGAACAACAGTCCACTGCCAGCCTCTAAAGCCACAGCACTGTCTCACCTCTGTGTCTCTGGCTGTCTTCTCTGTAGTGTCACAGCTGCCTACTCATCATGTGTGTGGCTCCCCTGCCAGACGAGGGAGGAGATGTGGGTACAAGGTACCGAGGAACAATGGGAACCAGCTCTTTCTCTCCAACCTGGGTGGAGATCAGGACTCAGATATTTGGAGATTGAATTTAATTAAAGTGGGATTGTGGTAGCTTTAAGCATGTGCACCTCATGGCCTTGTGTAAATCTTCCATCTCCCTGTGTTGTAAGCAAACCACAGGTCCCCAGTCTGGTGTCACTGCAATTCCAAGTGTTCCAACAGGCCACAATTCCAAGTGTTCAGGATCTTGGGGAACCCCATAAATTTCACAAGAGAGTCAAAACTCACGGGAGATGAGCTGGTACTAGACTTAGGATTCCCTAGTGAATTGTGTCCAGCAAGGTAGATGCTCCCTGTTAGGAAAAATAGCCTGATATCTTCCTGACTCATCCTTCCAGAGTGTGAGGATTACATGCTTAGTGAGACCCTATCTCAAAATAAAAAATAAAAAGGGCTAAGGTGTATCTCAGTGTAAAGACCCTGGGTTCAATCACCAGTACTGCCAAAAAAATGGGGGGGTGCAGTGTTCAGAGCAGGCCTGGCAGACCAGGGTGGAAGGGACTAACAAAAACACTTTCAAAGGGCAGCCTAGACCTCTTCCAATACTCGAGCCAGAATTCCAAGGAAAGGCAATTCTGTAGTAAGCAAGGAAAGAGATCAATTCTTTTTTAAAAGCGGTACCTCCTGGGATATTTAAAAGCCAATTTACAGCCGGGCATGGTGGCGCACACTTGTAATCCCAGCACTCGGGAAACTGAGGCAGGAGGATCGCTATGAGTTTGAGACCAGCCTGGGCTACATAGTGAGTTCCAGGGCAGTCTCAACTACATAGTGAGACCCTGTCTCAAAATAAAATAAAAGCCAATTGAAAGACTAAAGATGCAGATAGAAGGAAAGAATAAGGGTCTAGAAATAGACCCAGGGTACTATGAGTTTGACCAGCCTGGGCTACATAGTGAGTTCCAGGGCAGTCTCAACTACATAGTGAGACCCTGTCTCAAAATAAAATAAAAGCCAATTGAAAGACTAAAGATGCAGATAGAAGGAAAGAATAAGGGTCTAGAAATAGACCCAGGGTCACCCACAGAGAAAGAAACATTCTCTCCAAGAAATAATGCTGGAACAATGGCATATCCACATGTAAAATAATAATAATAATAAAATCTTTAACCCTTATCTCACACTGCACACAAAAATTAACTCAGAAAGCATCACACCTTCACGTAAGGGTTGAATTCTCAAAGCATCAGAAAAATAGCACTGGAAAAAAATCTTTGTTACTTTGGGTTAGGCAGATATTTTTTAGAGATGACACTAAAAGCATAATCCATAATAGAAAAAAATGATAAATTTTGACTTCATCAAAATTAAAAAACCTTTGCTCTTAAAAAGCACCATTAAGAAAATGGAAAGACAAAAGCCACGGACTGAAAGAAAATCGTTGCAAACTATGTATCTGATAAAGAACTTGTACCCACAACATATAAAGAACTGAAACTCAGTGACAAAACAACCTAATCAAAATAAGTAAAATATTTGAATAGGCATTTCACCAAGAGCTATATAAATAGCTAATAAGCCCATGAAAAGATACTCAGTGTAATTATTGACTAGGGGGATGCAAATTCAAACCACAATAAGATACCATTAGACACCCACTGGAGAAAGAAAAACTCAAATATTCAAGGGAATGCAAACTTGGAAATCAGTGTGGCCGTTCCTTTAAATGTTACGCATACAGTATCGGGTTCTCAAGTGGAACAGAATCAATCAAAAAATGTATGCATAATTTTTCAAGGGGGTTTATTAGGGAGGCTCACAGGGCCAAAGGCAGACAAGTCCACAATGACCATCTGCGAACTGAGAGCTGAGGGATCCAATGGCAGTCCAAAGCTGGAGGTCTAGAAGCTCACTGTAGAGTCGCAAGTACGAGTCTGTCTCGGAAGGCTAAAGAAACTGCAGATCCATTTCCAAAGGTGACAGCACAGATTGGATCTCTTCCAAAGCAGAGCCAAGCGCTTTTCCTTTTTCTGTTCAGGCTATACGTTTATTGGTTGATACCACCCACTTCTGAGGAGGGTCTTCTTCCCTCATTTGTTTAGCTATGTGTCAATCACCCATAGACACACCCAAGATTTTACTAATACGCGAGGCGCTTCTTACTCAAGTTGATATATCGTGATTAGCAACTATACATACATTTGTCATATAAACAGCAACTCTACTCCTAGGTATCTGTTCACCCAGGAGAAAACACATCCACACCAAGACTTGCATGCTAATGTTTATAGCCACTCTCCACTTAATAGCCCCAAACTGAAAACAATGCAAATGTCCCTCAGCTGATGAGCAAATAAACAAGATTTGTTACAGCTACACAGTGGAATATCGCCCAGTGATCAGAGGGAATAAACTACAGAGCTATCAAACAGCATCGTTGAAACAAAAGCCCCACGCTAAGTTAAAACGTCTGCATTTTTGTATTATTTCGTTTATATGAAATTTCTAGAAAGAAAAAAACTCCAGAGATAGTAAACAAATCAGTACGTGTCTGCCTCTGATGTTAGAAACAGGCAGGAGGGAATTGGATGGGGATAGGGTGGGAATGGAAGTGGTCTAAATGTCAAAGGGGGCCGCAAACCGTATAAATACTGAAAATCGTCGAAATGTTTTCTTAGAATAGTTCCATTTTATGTAAATTATATTTCAGTAAATTTATTTCTGTTTTTTCAGTGTGTAAATTATATTTCAGTTTTTTTATCTGCTGTAAATTACTCAGAAATCCTACCCCCATATATCTATCCTAGATACACTTTAGCAAAAATACAAAATAACCCATGCATTAGTCTATTGTAGCATTTTTTTCCCTTAAGCAGAAGGCTAGAAACAGACCAAAGCCCACTGGTGGGGGACTGAGGAATCATCTGTGGTCTATCTGGGGCTCTACAACTATAAAAAGGCATGAAGTGGGTTACAATGCACACTACCCAATACATTCCACAAAATACCATTGAGAGAAACAAATAGCACTGCCAGGGTTTGTTTGGTGAAGGGAAGTTTGAAAAGAAAGAATATTGCCAGCCATTGTGGCACACATCTGGCTACTCAGGAAGCTGAAGCAGGAGGATTCCAATTTCAAGCCACCTTGGGCAACTTAGTAAGATTCTGCCTCAAAACATTTAAAGCACTGGGGATATAGTAGAGCGCCCCCCGGGGTCCATCCCCAGTACAGCAGCGGGTGGGGGTGGCGGTAGAGAGGGAATATCAATGTATTTAAACATGTATTTACTAGGACCGGGGATTTAGTTCAGCCGTTTGGTGGCCTGCCTTGCAAGCACAAGGACCCGAGTTTAATCCCTGGTACACAAAAAACATGTATTTGCTTATCCTTTCAATACAGAAGCTACTAAAGACTTCGCTTGGACTTTTTGTTTTAAATGTTGCTTTCCAGGGGTCTTACCGGTACTCCTTTAGTCTAGAACAGTAGTGCGTGCGGCGAAAACCCTGCCAAACACTGTGACATCAACAGTTGCCACAACTGCTCTGTGTCTTCAGGGTTGGCCACAGCGGTGCAGAAGCTCAGATGCAGAAGACAAGAGCAGCGGGTAGCCCAGAATCCCGGAGGGTGGAGTTCAGGCAAATCCTCTCACCCCAGCCAGTCTCAGGCTGACACTGGGAAGTCCTTGGACCTGAGCTGGGATGAGACAGGCGGGATCAGCTCTCTGGAGCAGTGAGGCCTGGCTCGGCACACAGTAGCCAAGGAGACAACATCTCACACATCCAACTGGCAAATCGAGAGGCCTGACAATACCAGATCTTTAATACAAGCCTGCATTAGAATGGGGTGGAAATGTAAATCTGGACAATTGTTTTGGAGAGCAATATAGCCTTACCTGGTGTTGCCCTTGCTCTTCAATCCAAAACCATTTTTAGCTTTCCACCAGGAGACATCAACAGATCTCGTTACAGAATTATTGATAAGAGAAAAAATAAGAAAATCTAAAAGTTCATTGGTAGGAAAATTTATAAATAGGCTATGCAATATTCATTTAATAGACTGCTCTCCAGAATTTAAAATTAATAAGCTATTATATGTAGCAAGATTGCCAGATTTTGAAAAACAAAATGTCAATTTTTTTAAAATGGCTTTAGGATGTTATGCTATGCATACCATAGAAGTTCTGTGAAAATTCTAAATGCATAAAATGATACTCCACAATATCACAGAGATATATGTTCATTGAAATGCAATATGAAATCATTTTAAATAGAATAGACAAATATATTCTGAGTTTATGGTAATGCCACATCTAGGGAGGAAAAAGCAAGATGCAGAGTGAGGAGTGATACAAAGGGTCCTCCATCTTTCTTATATTATTTTATCTCCTTTAAATATTCAAAAATATGCATCTGAAATATTAATGATTGAAATGAGAATCTGAGTAATAAGGCATGAGTGCTGCTGACCTGATGCTTTGTACTTTTCTATGTTTTGGGAACTCCTTCCTCACACTGAAGCACCATCCCTTATGATAAGAGGTTTATTATCATATTCCTGCTCAGAGGAAAAGCCCACAGGCCGACATCCGGGGCAGCAGGATGGCCAGCATCTGACATGGCCAGAAGGTGGCAGGTCAGTGCCCGGCTCCATAGCCTGCCCTGACCTCCCCTCAAGATCCCTTCTGGGTCCAACCACATGCACACACCGGCAGTGACATTTGTCATAGCTTATGTACAATAATTACATATTTGTCTTTCCTATGAAACTGTGCCATACTTTGGGGTAAGATCCTCAATGCGTTTGTTTCTTTCTTCCTGGGGCCAGAGAATGTTACTGCAGACAGCTTTAAGTGAGTGCATGAATGAAGGGAACATCTCCATTTTGCATAACTGCCTCTTAAACTTGGCAAGAAAGAGAGGGCACAGGTCACAGGGCTTGTAAACAGAACAGTTAATTAATGCTTAGTACTGATTCCCTGGTGCAGCACAAAGGGTCAGGGGGCACCATGGGCTAAGCTACTTAGGAGTCCTTGGCACAGGGAGAAGCCAGCATCGGGCAGAGCTGTGGGACCACAGGGGAAGGAGAGCAACTGGCTCATCTAACTCTCAAGGCCTGGCAGTCCTGCTCATTAGGGCTAAACTTGACCTTGCCAATTTGGGGAGCCAGGCGGTGCCTAAACTTGTCTAGACAAGGGGAGCAGCCAACTCTTCAGGGCATCATGGCTGGGTGGGGAACAGAGGACAGGTCTGGACCTTCCTCCCAACACTAGCAAGGTGGTCCCTCACCTTGATGTCCCTGGCTGCAGGCCTACCAGGCCCTGGACATGTGTCAAGCCCCAAAGAAGCAGAAAGATGAGTAGCATTGGATTCGTCTCACTCCCACTTTGGGAGTGTGGAGACAGAAGCTGAGGGGTGGGGAGCCCTGCCCAAGTCATGGTGCCGTGAATCTAGGGCCGAAGCCAGATGTGCAATGCCAAGCTTGCTCAGATTTCAAGGGCTTCCTGGGAGGACTCAGCAGGATGTGCCAGGCGTGCAGGGGACAAACGCCCACCCCTGAGCCTCCCAGGAGGCTTCCACAGTGGTTGCAAAAGTCTCAGAGCAGGCTGTGACTCAGAAATGACACCCACGTCTGCTGCGCGGTACCCACCCTCCATCCACAGCCAGGAGGGGCGCTAGGTGGCACATAGCTGTGAAGTGTCACAATCACAGCCATCTGGGTTGCCCAGGAGGCAGAAAGTAAAGTGGATGAAACCATCAAGTGAAAGAGAAGGGCAGGCAGATTGCAGAAAACCTGAAGGAAGTATCCCAGCACACTGCAAGAAGCGGGAGAATCTTTTCCTGCCTTCTCCTGCTAACTGTTGCCATGGCCTCCTAATTTGCCTGCCCTGGAGGTCTCACCAGAATACCTAAAAGTGGGAGTTAAAAAAAACATGGTCCAAGTTAAAAATACAAAAAACGCTGGGAAGCTAGGGCAGGAGGAACGCAAGTTGGAATCCAGCCTGTACAATTTAGCAATTTAGCAAGATCTTGTCTCTAAAAATTAAAGAACTTTTTTTTAAAGCTGAGGTGTAGCTCAGCAGTAGAGCACCCCTGGGCTCAATCCTGGTACCACAAAAGCAAAACAAAACAAACCTAGTTAAAGAGTTTCCAGCATGAAATAAACTCAGCATTACAGCAGACCCTTAGTCCTTTGTTTTATTTTCAGAGGTTTCAGCTACCTGAAGTCCAAAAATATTCAGGAAAAGTTCTAGAAACAGGGCTTTTATCTGGAACTCAAGAGTGGTTAGCAGCATAAAACAAATACAATCACATCAACAGATTAAAGGAGAAAGGTTCTGTGATCTTAAGAGTCACAGGAAAACACTGGATAATATTCAGCTCTCACTCGAGATGATTTACTTGAAGCTCACACCAGATAACAGCAGAAAATGGCCTCAATCTACCTGGGCTGCTGGATTCACTGATGCGGAGGCTGGCACTGAGGACCACAGAGGGCAGCTGAAGCCACGAAAATTGACTCATCTGGGAGCCAGAGACAGAGGCCAAGGCATAACAAGCTGTCCCTCCCAGGGCCAGCTTCTCTGGCTTGAAGATGCCAGCTGTCCCTGCATCCTCACAAGGTCACCTCTGTTTGTGTCTCTATCTTTGTATGGCTCATGGGGACCTCAGTCAGATTGGGCTGGGGCTGTAACACAGACCTCATTTTACCTCTTCAAAGGCCTCATCTCCCAACACAGACCTCCCAGTGGGAGGTGCAGGGGTCAAGACATAGGGGTCATGAGGGGCACATTCAGCCCATAAAAAGTAGCTGCCAAAAACTCTGTGGAAAACACCATTGTTACCAAGACAGTGAGTTCTTGATTTCTGCGGGGTGGGTAGCAGTTATCAGAAATTTTTAAAATTTGAATGTGTTTTACGTAATAAATAAAAACATAAAATTTCCTAATACAAATGGTGTACTGTGTGGTGTTTCAATATATGTATGCATCGTATAATGTTCAAGTCAACATAGCTTATCTCCTCAAACATTTTGTTTTGTTTTTATAGTACTGGGACTTGAACCTAGGGCCTTCACACTGGGCCTCATTCCCAGCCCTTTTTATTATTTTTTATTTTCAGACAGGATCTCACTAACTCACTAATTGCCCGCCCTAGGCCTGAACTTGCCATCCTCCTGCCTAAGCCTCCCAGAACACATTGTATTATCCTGTGTGGTAAAAGACATTCAGAACCAGACAAGTACTACATGCTTTGCTGTGTGTACCAGTGTGTCCCACCTTTCCAAGAATAGTAACACTTTTTACATAAATAAAATCTCATCTACCCACTTGCTTTTTTGCTATGAACAGAAAGAAATATCACTCACTGTTTTGTCAGGAATCCAACTTGGGGATTCCAGGGTGCACAGGGAGAAAGTTCAAAAATCCCTGGAAAGGTTAAATATTGTCCACCTTTTGAAGAGACCGAAAGGACCAGATTTCATAGGCAGCAGGTCCAGGGAGCCCCAAGGCCAGCAAGCTCCTCCGGCTCCTCCTCAATTGCCTGGGTCACCAGCTGCACTCTTGAGCATCCCTCGGGACAGGGGCCTTGAACTGGGGGCACTCACAATGCTTGGTACCCTTATCTGTCTCCATAGCACCACCCTCTCTGTGAAGCAGGGTCCCTGAGCTTGCCACCAGCCAGGGCCGGTCTAGTCCACAGCACAAATACCTGGGGGGTCAGGGACAAAGTGCCCTCACCCGCAAAGTGCCCCAAAGCTCAGCAAAACATAACAGGGATGGGTGGCCCAAGAAAGGGGTAAGCAGACAAGGCCGACACAAACCAAGCCAAGGCGCATTGTCAAATCTAGACTTACTACACATTTTCGTATTTTTCTGTCTAATTTTCTATATTTGAAACCCGTTATCATATAATTATGGGGACAAATCACTAGTGGCATTTTTAAGAATTTAGATATCTTTCAAAACTCTCCTCTCACCTCACTCCCCCTGACCCCTGCCCTAAGCTAACCCTCCTCTTGAGGTCAGACAGCCCCCGCAGCCTCCCGGTTGTTCTCTCAGAAAAAGGCGGGCCAGGTGGGACTCTGGCACAGTGCCTGCCTAGCACATGAGAGCCCCTGGGTCCAATCCCCAGCACTGCAATCAACCCATAAGAACCAAGAGATTTATGTCTTAGAAAGCACAAATTCACAGAGACAGCAGCCAGGAACAACCTCAAGCCTGCGGTCCTCAGCCTCCATAAGGAAGTACAGGCACAGAGAGATTAAATCTCTTGGGCAAAGTCCCACAACAGAGCCAGGCTCCAAACCCAGAGGTCTGGCCCAGGGTCTGTGTGCGCCACTTGTGTGTGCCCCCCGGGGCTCTGCCACTTGGCAGAGGTGGAAATAGGAGCCCTCAGCGCTGGGCAGAGCTGCACCACCCAGCAAGGATGTCACAGGGACCAAGGGTCTCAGGTGTCTCTGACACTGAAAGGTGAAGGGGCAGGAGAGAGAGACACCTCAAGTCTGCACAATGAAGAGTTCCACGTCCCTCTGCTCTGAACTGGAGGGTGTCCCCGCTAGACCTCAGGTCCTCTGCATCTCAGGGTCTTTACAGGGTGGGACCAGTGAGGTTGAGGGGGTCCCATGTGCAATAGCTGAGTGTTTATTAGATGATTACACAGCCTGACACCAAGAATGGCCAGCAGCCACTAGGAACAGGGAGAGATGCGGAGTGGAGACTCCTAAAGTTTCTGACAGAAACCAGCCCCACAGATGCCTCACTGCACTTCGTAGTTGTCTATGAGGAGAGAGGTCTCTGCTGTCTTAAGCCATCTGGTTTGTGGCACTTTGTTATGACACAGCCCCAGGACATAATCAGAGTCACCATCCATCTCAGCCATGCTGCCCACCCACCTCTGTCTCCTAAATCATGATGCTCAGAACACCCGAGTACATTCTGCAGAAGGCTCTTGTCAAGATTAGATAAGAATGGGGCTGGGGATTTAGCTCAGTGGTTCTTCTACCTGCCTTGTAAACACAAGGATCTGAGTTCAATCCCCAGTACAAAAAAAAAAAAGAAAAAAAGAAAAGAAAAATTCGATAAGAAGCCGGGCACTATGGGACACACCTGTGACCCTAGGAGGTTGAGGCAGGAGGATCATTGCAAGTTTAAGTGAGTCCAAGGCCATCCTTAACTACATAGCAAGACCCTATCTCAAAAAAGAAAACAAAAAAGATCATTCAGAAAATGCAGGACCAATGGTTGGCCTGGGTGTCACAAGGGTGAATGGCAAGGCCAGCTGTCATCATTGTCATCACCACCATTTTTGACACCTTCCCTGGCCTGGTGGGAGTTGGGGGTCCCTACAGTAGAAACCAGGTCCCGTGTCACACAGAAAGACTAGGTGTGTGGGAGAACTTCCCTTTCTACATAAAGTTCATGAACTCATCTTATAACGGGATTGAGAGTGGCTTAAAGCACAATTGACGTAACCTCAACACAGCACCCGGTAGCAACACCAGCCTCCAGCAAGACCTGAGCTACTGCTGTCCGGCCAGGAAATGACCAGCATTGTCCCCTCTGTGACACAACACTGGGCCCCATGGGGGACATTGGATAGCTAAGTCACACAGGGACATCCCCAAGGAAGAAATGGAGTCTTCTAGATCAAAATCACCTCTGCTGGGCCATGCTGCTGCTCAGGGCTCCTAGTGTGATATCCACCTGCAAAGTTCCTTCTGTAGTTCAAGCTAGAAAAGACCTCTCTAGTGACAAATGGGCCACATTTCTTCTCCACTGGATGAGTAACTTATACAGTGCTTCTGTCTCCTTCCCGCCCAGGCCAACAGGAGTCCCAGTGAGGAGTTGGACATTTAATTACAGTATCTCAGTCCTTGAGGGAGCCTACTTGTTCCTCGTCATGTCTTTGATTTATTTTCTTTTTCCAATAATCATATTGGATGTGTCTCTTATTCTAAGTGGCCTTAATTTTCTTTGGGAATGACGAAGCCAGATCCATGAAGCCATCACAGCAAATGGCTTCAGGAGTTGGTTAGCAAAAATTACAAGAAAGAGAGAGTCATCAAACCATGTCTAGAAAAACAGTTTCAGGAGTTTCTTACCCACTCAGAAAGGAGAGTTAAAAGGAAAAGATGATGCTTGGAGAACAGTAGCTGGCGGAGACACAGCCCATGTGCATAAAGAACAGAGAAGGGGGCCAAAAGGAAGAGGCTGTGACATGAGAGAGAGGGAAAAAGTGGGGGAAAGAGTATAAAATGGAATTTGAGGGATGTTTGTGCAACACTAAAAATATTGAGGAATAGCCAGGCATAGCAGTGCATGCCTGTGATCTCAGCATTTGGGGAGGCTGAGGCAGGAGGATCACAAGTTCAGGCCCAGTCTGGGAAACAGTGAGTTAGAGAGTAGACCCTGTCTCAAAATAAATAATAAAGGTCTGGGGATGTAATTCAGTGGGAAACCCCTGGGTTCATCTTCCAGTAACACACAAACACAAAGGAGCACTAAGAAATATTTGAACATTTGTGGACTCTGTAAGAACCAGGCAAGACTGCCTGGAGATGGGAAGTAATTATGAACATGTATAGTATTTTTTATGTAAAGGGTGCAGTATGTCCATACCAAGCATATTTTTAAATTTAAAATCTGAAAAAAAGATTCCACAGAGCCTAAGGTTTAAATAATGTCCTGCATAGAATTGCAGAGAGAGAAAATAGTTTGCTCAAGGTCTTGTCCTTGGGCGTGGAGAGGAGATGTCCTGGTTTGGTTTCTGATAAAGACTCTAAGAACTTTCACACAGTGCCGCAGGGCTCATCCTGGCTTTGAGGTCCACATCCCAGGTCCCAATATCTGACCATAAATGTAAGCTAAGATGAGGCAGCACCAGGTGGCTCGTGACCTATCCAGTGTAACAATTCATGAATCAAATGAATTAAATGAGAAAATTTTCAATAACAAAGCAGAAGCATCCCTAGACAATCAAAGCAGGATGGAACTCATAAATATCAGCCTTGCAATGAGGGTCATGCATGAAATCTTTCTGCCCTGACATCAGGCAAGGGGAGGAGATGTCTTGTGTCTTCTCGCCATTTTGGCTTTAGCTAAAGGACAGAATCAGTAAACATCTCTTCCTGTGGCTACCTGTCACCCAGCCTTTCTTGCATTCTCCATACATTTTTTTTCTCCTATACACTATCTAAGCAGTTTCCCCCATGTGATATAGACAATAGATATCCAGGCTTTCCTGGTCAGGTAATGCTTTTCACCAAGTCCAATGTCTTGGAGGAATTTAGTACATGCTCACTTCAAACAGGGCCCCAGCACACACTTCCCTTCCTGACACTGAACCTAGCCCAACCTCCCCTTCCTCCACCTGCCTTCCCCAAATGTGAGCTTGGAGCCAGAGCTGAAACTTTGCAGTTCCTTTGAAAAGCTGTATGGAAGTGTAATCAGGATCATCAAGGCTAGGAATAAGAACACAACTGATAACCAAGGTCACTGGCACAAACCTAAAGGGAAATCGGGAGTCCATATCACACATTATCCAGCCTGCAGGACTCTCTGTCTGCCAGACATTGAAAGGAAATCAGGTGACACCTTCTGTGGTCCAAGGCAAAAGGAGTATGGTAGGGGACTGAACAGTGTGCCCTTCCTTTGAAATATGTCCAAGTCCTAACTCACAGTGTCTGTGGATGGGTGCATGCTGGGAGATGAAGTCTTGAAACTGAAAACTAAAAGATCTTGGTATGAATTTTGAGTGGGCCCTAAATCTAACGACCAGTGCCCTTATAAGAGAAAGAAGTCAATCAGACATGATGGTATATCCAGTATTCTGAAAGACAGAAGCAGGAGGATTGCAAGTTTAAACTCAGTGTGAAGGTCCTGGATTTGAGCCCCAATGCTGGGAAAAGAGAAAGAATGAGAGGTAGAGAGGAAAAGAGAGAGGGAGTTAGTTGACACAAAGAGAAATAAACAAGAGACCACATGAAGAAGGAGAGAGAAGAGCCATGGATTTAGCTCAGTGGTGCAGCCACCTGCCTTGAAAGTACAAGGTCCTGAATTAGATACCTGGTACAAAAAAAAGGAGAAAGAAGTTGGAATATTGTGGCCATATTATCCTGGGGACTCCAGAAGCCTTCAGAGACTGGAGGAAGTAGGAAAGAGTATCACCTAGAGCCTACAGAAGGTGCATGGCCATGCTGAAATCTTGACTTTGTATTGCATCCAGCATTATCATAGAATAATTTTCTATTGTTCAAAGCCACCTTTGTAAACTTATAATGATTTGCAGCCATTGGACACTAATGTAAGAGCTATCCAAGCAGCTACATCACAAAGACAGGGGCTCTTGACTTACTTCTCTGGAAAAACCTCCTCTATCTATAGCCATAGTTAAGATCAAAGGAATCCTTAGTCATAGATTCTTTACTCCTGCTCTGATGTGTCACTTTGAAGGACAAATATTTAATCTTGAGTTTCTAATTGTCCAACAGTATACTTACTAGGAAGAGATTTAATAACAAAATTTGGGACAATTCTCAAATTTTGACAATGGACAAAATGAATTTTACCTGTTGCAACTACAACAGGTCTCTCTGACTAAATTAGCCAACAGGTGAATCCTGCTGCATAGTATAATGGAATACCTGACTTAAGGAAATTTTCCTTCCTCTACATATTACAAAATGGTGGAATTGCTTTGGATGTCTTGACCCAAAAGCTAGTTGAGAACTCTGCTCCACTGGGGCATTGAATTTTTCAAAACGTTAAAATTGAGTGGCTACTGGATGGTCACCCTACTTGAAGGTAGTAGCAGCTACAACTATACTAACAGAGGAAGACTTTGGGACAGAAACTAGAATTCCTGAATGCCCATCAGGTCAGAGCTATTCTAGAGACAAAACTTGTGGTTAACAGGGAAACAGCTTGCCAATTATTAGGACGTGCTTTTAGACTCCCCAAAGGTTGTTATAAAAATTTGCACTACCTTTTTTTTGTATGAAGGATCAAACTCAGGACCTTGTGCTTGCCAAGCAGGCACGGTGCCACTGAGCTACATCTCTGACTCTATACTACTCTTAACCTTGCTTCTTTGATGCCTACAGACCCAAAAGTTAACCACTCTTGGGCTGGGGATTTAGCTCAGTGGAACTGCACCTGCCTTACAAGTGCAAGGTCCTGAGTTCTATCCCTGGTACCAGAAAAACAAAAAACAAACAAAGACAAAAAGAAGTTAACCACTCTTATGAATAAATAATCTCCCACACTTATGCAAGCAGGCAGGACATCAGTGACCTGCCCCTACAAAACTGTGAAGAGGTATGGTTCACTGATGAAAGCAGCTTTATCCAAGAAGGACATTAAAAGGCAGATTATGCAGTTGTCAGTTCACAACAGGCCATTGAAACCAACTTGCCCCTCGGACTTCTCTGCTCAAAGTAAAGAGTTCATAGCCCTTACTTGGGCACTGATATTAAGAAAAGGCAGGAAGCTTCATAGTGATACAAACTCCAAATATGCCTTTCTGGTGATACATGCTATGCAGCAATCTGGAAAGGAGCTTTTTGACTAATAAGCAAGCATCTGTAAAACACAAGCATAAAATATTACAACTCTTAGATGTGGTCTATCTTTCCAAGCAAGTTCCTATCATTCACTGCAAGGGATCCCAAAAAGAAATGTCTAAAGTCTCACTGGGATATCAAAGGGCTGGTAGGGAGTCAAGAAGAGCAGCCCTACAGACCCTCAAGACCCTCACCTTATTGCCAGTTCCTGAGGACCCATTCTGGTCCTTCCTCAAGAGATGTAGTAACAAGTTATAAAAATCCTACATGGAAAATGGTAACTAAAATTTTCACATTACTAAGAAGAAAGCTATTCCTGAGAACCTCTGGAAGATCTGAGGCTCCCCTGCAGAAAGAAAGATTCCAGTACTGCTCCAGGTGCAGATAAGTAGTGTCACTAATGACCCTAACCCACCACAGCTTAAGTGGGCACCTGTATTGAGGGTCCTGTTTTTAATTAGATCCATTACGTGGGTGATCTTGCTAAGGTTATGTCTGTCAGGCTCTTGATAATTTATCTAACCTCTCTCTTTGCCATACTTTGTCCTCCAGTAGAAGATGGAAATCTGATCTCCTCCTCATATTTGTCCTCTATATCGTAAACATAATAGTAAAGTTACTTTTTCTCTCATCAAATAGGTAGCTCAATATGCACACACCACTAACTCTTTTTTCATTGTCTTCTAACAGCTTTTCCTCTTCAACCCAGCACCCCAAGATAGGTGGAAAGCACATAATCCTCAGTAGGTAGGGTCTATATCCCCTGCCAACTACAGGAAGCTACAGAAGACAGAGACCTTCACGCTCTCAGGACCCCATAAATTATGGGGATTCATGTCTCACAGGGGAAAATGAGACAGAAGATTGGGGCATGGCAAAGCTGGCTGGGGAAGTGGGGATGACCTGTTAACTACAAGATCCTGCCCACGTGTGGGAACAGTCAACAAAACCCTGCACATGGACTTCTTGCAAGGACTGAAACAGGTTTTTGATAGGCCTAGACCTGACATCAGTCTGAAGAGAGGGTGATACAAAAAGGACAATCCACATTGAGTTTTTGGCCACTATATTTATTCTTGCATGGTGGCCCACACTCACGCTATAGAGTATATTTCTTTCCTACTTTTACTTGGCCCAAATTCACTCTGCAAAGCCTGTTTCTTTTCCTACCTTTAATAAAACTTCACTACCTTTAAATAAAGGAAAGAAAGACAGAGGCTCAAATAAGATCCACTCTCTAAACGCTGGGGTGGAGGCAAGAAAGCTACACTCTTAAGAGACAGACTCATCATTACAGAGAGCCCACCTGCTGCAAAAGAACTCAAAAAACCCTGAGCAGTTGCAGATTAGATAAGTATCCTGATTATCAAGTCACATCTGCAAAGCATGGAGAAGAAAGGGAAGAAGAGGAGGGGAAGGGGAAGTCCCTGGATCACGAGGTTGTGGGACAAGGAGGAAGCGTCACTTAGAAGCCTTGCTCAAACAGCTGCTCTTGTCTAAGCCTGAGGACTCTGAGGTGGAGTGATCAAAGGAAAACAGTTTCCTTACTAGGACTCAAAATCTAGTTAGGACCTGCCCAGCACCCAGGGGCAGAGGCTGTCCTCTCTGCCCCCATGCCTTGCTGCCAGTCCAGGAACTATCATAGAGGTGAGGGCTGCAGGCCTGAGGACCTAGGCATCCAGGGAGGTGGGTCATATGTAGTTGCGCTCTCTGACCATGTAAAGCCAGCTCTGGACCCACTGCCACCCTCCAGGTACTCAAGTGGGTGGCCCTATGAATGCCAAGACCCAGGCACAAGGGCCCTGCAGCCTCTGTTCCAGATGCCTGGCACCTGCTCCTCCAGGAGCAAGATCCCTCCTCCAGCCTCTCCTGCTCCACTCACTTGGCACTTCCTGTCACCTCAATGGTGAACTGTGCCCCTCACACATATGTGCACCTGAGAAAGGATTGGCAGCCTGCCCTGTTCCACATGGAGGGGCATGAGAGTCCCAGAGGCACAGGAACCTGCACCATTTGCTAGCTTGAAACCCAGTCATTTATACCGCAGCTTTCAACAATCCAAGTGTCTCATCCCTCTAACCTAGAATTTAGGCTCTCAGCCTCCTCCTATCTCACACCCAGGAGTCTACACCCATAGCCTCCGCAGTCACATGCATCCCTAAGTCACCTTTCCTGCTTGTCTATGTCCTCTCTGGGATATGTTTCTTTCTCTACCTCCACATCTTCCAAAATGGCCTTCGCCTATCTGTCCTGTGTCTGGATCTCCACCTAACATCACTGGGTGACAATGCCTCTTCCTATCCCCAGCACCCTGCTGCCCTCTCAGCAACCTGGACTACTGGCCCCATGGCTGCTCCAGTACCCAGATGGGACAGTACGCCACACCACTGCTCCTACTGGTCCAGCTCAACTGCTGCCATACCTTCATCCTGTCCACCATGCACACACCATGCTGGCCCCATTGTCTGGATCACCCTGCTCATGCTTGTCCCTGAGGTAGACCGTCATACACTGTGGCAGGAGCTGCAGATGCACAACTGGATGTCTGAGGAATATTCTCACTTGTAGGACCTTTTTGAAGCTCTCCAGCTTCCCTTGCCCTTGGACTTTCTTCCATCATCTATGGAAATAGATTGGCCATGATTTCACCCTTCAAAACCTCCATAGGGAGGAGGCCCAGGGCCTTCTGAGGGAGCTGCACCTGGGTCTCTCAGGCTCCTGGCTGCACACCTTCATGGGGGTCCACGTGTGTCACAAGGACTATGTGCAGCTGATGCCCCAGCACTGGAAGGGTGTGACAGGTGACTCAGCTTACCTCCAACAGGTCATAGACTGGTTCCAGGCCAGGCACAAAGACTCCATCTTTGTGGTCAACAGCAACAGCATGAAGTGATACACAGAAAACATCCACACCTCCAAAAGTGAGGCGATCTTTGTAGGTGATGGGCAGAAGGACAACTTCACCCTTTTCACACAGTTCAACCACACCATCATGACCATTGGCACCTTTGGATTCTGGGCTGCCTACCATCAGGCAGAGACACCACCTACCTGGTCAACTTTACCCTGACAGACTGAATTCCTGAAGCTCTTCAAGCCTGAGGCTGCCTTCCTGTCAGTGGGTGGGCATTGGTGGCAACTTGTCTCCACTCTAGGAAACCAACAAGTGGACTGGGCAATAGGGAGACTTTACACAAAAATCAGATCAATCTAATGCTGGTGGTATATGTCTCTGAAGGCCTGGTAGCCTCTGGATAAGGTCCTGGAGCAGGCAGTTACCCAGTGTGATTCTAGTTGGCCAGACTTGGCAAGATGGAGGGGCTTTCTGGAACTGCTGAACATTCTAGAACCAGCAGAATATCTTTTCCTGTTAGCAGGCAATGTCTAGAGAAGCTCATGGCAGCTTTAGAAGTTGTACTGCCCATATCAGTAAGACTTCTGGGTGGCTGCTTCCCTACAAGAGTTGACCGTTTTCATCTTTTCAAGAAGAAGTGTTACTTCTCCCCTGGGTCTTCAGCAGACTGGAAGAATTCAGTTATCTAGAGCAAGAACACACTAACTCTGTTTCTGAGTGATTCTAGAGGATGCTTCTTCTAGAAAAGGCCAGGTCTAAAGCCTGTGAAGAACCATGCAGGGCCTTTCCAGAGGAGACATGTTCCAGAGTTCTAGATATAACAAAGGCACAACTGGAAGCTGAGGACCCCTCAACTGCCAGAAAGATGGAGACAGAGCAGGCAGTCTCTATCAAACAAGCTTCTTACCCTGCTCAGAGGCTCTGGAAAAGCTAGGGCAGTTGTGAGCAGAGCTGAATCCTGTCCAATCTCCAGCCCACAAAAAAGCCTCAGAATTCTGCTTTGAGGAGACAGACTAAATCATAGGTGAGAGGAGAGACAGATACAGTTGAAATGCTGCAGCACTGAAGCACAACCCTCTAGAGAGCCAGGGATACTTGGGGTTTTGGTTTTTTTGTTTTGTTTTGTTTTGTTTTAGCTCAAACTGCCAAAGACAGAAATGGCACATATTGGCTCTGGCTTTAGGATCAAGGAATCTTCCTCCTGTATGGCTGGACTGCTGTGGAGCTGGGGTCTGTTAACTGGAGGTCAGCAGCCTGCAGAAAACCAGGGGTGATTGTGCTCCTTGCCAACTTTTGTGTACCCCTAAGCTCCCCGAACCACTATGTATATCTGGCTTTGGGCAGGTCCAGGACTGCCTGAATGCAGCTCAAGCCCAGGCAGGAGCACAGAGTCTAACGAAGGAGGATGGGATTCAGACTCAGATTTCAGGAGCCCTTGCTGCTTTTTTGATGATGAGGGAAGATCGACGGACAGAGACACAATCAAATCTAACCACGCCCCCATCCAAGAAGCCAAGTTGCTGTCTTCTCGGGGAATTTCAGGGTACCATTCCCAACTCCCCGGCCAGAGAGAGTAGAGTAGGAGTATGAAAGTCTACATCACCCGAAAAAAATCTAGTTAGGAAAATAGGAATCAACTAACTTGACTCATGGTATTTGAGAGCCACAGACAATATTAGAAACTGACTTGAGCTAGGGGTGTTGGCACACTCCTCTAATCTCAGCATTTGGGAGGCTGAGGCGGGATGGTTGAAAGCTCAAGTCCAACCTGGGCAATTTAGCAAGACCCTGTGGCAAAATTAAAAATACGGAAAAGGACTATGGAGGGGGATAGCTCAGTGGGAAGGATAGGGGTTCAATCCTCAGTACTGCAAATTCATTCACTGAGGGCAGCCACACATCATCCTCGGTGCTGGGAGAAGCAAGTGCTGACT
Organism: Fukomys damarensis; assembly: GCF_012274545.1. NCBI lineage: Eukaryota > Metazoa > Chordata > Mammalia > Rodentia > Bathyergidae > Fukomys > Fukomys damarensis. The sequence goes on from NW_022900929.1 coordinate 4,635,861, forward strand.
GCACAGGTCCACAGCAGAGGGCAAGGAAAATGAGTTCCTGGAACCTCCCAGCCTTGGTCCTTGGGGCTTTTTGCCTTTGGTGACTTTAATCTGAATCCTTTTGCTGTCATAGCCACTGCTCTGAGTATAACATATTTTCTAAGTCTTTCTGGCCACTTGTCCAACCCAAGGGGGATTTGGGGACAGGGAGAACTAAAGAAAGGTCACACTCGGCACAGAGAAGAGCAAGTTCAAGCACAGAGGAGGGGTGCACTTGAGGAGACCAAGGACTCCTGTGGGGTCTGCCCAAGGTCATGAGTCAATGGGAAGGAGAACTGGCTTAGGTGAAGCCCCTGGAAAGGGTGAACAGACAGGCTTAAGAGCAGCACCACTGTGGCCACATACCCTGGTCCTCTCCATATTTGCTCTGGGACACTGGCAAATCTGTGGCCTCCCTGAACCTCAGCACTGGCACCCCAGACATGAGACCCTGGCACATAATGGGGCTCTTGGCTTGAATTTCCCCCCAAAAGCAGACGCTGAGGCAAAGATCTGGATGGAAATGGTTGATCTGCGAAGTGACAAGGAAACATAGTGAGAGGAAGGCAATGGAACAACCCAAAGAACATGAGAAAGTGAGGGTGGTGCCTGACAAAGGTCACTGTGGAGAGCAACGGGGGCTGAGTACACAAAGGGGTCCTCAGGAGGAGGGCATTGGCCATGGCTGGATGACAAGGGAGCCCCTCCTAACTGCTGGGGGATCTGAGATAGTTTCTCAGGAACACCCCACCCCACGACTGCAGAATTCTAAAGGAACAATAAAGCTCTTCGACCTAGAAAACAGGGCAGGGGGAGAGAAAGGAATCTAAGGAGATTTGAGGAACAGAACTTAACCCAAAGGCCAACAAAAGCCCTTATCGATCGTTGCAGAGAAGAATCAATCAGAAAGGTAAGCAATGTGTTGCCAGAGTTGTGAGGAACAGATGAAGAATTTCAAAAAGGCTTCAGGGTGATGGAGAAGTGTGGGTGGCCCTCCATGATACACTAAGCAGCCCTGGAACTGTGTGGGAATCAGACTCAAAAAAGGTGCAGCACACAGCTGTCATTGCAGGGTGCTGCCCTCCACAAGCCCAACACCCCCGCGGCCTCTCTAGCCTGTGCGGTCACTCAGGGAGAGGTCTACATCTGCACCTGCACTCTCTCTGTCCCTTCCTTCCAGAAGAATCTATCTACAGAAGGGCCCACCCTCCCACCCACCTGTGCTCTTTTGCCCAGGCTAACTGGGAATCGCCTCCTTTTCCTCTTGCTGCTGCTTTCAACACAGAGTGATTTATGTGAATGTCACTGTGAAATACCAAGGCCGAGGGCAAAGAAGAGGGCTGGGCAAACATGCTCCGAGGGCCAGAAAGCAAAGGTGGCCCTGCCCATGTAAGCTGGCCAGGGGTCCTGGCAGGCAGTAAATGCAGAGGGTCTTGTAGTAGGGCACAGTGGTACATGCCTGTCATCCCAGCTACCCAGAAGGGTGAGGAAGGAGAATCACAAGTTCAAAGTCAGCCTAGGCAATTTAGTGAGATCCTGTTTCAAAATAAGGAAGAGCTGCCAGTATGGCTTTGGTGGTGAGTACTTGCTTAGCATGCACAAGGCCTTGGGTTCCATCCCAGCACTACAAAAAAAAAAAAAAAAAAAAAAAA
>NW_022900929.1:4637774-4694793 GCF_012274545.1 Fukomys damarensis
GAAGACACAATCTTGGGTCCCCACCCCAAAAAAAAAAAAAAAAAAAAAAAAAAAAGTCATGTGTCCCTAGACAGATAAACATTTGGGCTCACTGTACAAGAGGAAAGTTGGGGGCTGCCATAAAGTCAAGGACAGAACTGTGGGCGTAACAAAGCCAAACTTAGGGAAACGTCAGGAGGAATGAGACAGGGAAATGTCAGCACATCCCACTCCATCCAGCAGGGTGCCTCAGGAGGGGTTCCTCCTGCTGATGCTCAGGGAGATTAGCTGCAGAGTCTGTGGTGGATCCTCAAGGCCACCTGGGTGCCAACTCCCCACGGCTGGCAGGATTCTGGGTATGTGGGTTCAGCCCTGCTCTGAGGCTCTTTCTGGTTGGCCCTATGAGTCATGGGTACAGGCCCATGCTCTCCATCCCATCAGCTGGGTCTGCAACATGAGAAGCAGCTCCAATTGATGTCTTCAGGCCAGCTCTGGCAGAATCCACCTGCTCCAAGGACTTCAGAAGCTGCCCTGGGCATCTCAGGCTCCAACAGCACAAACCCCAACTTCCAGGAAAGACCAATCTCTGACCATGGTAACACCATCAGCCACCACGGCCCCCTAGATCTCAAGACCCCCGTAACAGGTTCCTGTGATGTGTGCATTCACTGGACCTATGTGTCCCTGACCCCCTGTGTGCTGGCTGTCCTGTTGGATATCACGGGAGGATTCTGAAGAATCAAGAACTAAAATGGGGCAGGAAAGGTATGATTCAATCCATAAGCACCAAAGGCATCTCAGACTTCAAATACTGATGTAATTCAATCAATTGCTCATTAAACAATTATTTATGGAGTGCAGGACTCTCCATTCAAAGCTGAGTGGAAGGAATCAGGAAGGTTTCTTGCCCTCACAAGATTCACAGTAAACTAATGAGTGGATTAATAATAGTAATTATTATTATTATAGCCACAAAGATATTAGCCACCGAATTTGGTATGAAACACTTTTTATCTCACCGTACCTAATTATTCCTGAGTCACTGGTAACAAAACCAGAGCACAAAGACTCTAAGTATCTTCAGCACCCAGAAGTGCTTTTCGGTTGGTGATTAATTTTTCTAACACTTGGAAGCATTTTGGAATATTTTGACTTCTGACGATTACACTCTTTCTTCCTGGATATTTCTCAGCTGGATCTGACATTGCCCCCTGGTGAAAGCTCCTAAGACATGAAAGGTTAAACATTGAATATTGGATAATATTCATTCATTTCCTTCTGGGCTGCTGATAATAAATGAGCAATTTTTTTAAATTAAAAATCTTGCTGAGGTCACACAACTTGTAAGTGGCAGAGCCAGGCTGCAGACCTACACTGGCCTGATTCACGGCTTGTCCTCTTGACCATGACATTTGCTAAATTAATCACATAAAGTCAGTTTGCCGCCACCAGAAACCTGAGCTGGCTCCAATTAGCTGGGACAGAGTGAAAGGTGTGATTTTATCCGGTCGTGTTGCAATGTCATATGATAACATTTTTAAATTATTAACTGATGCCTTTCTGCTTTTTTTAAATTAAGGTGAAATTTACACAAAATCAAATAAATTTTTAACGGGTACAGTTCCGTGGCATTTAGTATCTACATAAAGCTGTCTAATCCTTACCACTGTCTGGTGTCAAAGATGTGACTGGTTTTTTTCAGCCCTGGTCTTTCCTTCCACTCTGCCTCAAGGGGAGAGTACAGAGAGAAGCTGCATTTTTATTTGGGAACCTGGGTCCCAGAAGACTGGAGAGTTGAGCTATCAGGATGTGGGGACGGAATGAATGGGGTAGAAAGTGTCCCCATGATCCCCTCGATGGTGGGAGAGTGAGCGCCACAGGCTGGAGGAACCACATGGTCTGGAACACATTCATCCTGGGGGGATTCAAGGGGCCTTTGGGAGCCACGTGTAAGCCCAGCCCGTGCCCGGGACGTCCCGGGAGCAGCCTGAAGACAGCAGCCCTGGCTCCATGTCAGTCTCCTTCCTTCCGGAAAGCGCCAAAGTACTCCCCCACCCCACCCGTGCTCAAAATCCTTTTACCTGGGTAAAATCTCCATGCGGAGGCGCACAGCCTGAGTTCTCTCAAACGCAGCTCAAGCAAGAAGGCCCCTGGAGCACCTCGGGCCACCTTGCACACTGGGTCGTTCCACCGCCAACAACACAGCCCGAGTGTTCACTGCTAGCAGCACAGCTCCGCTGAGCCGACTGTGGCTGTGCCTTTCATGTCAATCGCCGGCGGACTCTGAATCTGGCTCCAACCGCCTGGCTCTGCACCCATGAGATTTGTGAGTTTCTGTATTCTGACACACACAATGCACATCACGAGAGTGCACAGGGGATTTCACCACATGCGAGAGAAAGGCTTTACACCTCACTCTATTTCCAGCCTTTTATTTTTTTGAAACTGGGTCTAAGTTGCCCAGGCTGGCCTCAGACTTGCACTTCTCCCGCCTCTGCCTCCCAGAGTGCTGGGATTCCAGCTGAGCACATCACTCTCGGCCTGCTGCTCTCAGTCATAAGTGCAGTGCCGATCTTCAGAACTCCTCCTAGTGCCTGAGTTACTGCCCCACTCCCCTCCCACCCATTTGTGCAGCCACTCCCACGAGTGTGATGACACTAGACGTCCCGTGTAACTGAACATGTGCAGTCTGTCCTTCTGTGACTGGCTTATTTCTTTAGCATAATGTCCCGAAGGGCTGTCCGTGTCTTCTCATATGACTGGGTCTCCTTTTATGGCTGAATAATATCCCATTGTGTGTGTACAGAATTTTCTTCACTCCTCTGTGGATGGGCTTAAGTTGCTTCCCCCTCCTGGCTGCTGCGAGTCATGTTGCCGTGAACACAGGTGCCATGGTTCAAATTCACCACACACACACACACACACACACACACACACACACACAAACATGTGGACTGGAAACTTAATCCCCCACTCAAGAGCATCAGGAAATGGAGCTGTTAAGGCTTGTGTCTAGGTGTCCTCCCAAAGCCTCATGCAGCCACAGGTGGGGCTTTTTCAGGAGTGGCTGGATCTATAGTGTGGGAAGCTGGAATGGATTCATGGTGCAGTGCTAGGCTCAAGGGCACTAGGATTAAGGGTGTGAGGGCTACCTGCCCTAAGTAGCCTGGATAAGATAAGCAGAAAGACTCTTTTAAGGCCCCTTATTGCTTTTGCTGTCCTCTGCTACCATGAACTGTTGCCCCTCTGCCACCCTGCCTTGGAGCCAGCTGATTGTTGCCTGAAATCTCTACAGACTGTGAGCTAAATAAATTTTTCCCCTTTTGACTTTAGGTGTTGGGTATTTCGTCTCAGTCACTAGACGAGTATTTAAGGCAGGGCTTACAGGAAGGTGTTTGGGTCCTGAGTCCCCACCCTCATGGATGGAATAGCTACTATAAAAAGGCTTGAGATCAAGAGAGTTTAGAAGCATTTCCTCCTCTTTAACTTTTTGCAGGGGATTAAAACCAATTGGCATTAATTCTTTTTAAAGTAATCTTTTTAAAGGACGGTAGGAGTCACCGTCCCTGCTGGGTGGAGCGTCCAACAGGTTCATTAGGATTTAGATATGAAATTCCCTCAAAAGCCTCAAGGCAGGGCTTTGGGAAGGTGATGGGATCTGGAGGCTTTGGGCCTGGCCAGGAGAGGCAGGTTGCTAGGGGCATGGCGTGTCCTTTCTGGCTCCTGTCTTCCCGCCCTGCTTCCTGGCCTCCATAGTGTAAGCAATTGTCCCTCTGCCCAGGCCACCACACCACTTCTGCCCTTGAGCCTGCCCACCACACAAGGAAACCTCTAACCTGAGCCAAAATAAACCCCTCCCACTTTAAACTGTGGTGCCACATACTGTATCTCAGAAAAGACAAAATCTGAGGGTCTCCAACAGCAAACCCTCCAGTTCTTCCTGCTGATTCTTTCCAGTTTTTCACTATGGCCCTCAAGATCCCCAACCAGGACCCAAACTATTCATTCTGAGGAAGCAGCCATGCTCAAAGTTCAAGGGGACTAGGGCTCCAGGTCTGAGTGCTTCTGTTTCCACTGCACTCTGAACCTTTCCAGCAAGGTGGCCCCACCTACATACGTGCCTCCATCCACCTCTTCTTGAGCCCACCCAGCTGAGCAAACACCTAAAGGGTCTCAAATGTGTCCACTGCACCTGGCCACCAGCAGGTCACCACTGGCTTTTACTGGAGCAGTCCTGTGGTGAGAGGGAGGCAGAAGACAGAGTGAAGTGGGCCAAGGAGTGGGCAGAAAGGAGGAAGTGGAGACTGGGATCTTCTGGGATGTGAAGGTTCTAGAGCTCTACGGTTAGGGCTGTCAAAATTTATACAACCAGGGATTTAGCTCAGTGGTTCCACTGCCTGCCTCATAAGCACAAGGAGCCGAATTTGATCCCTGGTACAAAAAAAAAATGTATACAACTACACACTGAAGAGGGTGGATTTTGCTATACTGAAATTAGACTTCAATGAAACTGACATACATAAAAATTAAAAATAGCGGCTGGGGATTTATCTCAGCGGTTCAGTGGCCTGCCTTGCAAGCGCAAGGACCCAAGTTCGATCCCCAGTACCAAAAATAAATAAATAAATAAAAATAAGTTAGGCATGGTGGTGTACACCTGTAATCTCAGTACTCTGGGAGGCAACACCAAAAAAATAAATAAATAAAAATAAGTTAGGCATGGTGGTGTACACCTGTAATCTCAGTACTCTGGGAGGCTGAGGCAGGAGGGTAGCAAGTTTGAGCCCAGCTTGGGCAATTTAAAGACTTAGCAGAACTCTGTCTCAAGATTTTAAATAAATAAATAAATGATAAAATATAAAAAGGCTAGGAATGTAGCTCAGTGGTAGGGCTCCCTTAGGTTCAATCTCTAGTACCACAAAGTAAAAAAAATTAAAGAAATCATTCTTATTCAACAGTAGCTTCCTTTCTTCTCAAATATCTTCCTATTCTGTTCATGACATTTCAGATGTGGCTACTACAAAAGATGGTGAGCATTAATATTTCTCTCCTGCTCCATTTTCCCCTCTCTCTTCACCAATTTTCTACTCATTTTCCCTTCTGTATAGCTCTTCCTCTCTTCCCTTAATAGCCTCAGTTCTATAATTAGTCTGCTCTGATAATTCTTTCATCATGTATGTTTTATTTCTAAAATATTCACTACTATGGCAGTCCCATACAGCCTTGTTTCCCAACTCCCTGATCACTATTTTTACAATCCTACAGCATTAATAATATCTTCTATTTTGGTAGTACCTCTTTTTTTTTTCTTTTCCTGTTGGACAAACAAAAATTATTTTGCAGGTATTTCGTGTCCCTGTGAGGTAATTAGGTAGGGCAAAGTAAGAGATTTTTGCAAATGGAAAAATCTCTAGGCACAAACATTGACTGTGTGCAAGCAGGAGAGGTAGAAAATGACTAAAATGGAGACTGTTGGTAGCATTCAGTGTTCTCCTGGGCAGAATGGTGGCATTTCTCTAACCCAAAGGACACCTTCTCTAAAGCCCCAAGTATGATTCATCCACGACACGACTTTTCCAGGGCAGGTCCCACACCAACACCTATGTTGCCGCCACCACCGAAGGAAGCTGGCAGAGTCCACACCACAAACAGAGGACTTCAAGCTTTCTGGATTTCCCCAAATTTTCTTCCTCTGGTAGAAGATTTCCCCACCAATCCTGCTGTGCCCCAGTGCACGCAGTCAGCTCTAGACGGCAAAGTCCTTATAACAAGGTGGCATGTGTCTGGCATGTGCAGACCCCCATTCATAATCAGCCAAGCACAGGGCTTAACAGCAGATCTGACCAACTGCTACCAGTAGCATTGAGATGAATCACTTGCTCATAGTGGCTCAGCCCCACCCATCAGGACCAGGCACCACCCACATCAAGGAGACACAGAAAACTCATTCTGGGAGTCAGTGGGTGGGCTGGGATTTGAACCCAGACCCACCATCTGTGGACTTTTCTTTATATAATCCTCATCGCAGTGTGCAGATGTTTCTGAACCTTCTGTCTCCCTTGCCACTCCCTCTCTCCCATCTTACAGAACATGATGTTTTCCAGATGTAGCCACAACCACCTCTCCTCCCATCTCGCCGGCAGGACAGGCAGTAGTGACATTATGTGACCTCCAAAACTAGACAAAAGCAATAAATGTGCGGGTGTCTGTCCTGCTTGGGGAACCGGGCCAGCTTGCCATAAGCCCAAAGAACAAGACATTTGCTGCTGCCCCAGGCATGGGCCAACTGGGTCAGCAGAAGCCCACACACACGTACCAGACTGGGCCCCAGTCACCCCAGACGCCCAGGACTCACTGGCTTCCATCTTCCCAACCAGGCCGAGGCACAGCAGAACACAGTCCCCAAGCAGCCCTCTGCAAGTCCCTGTCCCACAAAGCCCCTTCAGCAGGGAACCGTGGGGAACACCCTGGAGAGAGATACAGTCCATGCTGGTCGCTTGTTAGTCTGCCTATTTCTGTCCTCTCTCTTAATGACCACACTGCTCAACTCAGGATGGGGCTTGGGTCTTTGAAGCCCTTCGCCATCAGAATTCTAGGTCTGCCCTTCATCCGTCTTCTTCCCAACAAGTGCCCGGGACCACCTGTACTGGTCTTGCATCAGAGAGGAGGAGGACAGGGCCAGACCTCAAGAAGAGGGCCCCAGGATAAGGAAGCCCGGAACAAGAGGAGGGCTGACAGCTGTACCAGCCCAGGGTGAGTCTGGTACAGTCCCAGGCAGCTGACTCCCCCAGCTAAGAAGAAGCAGACGTCCTGGGCTCTGCTGACCTCTCTCCAGGGCCACCTCAGGCTTGCTCTGAGGGTTCAGCCTGAACTTCAGCACCTCACCCTGGGATCTCTCTCTCTCTCTCTCTCTCCTTCCCTCCCTCTTTCCCTTCCTCTCTCCGCTGTTCTCCACTGTTTCCCCCTTGGGTGACTACACAGCCTCCTGTCCAACCTCCCCACACATCCTCAGGTTGAGATGGGGTGGAGTGCAAGCTGACCACATCTCTCATCTGCCTAAAGCTCCCTTTAGAATCATAGCTGCTGGGCAGAGGTGGCCTCAGCGCATGGCGACCAGAGTCACTGGCTACAAACAGACTAGGGGGAAGGGGTCCTGGGGATTGAACCCAGGGCCCTTGCATTGAGCTACATCCCTGGCCCTTTTCCTTTTTTATTTTGAGATAAAATCTTGCTAAGTCACTAAATTGCCTGTGCTGGGCTCCGAGTTGCAATCCTCATCAGCTTCCCAGAGCGCTGGGATCACAGACGTGCACTGCCACACCCAGCTATGAACAGATCTTATCTAATGCAGGGACAGTGCTTGTGCACTTCATCTTCCTCACTAGCGGCATCCTGAAGGTTTCTCTGAAACCTTCACACTTACTCTACCACATTCTTTTGGTGGTGGATAATTCTCCATTGTATGAAAGCAAATCACATTTTGAGAACTTTTTCAAACAACTTCACCAAGGCATAATTTGCTATGTGCCTGTGTGTATCTGTGTCTGTGTGTGTGCATATGCCTTTTTACATGAATAGTTCTATGCCATCACTACAGCTGCATGCACCACACCTAGCTGTGTCTAGCACATAGTAGATGCTCAAGTGCCTTTTGGATCAAGGTAGCCAGGCAGAGTGGCACACATCTGTAACCCCAGCACTCTGGGAGGCTGAGGCAGGAAGATCGCAAATTGTAGCCCAGCCTGAGCAACTTAGAGACTTAGCAAAATCTTGTCTCAATGTTTTAAAAAAAGGAGTAGTGGGAACTCAGCTTAGTGTGAAGGCCCTGGGTTCTAATCCAAAGCCACTGGGGGGGGGAATAAAAGGAAGAAAGGAAGGAACGAGTGAGAGGCCTCTGAGGCTGGCGTGTGCGTGACACACATGGCTGGACTGCTGTCCTCTTTTCTCTGATCTGTCACATCCCTGGGCTGCCCTTCTGCCACACTGCAACAGAAGAAGCACTCCTGGAGGGTATGCGGGGGCCGCTGCATGATTTTTATAACTTTGCAAAAGGGTTTGATTTTTCAAAAAGAACGAGCCGGGAGACACCTCTCTGTGGCTCTGCCGGCCCTTGGGTGGGTGTCCAGCCTGTGACCAGTGCCCCAGGAGCCCAGCCTGCTGCTGTGAGCACCTTGGCTGCTCATCCTGCTCACATCAGGGCCACGCCTGTCCTGGGGTGAGCTCTCAGCGACCACTTGTGGAACCAACAGAGGGATGAATGAATGTGTGCGTGAAGGGTGGAATGAGTCAGGACTACCCAGCTACCAAAAAACCAACCCTATTTGGTTTGGGCAGGAGAAATGTCAAAGCAGAAGAGTAGCCCTGGCTATGGGCTGTTCAGACCCAAACACTGACAATGCTCTGTGTCCGTGAAAATACAAAGAGAGCACGATTGCCATTTAGCTAACCCGAGAAATGTGGCCCTGGGCAGGAGATAACAGTTCTTCCTTGGTCACTTGTTTGGGAGATGTCACTCATTCATGCACTTGTAGATATTTACAGAGTGCCAGGTATGTCTCTGGCACTCTCACATACACTGTAAATCCTTAGGATTACCATCCATCGTAGGAGGGAAAGTCCTCCCTCTCCACCGCTCCCTGGTTCTCTGGGGAAGCAGCTCCGAGAATCCAGGGTGATATCGCCCCCCAAGGTATCGGTTCGACCCAGCACTAAGTCAGCTGCCCCCCACCCGTTCCCAGTCTGTGTCCCTGGACCACGTCCCACTCTGTCAGATCCAGTGCTGCTTCCAGATGCCAACACGTGGCTCGGGACAGGCCGAGGCCCCCTTCTCTTCCCTCTTCCATGGCCTGTGGGTGCTCCTGCCAACCTTCGCTTGTAGCACCGTCCCCTGTGAAGGCGCATCCAGACACAGGCAAGAGTCAGGGCGAGAGTGAGCTCAGGAAATGGCTTGTTTTCCTCAGGCTCTGATGCCTGAAGTCAGGAAACACCTGACTCTTGGACTTGCTGAGTGTTGCCTAAGAAACAGAATTGGATCCAGCTTTGCTGGTAAAGCCCTTTGGGTTCCTAGAGGCCACTATTACCATATTCTTTCATTATAAGAACAAAAGCAGAGCTGATTTTTATTATGAGCACAAGAATAATGAACTTTGGCTCCAGAACACTTGGGCTTGCATAATCAGAGTCCCCAAGGCGCCCCAGGCTCTCCCAGCCAACGTGGGCCCTGCCACACCTGTGCCCCGCCTGCTGCAGGCAGCCCCTGTGCCCCAAACCGGCCCTGCACTTTCCATGCCCCAGAGCTCTGCGCATTCTGCCCCCTCACCATGAGCACCTGTCCCTTCCTCACCTAAGTGGAAAGCCTTGTGCACCCTAGGGACCTACTTCCAGTGTCGCCCACTTGATTTCTGAAACTTGTCACTGACACCCATCTCCCCAGAAGTGTTAACTTTCCCCACATCTGCACCCTCCAGGATGTCACTCTGTCTGCCTACACTGTGGGAACTAAACGGCCAGATCTGTGCAAGATTCAAATTCTTTTGTTTTTTCCCCCACTACTGAGAATTAAACCAGGAGGCTTCATACTCAGCTACATCCTCCGCCCTTTTTTGTTTTGAGATGTGGTCTCACTGAGTCATGCATGCTGGATTAGAACTTGCATCCTCCTGCCTCAGCCTCCTGTAGAGGTAGGATTACATGCCCAGCAACAAATTACTATTTAACAAAGAAATAAATGAGTGAACATATCCCATTTGCTTTGACTTCTGCACCCTGGCAGGATTTCACACAGGAAACTACATGGGTTACCACGCTGTACCCATTCGGCATACCCTTCCCACGGCTAAGATCTTACCCTGAGTGTGCAATCAACGGGATCCCAGCAACCTCTCTTTAGTTCCTTCCTAGGAGGGAAATTTCTCATTCTCTTGGATGGCTACTCCCACATAATGCAAATAATCACCTTTCCATGACCTAAGAAAAGCTTTTATTTAATCCAGCTGGCAGGTGTCTTCAGGGCAAGGATCCGGTGTAAACAAAAGTGCAGAGCTGAAATGTCAGGGAGCCTCAGCGCCTGGAACAGGAGTGACGCCTGGGGTGCAGCCTGCAAAGGCCACCTCCTCTCTGCTTCCCTGAGAGCTTACCCGCAGCTTGGGGCGGCCCAGCACCCTAGTCCACTTGAATCACCCTCACTTTGAGCTCACCTATCCCTGTCTTCCGGGACTGATGGCCCCACAGTGTCCAGCTGAACCCTGGCAGCCAGGAAGACAGAGCCCAGCCTGGCCAGCTTGGGCCATGGCTGGAATCAAAGATCAGCCAAGGTCCCAAGCAGGAGAACAACCAGAGAGATCAGTCAGGGCCAAGGATGCTGACATCGCCAGTTTGAGGTGCCTGTCTCCAGAAGGAGAGGTGACAGTTCCTGCCTGGACTTGAGAGAAGGCACAGCATGCTTTGACACCTGGCAGAATTGGAAGCTCAGACTAATGGTCAGGAGAAGCAGACGTAGGAGGCAGGACAGGGCCCATCTCCAAGTCTGTCACAGAGGGGCCATGGCACCTCGTGTAAGGCGCCCAGTCACTGTGGGGGCCCTGTAAGGTGATGGGTGGGAACTTGGGGACTTTCAGTTTATGTGGTCTCAGAGCTCATGACATCAAAGAGCAAAAAGACACTGCAAGGTCCAAGGTGTGCTACCAACACATTAGTAACCACGACAACCTGGGCTTCGTCGGTGGAGGGGTTCTGCTTCTGAACCCCACAATATCTAGGCAGAGGTGCAGAGCAATTATTTTGTTCTTGGGCAAACTACTTAGTCACCTCAGGTTTCTAAATATGGCTGGGCTTTTTAAAGCACTTCTGTAATCCCAGCACTCTGGGAGGCTGAGACAGGAGGATCACAAGTTCAAGTCTAATCTGAACATCTTGGTGACTTCTGGAGACTCTGTTTCAAAATAAATAATAAAAGACTGGGGATGTAGCTCTGTACAAAGTCCCTGGGTTCAATCTCCAGCACTGCAAATCAATCAGTCAGTCTAAACAGTGGAGCTACTCAGGGGCAGGCAGACCCTGGAAAGTTTGTATGAGACAGTTCAGCCCTGGACACACAGTAAATGCCTGGTGGACATTGGCATTATTATGACCGTTCTCATTCAACAAAGATGACAAAGACAGTTTCTTCATGGTTACTTGATTAAACCACTAGAGGCCAAAAAAAAAAAAAAGTGCTCTATGTAGAAAAGTGAAACATTCTTGTGTTAGTCAACCCAGTTGAGAACTGCGCAGCCGGCTCGGAGCAATCCTGGGGGAACACAGCCATGGTCCCTGGGGACACCAGAGTCTTTTTGAGAAAGTCTTAGCTGTGTCTCGGTGGTCTCAGGTGCCACCGCTCCCACTAGGCTCTCTGCAGGTCACCATTTCTTAGCCCCTCAAACACCAGCCCCTCACCCCTGAGCCACCAGGATACACTTGCCCTGTGACCTTACATTTCCACAGAATCTAGTCATGGGTTCTAAACCAGCAAAGGAGATGGAAATGACCAATTTCAAAAGCTAGTGATCAGACTGAGTCAGCCCCTCATCCCATCAATGTCAGTACTAGAGATGGCAAATTTTTCTGCAACGACCCCCTAAAAAATTTGTTTTGAGACAGAGTCTTGCTACGTAGTTCAGGCTGGCCTTGAAACTCACAACAAACCTCCTGCCTCAGCCTCCCAAGTGCTGGGATAACATACATATGCCATCACATCTAGCTTCCAAATTTCAAAATATTGACTCATTTAAAAAAAAAAAAAAACAAAAACACTGGGTCAAATAAAACATAACCACAGGCCAGATTCAGCCCCTGGGCCACCATTTTGTGAGCTTTCAGCGTGCTCCTCCTGCCCCATCCTGCAGGTCTCACCTTCACTTCAATGCAGACAAAAGTGGAGAACAGTTGGGGTCACAGGTGCGATTGTCTAGAATGTTCACTGCCCGAGGGCACCACATCCAAGAAGGGGTTGCCATTCTCCGTGTCCTCAGAGATTTGTACAGAGCTATGAGTTGTGGCAGTCCTCCAACAGAGGGCAGTAGCACGTCATGCTCAAACAAAGGTAATTTGAGCAGCTGTGGCCTTTCAGAGTCTGCACAGAGGTGTGGAGGCAGAGGATGTGCTGGCCTTAGGCTCACAACAGACAGGATGCCTTCTGGCCATGGGAGGCCACAATAGAGAGCATCAGCCCTCACTGTATCTCCCTAACATCCCAACATGAACCTAAATATGATATCACTCTAATCACATTTAGATTGGCAGAGACTTTCAGCTAACTGGACAGAGGCCCCTCAGGTGCCACCTCAGACCCCAGGACCCTAATTAAAACCTCTGACTAAAAACAGATGTCACCACTGAGTCAAAGTGGCCCAGTGCTTTCTCATCATCCTTCGCTCTGTGGAGTGTAATTTCCTGCCCTCCCACCACGCCTGTGTCCTGCTCAGTTCTTTGTTTCGTACGCCGAGAGCCTAGATGCACGGTGAGGCTGAGACCTGGCCAGTGGCAGCTTCCTGAGGAGCAGCAGCAGCCTTGAGGGAGCAAAGCGCAAAAGTGAACCCCTTCACCCTTTCTTGGAGAGCAGAGTGGTACAGAAGAAGCTCAGCCCTCATCAGGGCAGGTTCCAGCAGAGCAGCAATCCTAGAGGAGCAACCTGATGTGTCACCAGGCAGAGTCCAAAGACATCTCTAGCAGCCAGGCATGGTGCTGCACACCTGTAATACCAGCACCCAGGAGGCTGAGGCAGGAGGATTGCTTTGAGCAAGGCTCTGTCAAAAAAAGAAAAAAACAGACAGAAAGAGAAATAAGGGAAAAAATTCCTTTTACAATAGCATCCAAAAAAATGAAGTATCTAGGAATCAATCTAACAAAAGAAACAAAAGATCTCTACACTGAAAACTACAGCACTCTGAAAAAAGAAATCGAAGAGGATATAAAAAAATGGAAAGATATCCCCTGCTCCTGGGTAGGAAGAATCAACATAGTGAAAATGGCCATACTACCAAAACTGTTATATACATTCAATGCAATGCCAATTGAAATTCCAACACTATATTTCACAGAACTAGAAAAAAGAATCCAAAAATTCATTTGGAACCACAAGAGACCTAGAATAGCAAAAGCCATTATAGGCAACAGTCACATGGCACCAGGTGTAACAATTCCCAATTTGAAACTATACTACAAAGCCACTGTGATAAAATCAGCATGGTACTGGCAAAGAAATAGGCCTGAGGATCAATGGAACAGACTGGAAGACACAAAAACAAATGCAGATGTACTCAGCTACCTCATCTTCGACAAAGGAGCTCACCATCCTCAGTGGAGGAAAGATAGCCTCTTTAATAAATGGTGTTGGAAAAACTGGATATCAACCTGTCACAGATTAAAATTAGACCCTTATCTTTCGCCATGCACTAAATTAAAATCCAAATGGATTAAAGATCTAAATATTAAAACAGAAACATTAAACTTGCTGGAAAGTAAGTTAGGCAGAACTCTGGAAGACATTGGTATAGGAAAAGACTTTATGAACAAATCCTCAGTAGCACGGGAACTAGCAGAAAGAATCAACAACTGGGATCTCATCTTACTAAAAAGCTTCTGTACTTCAAAAGAAACCATTAGCAGAACTAAGAGACAATCTACAATGTGGGAAAAAATTTTTACCAGCTGTACCTCAGACAAAGGACTATTATCAAGGATATATAAAGAACTCAAAACAATCAGTCCCCCCAAATATAAAGACCCGATCCAAAAATGGGCATCCGAAATGAACAGACATTTCTCATACAAAGAAGTGAAAGCAGCAAGAAAATATATGAAAAAATGTTCCACATCACTGGTCATTCGAGAGATGCAGATGAAAACAACACTGAGATTCCACCTCACCCCACAAAGAATGGCTGCTATCAAGAAATCACACAATAACAAATGTTGGCGGGGTTGTGGGGAGAAAGGAACCCTCCTCCATTGTTGGTGGGAGTGCAGACTAGTGCAACCACTATGGAAATCAATATGGAGATACCTCAAAGAGCTTGGACTGGAGGTTCCATTTGACCCAGCCATCCCTCTGTTGGGTATCTTTCCAAGAGAACTAAAAGAATCATATCACAGAGAAGTATGTGCACCCATGTTTATAGCGGCACAGTTTGTAATAGCTAAATCTTGGAAACAACCTATTTGCCCATCCGTTGGAAACTGGATAAAGAAGTTGTGGTTTTTCTATAAAATGGAATATTACTCAGCCATAAAGAGCGAGAGAATAGATTCATTCATAGGAAAATGGATACATATTGAAGATATACTCCTAAGTGAAATAAATAAGTCCCACATGTGTAAATACCGAATAGTTTCCCTGGTGTGAATATTCTGCAACAATGCATAAGATTCTAATAAGATTACTGACATTTAGAAATGGGAGGAAAGGAGCTAAAGGTGTAGGGAAGGTGTGATACGTAGGGGAAGAACAAAAAGGGAAAAGAAAAAAATGTGAGAGAATGAAAAGATGAAAATAAAGTGTTTGTAGATGGGGAGGGGAGGAGGGGGTGAAGGGAGGGCAGAGGTAAGGGGAAAAAATGAGAATCAAGATTTGCCATGTAAAGGTACATGATCCCAACAATGAATGTAACTGTACTGTATCCCTAAATGTACCAATAAACTCAATTAAAAAAAAAGACATCCCCAAGAGAGATGAGGCCCCAGCTCTTGTCACCTATTGGGCAGCGTGCCAGTACGACTTTAAAAGTCCAGACTCAGAGGGAATAGAGTGAGGGTCTTACCGTGGCCTTGGCAGGTCCTCAGGATGGATGTGTCTGTTGTCACCCTTCCAGCCTGCATTAGAACAAGAATTATCAGTCTTTAAAGCTGAGAGCGGCTGCCTGCTTCATAGGGTGCTATCTTGAGGCCACGTATGGGTGAGACGCAGTGGCCCACAGCCCATCTGCAGGCTTATGGTGTCTCTAAGACCCTTTTGAAATGAGTTTTCTAGGAAGGGAAAAGACCTGAGTAACATTTGTGTCTTGAAGTTGTAGTTGTTCTTAGAAGTACAGTACTATAAATTAGGATTTACCTGGTCTCCTTTTCACCTATCTTTATTTTTTCTATCCTTCCCCAGGTATACCTCCACTTTGGAAACTGGTTGGCATCCTTAATCATGAACATATGTGGCTCATTATAATCCCAGCCTTCAGGGAGGCTGAAGCAGGAGAATCCCAAGGTCGAGCCCAGCCAGGGCAACTTAGTGACTGAGCAAGACCTGGTCTCCAAATAACAAAAGGGCTGGGGATGAAGCTTACTGTGGATGCCCTGGGTTATCTCCAGTTCCACAAGGAGAAAAACAACAACAAATGAATTCCAGCAGCTCCACCTGTGGTACCTAGCAGGGTGCATCCATTGTGAACCCCAAAACGTGCTGCAGAGTGCTGGCGGGCACGCTGCTCACTGTGCTCCACAAGGGCGGGTGTGCCTGCCCCTCAGGACCAGGATGAGAAATGCTGCTGCGGTCACAGTGCTTACTGACCAGACATAGGAATGGGACAAATCCTGTGAAATGCATGTTAAGCAGGCACAAAAGAGAGAACGTCCTGGATGTTTTAATTTCTATAAAATGCAGACAGCAGGCAAAGCTAATCTCTGGAGTGAGAGATTGATTGGGCTGCAGTTTTCCTTGGGAATGAGTGGATAGCAATTTCAATTGCTAAGAAGGTCCAGATATTTTTCCAGTACTAGGGATGGAACTTAAGACCTTTACACTTGGTTCATTCCCACCCCTTTTATTTTGAAACAGGGCCTTGCTGAGTTGCTAAATTGGCCAGACAGAGCTCAAACTTCGCAGTCCTCTGGACTCAGCCTCCCAGTGTGCTAGGGTAACAGGCATGCACTGCCACGGCCAGCTCTAATTCTTTTTTGGGGAGGCGGGGGGACCTGGGATGGAACTTGGGTCCTTGCTCTTTCGAGGCCGGCGGGGGCAAAGCCACTGAGCTAAATCCCCGGCCCAGCTCTAATTCTTGACCCCCAAGGAGACCACGCGGTAGTTCCCTTTGGAAAAACCCGCCTGTCGGTGCGCATGCACGCTGTGCACTTTTTCCGCATACCCACGGTGCTCCCGGAAACAGAGGTCTCAGAAGCACCGACCTGTGAGGGCCGTGCAGGAAGGGGAGGGGAGGGAAAGGGAAAGCACCGCGTCACGCATCGCCACTCCTAGCTGCGAGCCTGAGGAGCTGCCCGCTGCCTTAAGGCAGAGGACACCAGCTTCCGCTTGGCTCTGACAGCTGGTCACCCCCGAGTTGCTCACAGCGATTCCTCCTCAGGCTGTCGCCGACCCTATGCTGGCATTTGCAATCCGGAAGCCCTGTTGACCTCTCATTTTTTCCAAGGAAATGAAAAGGCTCCGAGTTCCCAGCATCGTTGCTCAGTGGATCACCAAGTCGGAGCTGGGTAGAGGCACTTTACCACCCCAGTAAGCGGAGTAGCTCCTAACCCCCAACCCCGAACCCTGGAGGCTCACAGTGCGATGCTATCCTGCTCCCTGAAAATCTTGCCCTTCTCCCGCGCTCCCGCCAAGCTGCGGCATGGTCATCCTGAGAGTCTCTGCAGGACAGGAGCAAGTCCAGAGGAGCGGATAGCTCCGCCAAGAATATGGACCGCTGCCCGGGCTTGAGTCTACAGACCCTGACATCCTGCTGGCCCTGCAGAGCCCGGCCACTTGTTAATTACCGAGAGGAGTTTTGTCTTTTATTAGCACGTTTGTGGTACCTAGTATTTACATTCCTGTGTGGAGTTGCTGCATGCACCTAACACGTCTTCATTCTTTTTCATCCCCTTTCCCTCTCCTCTCTCCTCCTCTCACCAACTCTTAGTCCCCTTCCCACTGAAGAAAGATCTATCTCCCTACTTCCTGTTATATATCTTTTACTTATAACTTGGGTTTCTCACATAAAGGAAACCATGCAGTATTTAAGCTCTCATCCCTGATGTATTTCACTTAACATTGTGGTCTCAAGCTCAAGATGCATCCGTTTCCCTACAAGTGACTTCATAGTAGGGTAGTACCCCATTGTGTGTAAATACCACATTTTCTTTATGCATTCTTCTGTTGGTGGACATATGGTCTGCTTCCCAGATTTAGCTATATGAATTGTGCTGCTATAAACATAAGTATGCATGGGTCACTGTAATGTGCGGCCTTTAATGCACGTTTATCTTCATAGTAGGGTAGTACCCCATTGTGTGTAAATACCACATTTTCTTTATGCATTCTTCTGTTGGTGGACATATGGTCTGCTTCCCAGATTTAGCTATATGAATTGTGCTGCTATAAACATAAGTATGCATGGGTCACTGTAATGTGCGGCCTTTAATGCTTTTGAGAAGACGCCTAGAAGGGGAACAGCTGGATGGAATGGAATTTCTAGTTGTAGCTTTTTGAGGAATCTCCACACTGATTTCGGTAGTGGCTGTACTAGCTTACACTCCCACTGACAATGTAGAAAATTCCTTTTTCCTCACATCCTCACCAGCATTTGTTATTATTTGATGTTTTTAACTTTTATTTTTTCTGCTACCAGGTATCAAACTCAGGACATTGCACTTACCAGGCAGGTGCAGCACCATTGAACTACATCCCCAACCCTATTATTGGATTTTTTTTTTTTGTTGCTGTTGATGGTCATTATTTCTGGGTAAGATGCTTTCTCAATGTTTTAATTTTCATTTCTCTAGTGGCCAGTATTTCTTTAGTGTCGTGTATTTACTGGCATTTTGTACTTCTTCTAAGAAGTGTCTATTCATTTCACTTGCCCAGGTTTTTTTTTTTTTTTAATCTTTCATTTGAGGGTCCTATTGTTTTGAGTTATTTATATAGTCTATATATTTGTCCTTTGAAGAGTAACTGACAGGGCTGGGGATTTAGCTCAGTGGTTCTGCTGCCTGCCTCAAAAGCACAAGGACTCGAATTTGATCCCTGGTACGAAAGAGAGAAAGAAAGACAGTAGCTGACAAAAAGAAATATTTTCCCATTCTGTAGGTTGTCCCTACAGTCCCAACTCTGTTGTTTCCTGTGCTGTGCAGCTTTTATAATTTGAAATAATCCCATTTCTTGAGTCTTTTTTTTCCATTCATTGATTCTTAATGTTATTTCTTATGTAATCGGGGTTCTGTTCACAAAGTCCTTGCCTATGTCTGTATCTTAAAATTTTTACCTATTTTATCTTCCAGCAGATTGTTTCTGTTTTAACATTTAGATATTTGATTCACTTTTATTTTAGTTGAGTGCCTGGTGAGAGATATGGGTCTAGACTCAATCTTCTGCATGTGTATATCCAGTTTTCCCGGCACCATTTATTTAAAAAGGCTATGTTTCCTCCAGTGTATGTATTTGGCTCCTTTGTCAAAGATCAGATAGCCAAATGTACCTGGGATTGGTCTTGCATTTTCTAGTCTGTTCCCTTGATCCACAAGTCTGTTTCCCTGCCAGCACCATGCCAGGACAAAGCATCACTGTAGCTCTGTAGTATAACATGAAGTGTGCGATTGTGATGTCTCCTGCTTTTCTCTCATTGCTCAGTACTGCATGGTACTTTCACACTTTTCAGTTAAAGAAGTACTTTACACCTTCTCTTTGGCACATCTCAATTGCCAAGATCACTACTCTTGTACTTGGTGGCAGGCTTTTTTAAGTAAAATAAGCATTGCTTGCACAAGTACTGAGATTCTGAGCCAGCTGATTTGCTTACAAAATTGACTGCCAAGTGACTAACTGGCAGGCGGTGGGCATGACTCAGACACTGGACAGAGGAGTGATTCTCATCCTGGACTGGTGGAATGAGATGACTTGCGATTTCATCATGCTGCTCAGAACAGCACAGTTTGAAACTTGTGAACTGTTTATTCTTGGAATTTTCTATTTAATAGCAAACATAATTGAAAGAAGTCAAACAGAAAAGGCCGTGCTTATTATAAGCCCAATTTTATGAAACAGCCAGTATGGGCAAATCCATGGAACAGAAAGCAGATGTATGATTTCCAGGGCAGGGAGGGGAATAGAGGAAACATCAGGCTGGGGTAAAAAAGATCTGGGTCTGGCTAGAAGTGGTGGTTGCAAGACATTGGAAATGCACTGAATTGTACAATTTACAATGGGGAAATGGTAACTTTTATTTCGTGTACTTTCCCACATGCAAAAAAGGGAAACACCGAGCTACTATGAGACTCGGGAATCCAGCGCCTAAGCTCTTGGCCAGGACTACTGACTACTGATGCTTCAGCTGCATACAGCTTTCCCCAGAGGACAATTGCAGCCTGATTCATCGCGGCAGGAGGCTAAAACAATCTCAGCATCCCTCCACTGGGAAGTGGGTGTGTCCATTTCCTAGGGTGCTGGAACAATCACCAAAGAACAAGTTCTGGAGCCTGCAGCTGCGGGAATGACAGAACAGCGCTTCCTCCAAAGCTCTGTTGGACTCCGCCTGGCTACTGGTGCTGGCTGGGAGTCCTTGGTTTTTGTGGCTCATCGATGCCTTGCAGATGCCTCACTCGCTGCTCTGCTTCTGTCATACATGGCCATCTTCTTCCAGTGGGTCTTACAGGGATGGGGGTCTTATTGGATTAGGGGGTCCTCCTATTGTACTAAGAACTTATCTTAATGAATGACACCTAAATACATGTCCAGATAAGGTCACAGTCTGAGGTGTTGTAGTTAGAACCTCAACATTTTTTCTAGGGGGACACAATTCACTCATAGCCATGGATATACAAGTTGTAGTATGCTCATTCAGTGAAATATTATTCAGCCCTAAAGAGGGTAAGATTCTGACACTCCTACAATACATATGAAACTTGAAGACAATGATGCTTAAATGAAAGAAGCTAGACACAAAAAGCCACATAGTACATGGTTCCATTCATGCAAAATACCTAGGACAGGCAAATCCATAAGGACAAAAAGTAGTTTATGGGGCCTAGAGAAAAGGGAAGAATCAGCAGCAACGTCTACACAGCTTATTTGTAGAGGCACTGAAAATGTGCTAGAAGAGTATAGCACCATAACATTATAAATATACTCAAAACTACTGAATTGCACACTTTAAGAATGTATGATATGGTGTTAGTACTTTCCTCATTGCTGGGACAAAATACCCAATACCCCACAAGTCAAAGGAGGAAAGATTTATTTCAGCTCACAGTTTGTAGAGGTTTCAGTCCGTAGTCAACTGGCTCAAGGCAAGACAGTATGGCAAAGGGGCATCACAGAGGAGAAACAGTCCATGGAAGGGTAGGCAGAGGCAGCAAGTAATGATCCTGCCTTTCCTTTTTATTCTATCCAGGCTGCAAGCCTACTGATTGGTGCCACCCACACCCAAGGTGGGGCTTCCATTATCCACACCCAGAACTATGCTAAACCCATTTAGTTATCACATACCCTTAATCCCAGTATCACACACCCTGGATTAAATCACCTCCAATAAGCACTACCTATTAGCATATGAGGCTTTGAGGGGACATCTAGATACAAGCCACAACACTATATGAATTATAACTCAATATTCTTTAAAGTCTCTATTTAAAGTATGAAAAGACAAGTGACACTGGGAGAAAATACTTGCAAGCCACATTCACCAAAGGGTTTGTATCTAGAACTCTGGGAGACTGAGGCAAGAAGGTTGCAAGTTCAAGCCCAACCTAGGAAATTAAGTGACAGCAAGGAGATCCTGTCTCAAAGTAATAAAAAAAAAAATTAGAAGAGCTTGGCTGTAGTAATTTAGTGTGAATGCTCTGGGTTCAATCCCTAGTACTGTAAGTCTCTGTTGGAGACATGCAAATTAAATGAGTCGAGGCTTCACTTCAGCCTTCAGAATGGCTAAATCAAAAGTAGTAATAACATCCAGTGCTGGCAAAGATGCCAGGAAACTGGATTTCATGTGCAAAGCTGGTGGGAATATAAATTGGTACAGCCATGTGGAAAACAGTTTGGCAATTTCTTTTAACCCTAAAGATCTACTCATTGTACGACCCAGGGAATGCTATCTTGGAGAGTTATCCTACAGAAAGGAAATATCACATTCACCCCAAAACCCAAAGTTCCCAGCAACTGTATCCATAATACAAAAACTGGACAGAACCCAGCCTGCTTCAACAAAACTGTAACATCACACCATGGGTGCTGCTTGGCCATGCAAAGGAACAACCATCAAGAGACTGGCATCTCTTACAGATTTCAAGAGATTGAGGATTAGTGGGGGAAAAGCCAGTCTCAAAAGGTTATGTATTGCTCCATGTATAGAACATTCTTTAAATGACAGAATTATAAATTAGTGTTTGTCGGGGACCAGGGTTGGTAGATAAAAGGCTATGAAGATCTGAGGGATGGACAGTTCTGTAGACCTTGGTGGTTACAAAGGTCTACACAGGCAATGAAGCAACATAAAACACACATGTATAACTGGTGAAATTAGAATAAATTCTGTGGATTGTGCCAACGTCAAGTTCCTGATTTTGATGTTGTGCTACAGGCTGGGTAGCCCTTGTCTAGAATGCTTGGCAATCAGAACATTTCAATTTTGGGATTTTATTTTTCAAGATTTAAAAATTTCCATGGGTCAGGGATTTAGCTCAGTGGTTCTGCTACCTACCTCAAAAGTGCAAGATCCGGAGTTCAATCCCCAGTACCAAAAAATAAAAATAAAAAGGGGCCAGGGATTTGGTTCCACTGACTGCCTTGCAAGTGCAAGGTCCTGAGTTCAATCCCCCTGAACCAAATAATTAATTGATTCATTAATTAAAAATAAGAAAGATTTCCACACACATAGATTTCTTGGAGGATAGGTCACAAGTGTTTGAACATGAAATTTTTATTTCATATAAACCAGGTACCCACAGCCTGAAGATCATTTTATACAATATTTTTAGTGCACCTGTGTTTTGATTAGGACCATCACCCACTTCTAGTGTCATCCACACAAGGGATCCCAGGTTTGGGAGCATGCTGGATTTCAGGTTTTCTCATTAGGGATGTTGGACCCGTGCAGTTATATAACATGTTACTACTGGGGACACCCAGTAAGGATACATAGGACCTCCTGAGCTGTTTGGATTTGTTCAAAATAAAGTTCTTAAAGGAGATGATTTCTTTACAGAGACATTGGGTGGCTGACACCATCTCGGCTCTTGTCCACAGAACACAGCCTTCCACACACACAAAAGCTGGGCAACAGCTGTGTGTCCACCTTGCACAGACCCCAGGTGCCACCCGATTGCAGCGTCACCTGGGTCCTGGAGACCTGTGTCCTTCAAGAGAAGCCCTGGGTACCCTGGCAGGAGGGAGAAACCAACTTCGCCACTGCGACGCCCCCAAGTGGCAGAGGAAGGAAACACGGGCTCAGCTCTTCGCGCTTCTTACCTTCCTCGTCCCGGCCGCTGAGAGTGATCTGAACTGCGCATTACAGCAAAGACACATTGGCATGGAGCCCCTCAAAATCCACCCCCTCACTTGGAATACACTCATCCCATTGTTCTCGCCACTTTCCGAAGCAGTTCTGGACATCCTCTTTCGTGTCTTTACAAAGTGTGATTTTTAAAAATACAGGGAAAGTGCCACTCAGAGGAAAGGCAGGCTCACTGGAAGAACAAGAAAAGCTGGTGGGTGGAGGGATCACATCGGTGGTTCTGCCCCATCTGTCCCTGACACCGAAATGTAAACAGTTCCTGTATCCAAAGCCCGCCACACCCTTTCCTGGAAGCTGTGCTGCAGGTTGGAACAGGGAGGGAGAACAGGCAGCCCCGCCAGTTTCCCTTCTCACTGCTCGCTGGAGATTGTGTTTGTTGATGGTTTTCCTGGTTCCAGGGAAAAACTTCCCCTCTCGGTGTCTCTACTAAACCAAGGGTGACAGATTAATGTCTCCACCGTTTCTCCATCCTGCGGTGCTCCCTTGTGCTCACCTCTCCGCCAGACAAGTCCTGCGCATCCAAGGCAGAGAGACCCCACTGCAACTCCCCTGGGTCCCTAAGAGTCACGGGCAGCCCCCAGCCCTTGAGTCGGAGTCCCCATCACATTGTGACTTCACAGCCAAGTCCCCACGTGGCTTTGCCACAAGGAGGAAAGCAACCATTCCCAGGCATCCTGAACAAGGGTCACAAGAGGGCCTGGGAGACAGAAAGGGACTTGGCTCATTTTTAGCCTCTTTGCTCCTTTTCCCAGTTCAGTTCAGAGAGGAAAAGTATACGGCTGGGGCAGCTCAGGACAGATGTCACCCTCTGGCTTGGGAAGGGCAGACCCCTGCTTAGAACCCCACCCCAATGTTTTAGAGCTGTGTCCAGGGGGAAAGGAGGTGAATCATAAAAGAAAAAGTCCATTCCGATTCATTTAAAGCTTTTGGGAGGGGCAGTACTTGAGATTGAACCCAGGGCCTTTGCACTAAGCTACATGCCAAGCCCTTTTCATTTTCATGATCTCACTCTGTTGCCCAGGCTGGGATCGAATTTGTGATCTTTCTGCCTCAGCCTCCCACAGGAGCTAGGATTACAGCTGTGTGCCACCATATCTAGCTCGCTTTAAATTTTTTAAAAAGAAAACTGAAGCTCCAGACTAGCATATCCTGCTTTGAAAGAGCTAAAGTCTCTGTGCTGAGATAAATTCTCCACTGCAATCAATCTCAGTATAGTATCATTGTCTTAGATGACACAAAGATAAATAAAGCAGTCCCTGGCATTGAAGAGTGCCCAGTCTAGAGACAGAGTAATAGATATACACACCACCAACCATAAAATGATGCATGTCCATTGTGGTGGTGCATGCCTGTAATCTTAGCACTCTGAGAGGCTGAGGCAGGATTGCCAACTTGAGCCCAGCCTCATCAACTTAGTGAATTAGCAAGACCATGTGTCAAAAAAAATTTTTTTTTAATTTTTTTAAGGGCTGGGATGTAGCTCACTGTGGAGGCTCTGGATTCAATCTCCCAACACAGAAAAAAAAAAAAAGTAAATAAATAGATAAGCCAAAAGTTGTTCAGGTTCCTGACCAAAGCGGCACAAGAGAATTAAGAATGACTTGTTAATTTGCCTCTGAAGGTCAGAGGGGTTCACCCTGGAGGAGGTGGCATTTTGAGTAGATGATGGGGATGGAGACAGTGATTTAGGACAAATGATGTGGAGATTGTGAATGTTGGGCTGAATTTTTCTGCAGAAAACAGTGTTGCTTCAGGAGGCTGAGGCGAGAGGATTGCTGTGAGTTCGAGGCCAGCCTGGGCTATACAGGGAGACCTTGTCTCAAAAAAACAAGCTGAAACAACAACAGCAACAAAGTGTTGCTGAAGATTTTTGAGCAGAGGAATAATATGATTTTATCTGAGCAGCAAGATAGAGATTAGATCACACCAGCAGGAGAGATGAAAGGTTAGGGGCCCAGCAAGAATGTTGCTGCAACAATTCAGATGAGCCATGATAAGGGGTTGCTTTCGAGTGCTAAGAAGCTGGGAAATGATGAGAAACCGCATTCCAGGAACTAGACAGGGCAGGCTGAGTAACTGGATGTTGCAGGTGAAAAGGAAGCTAAAGTGAACTTCTGCCTTGGTGAGTAGCAATGCTATTCATTGACGTAGAGATGATGAGGTTGCCTGGGCTCAGGTGGGGCTTGAGATGTCTTTCAGAAGCCTGGGTGGAAGTGATCTGTGAGTTACCGAAAATCTGAGTTCAAAACTCAGAAAACAAACATCACTAGTCATTAGCTTTGAGCAGTGGATTTAGGAATGATTTTGTTTGAGCATCTTTAGGACCCTTCACAGGCGTGTGCTACTGTTACAGTTACAATAAAGAAAAGTAAGATGGGCCAGGTGGTGCACACCTGTAGTCCCAGCACTCTGGGAGGCCGAGGCAGGAGGATCACAAGTTTGAGCCCAGCATGGGCAACTTAGTGACCTAGTGAGGCCCTCTCTCAAATTTTAAAAAAATTGAATAGCTATTCTTAATAATAACTATAGCAGGAGACAGGTTTGGAGACATATGTGAACAAAACTGCAAAATTAAGAGTCCATTCCATTCATATTGGATCAACACAACTGCTGAACATCTCCTCTTTGTCAGGCTCAAGCCCACTAAAGTAACAGAGCAGTGAGTAAAAAGTATGGGCTTCAGCCCCAGGGAGCCCCAAGGAGTAGAGGGTGCCAGAAAAGGAAGGACAAGCGGCTGTCCCACTTTGGGGCTACCAAGGCAGGCCAGGTGCCAGGAGCCACAGCACTCTGTACCCGATCTGCCAAACTCCCCAACTCTGCAGGAGGCACCTACAAGTGGGCCCCGAAGACAGGCTGAATTCCCTGAGAACTTTCACACCAAAGGACACTCTTGTCTCTCGCTCCGCTGCTCTCCTCACAGGGCCTCCCAGCCAGCTCACGCTTTCCCTCCACCTCCTCCAAGGGTCAGTGGCGACAGGGTACTTACTCTTGATGGTGCCCTCACCCCTTTTGTCACTAGTTAGCTGAGGGTCCTCCTGTTCAGTTCATACAGAAATCCCAAACAGGCAAAGGTAAAGGGGATTGAACTCGGGTCCTTACGCCTGCAGGGCAGGTGGCAGAACCTCTGAGCTAAATCCCCAGCCCTAAGTGTAGCCCTTTTTTAACACCTCTGAGCTTCGAGAACTGGCAGCTCTCACGCTTAGTGTGCGCAGCCTCCCACCACCCTCCCAGCAGCCAGAGCCAGAGATGGAAGCTCCCGGCGATCTTCCACTCTCCATCACACGAGGGCCTTTCGGCACCAGAGGGTTCCCACTCCTGGCAGTTTTCAGTGATACCTGACCCACAAATAGGCAAAACTATGCCATCCAAAAGAGGCCTGCTTGGGACTTACGCCGCAGCACACGGCAAACGGTGCACTCACCACTAAGCCCAGGGAGTAGGCGGAAGACGCTTCTGTAGAACACGGTGAGTTCACGGATCCGTGGCATCTGACTTCCTGTTTAGCCCTGGGAGGAGAGAGATTCCCCGGGGACCTGACTGAGGGTGAGGACCAAAGGGGGGGTCAACCCAGCCAAAGCAGATGTCTCCTGGAGTAGCAGAGGGCTGTTCGATGTAGCTGTGGCCAGATGCAAGGCAGTTGGGGTATCCACAGAGGAAGGAAAACAAAAACCAGAAAGTACCCCTTAGTGAGCATCAGGCCCGTCCTTCTTTCCCAGCATCACCCCTGAACTCACTACACTGCAACTCTAAGGACCTGGCTCCTCTACCCCTTCCTAGACATACTTGTCAAGGCAAGAGTGGTTCCAGGTCCTGTCTGGTCTGTGAAGGGTGCTGATCACCACAGCAGCTAATACCCACTGACTTCTCACCAGGTGCTGTGCTGAGGAGTTCACACACTTCATTCACCCACACTGGGGTGGTTCAACCCCACTCACCATTCACAGCTCCATCAGGAAGGGAGGGGAAGGCCCCTCCTGCAGGACGCTGGGGCAGGCCCTGTGAGATTTGACCTGGACTGCCTATCCGGATGAGAAGTCTGATTGGTGCCCAGTGCCTGAGATTCTGGCCTCTTCCAAAAGTTTCTATTTGTCTTGAGACATTGAAAACAAAGTCCCGGTCATCAAACAAGCAACTCAAAGCGTTATTTTTATGATAATCATTCCTCAGTCATGAAGCAGAAGGCAAAATGTAGGAGCATTTTTTTTTTTAAGAACAGGTTGTCACTATGTTGCCCAGCCTGGTGTCAAACTCCTGGGCTCAAGTGATCCTCCTGCCTCAGCCTCCCAAGTAGCTAGGACTATAAGCTGTGACTCCACACCAGTTTACAGTAGCATTTTTAAGACAAAGCTGCAGGCGGGGCTTGGAGCTTTTGTTCCATGTCTCAGCATCCCAGCGTCATATAAAGAGAGGCCAGGCCTCTGGCCTCAGCCTCACCCTCCTGCTCCCCAGGCACCTGTCACACTGTCTCAGCCAGCACCCCTGTTACCTGACCTTCATCCTCCCCCAGTGCCTCTTTCCTCCGCACTGTCCCAGATTCCTCCACCCTCCTCCCTCGGCTAGGACTTGCCCAACAGGACATTTTGCAAGCCGCCTCACCTCTCTCATTGTCTTCCCTTGAGTACTTTTGAATCTATCCAATAAAACCAGCAGCTCTTTGCAGGCAAGAGCTCCGCTCTTCTTCAGCTTGGCCCAGGCCTCCCAGAGCCCCCATTTGCACGTGGTCCCCTCCCCAAGGACAGGCGCTGACTGCTTTAGGCCAGGTGTTGCCCCTGAGTTTGGGGGCCATCCCTGTGGAAACGCTCCAGTTCTCTCTGAGTCCCACAAGCACTGGCTCTGACTGGCTGAGCCAAGTTTGTTGCCAGGAAACTGTCAGATGGGGCTGTCCTCCCCTAAACCCACAGAGCTGTGCTTCCTGCTAAGCCTACTCTGGCCAGTGGCACCCCCGGTCCCTCAGGGTCACCCTCAGATGAGGTCCAAGCCCCATTGTACATCTGTGCTCGGCTCTCAGAGGCAGCACTTCATCATGATCACATGTAGTTTGGGTCCGGCTAAGTCACTGTTTGCTTTCTCTGCGTGACTCTGTGTCCCCAGCCCTTAGCAGGCACCCAGGTGATAGTGAAGCAGGGGTGGACTCTCCCCGCTCCAGCCTGCAGATGGGAGCCACCCCAGACCTGCCTGGAGCTGCCCTACCCCACTTCTCATCTACCCCAAGAGTAGGAGCTCAGGGTGGGAACCGCAGGGACAGCAGGACACAGGCTGGCTCCAGAGGTACCAGCGGCACTCCCCAAAGTCAAGGAGCAACCACTGCATCCGTTCTGCTCAATTCTCATCCTGCACTGCCACCTCCAGGGCCCCAGGGCCTCTCCGGAGTGATCCGACACGCTGCAAAGTTATCTGGAAACACACACCTGCACCCTCCTTTGGAACTGGGCTCTGGATCCACAGTCAGATCACAGCAGGAGAAGAGGGGAAATACTGGGCCCAGGTCCAAAGCCTGGCAGCCCTCTCCTGGCCATTCTCTGGGCTGTCAGCTGGAGCCACCCAGGACCGGAACAGGACAAGCCTCAGGCAACAGACCCACGGCCAGGCAGCAAGCAGCAGGCACTATGATCTGTGTGATTCTGATCCCCAGGCAGGAGGCTAGGGTGGGGCTGAGTATGCGCTTCTAACAAATCCCAGGCGTTGGTGATAAACCCTGTCTGGTGCTGTGGTCCAAGCATAGCCCCAGGAGCATCAGCTTAGCATCGGATCAGCATCTTCCAGAAGATGTTTGCTGTTGGAAGCCCAAATGCCTTATGACTGGGCCATATGACAGTCACTCATGGGCACCATGACCCATGCCTGTGATCCCAGACTCTGAGAGGCTGAGGCAGGAGGATCAAAAGTCCAAGGCCAGCCTGAGCAATCTAGAGATTTGGTGAGATGCTGTCTTAGAATTTTAAAGTATCTTTTTTAAAGGGCTGGGAACAGAGCGCACAATGTAAAGGCTCTGGGTTTAAACCTCAGTCCTGGAAAAAAAAAAAAAAAAAAAAAGAAACAGCCGGGCGTGGTGGTGCATGCCTGTAATCCCAGCACTTGGGAAGCTGAGGCAGGAGGATCCCTATGAGCTCGAGACCAGCCTGGGATACATAGTAAATTCCAAGTCAGTCTCAACTACATGGTGAGACCCTGTATCAAAAAAAAAAAAAAAAAAAAAAAAAAAAAAAGGAAGAAGGAGGAGGAGGAAACAAAGAGAGCGAAGCGAGCAGAGTTCCAGTCAGGCACTGTGGTGCACACCTGTAATCCTGGCACTGTGGGAGACTGAGGCAGGAGAATCACAAGCTTGAGCTCAGCATGAACAACTTAGCCAGACACTGTCTCAACATTAAAATTGGGCTGGTGATGTAGCTCAGTGTGAAGGCCCTCAGTTCAGTCCTCAGTACTGAGAGAGAAAGGAACAAAAGAAAGAAGGAAGGAGAAAGGGAGAGTAAAAGAGAGACGGACAGACAGACAGAGAGAAGAATGCAGCGTACCAGGCCCCACCCCAGGCCTGCTGGTGAGATCCAGGTGTCTACAGACACCTTCCAGTCTGAGAAGCTCTGACACCACTCCCCACCCTGTATACAGAGTGCCCTGTGGAGCCACTGCCAGCATCCTGGGAGACTGATTTATTCAAAACCAGGTAAAACCTGCATATTGGGGATTTTTTAAAAACCTCTCTAAGTGATTCTAATAGAAAGCAATGTTTGAGGGCTTTGCTTCATGTTAGACTAGTTTATTAATTCTGTATTAATTTTTACTAACATTTTTGCTAATATTTATCAAATTATTTTCTCCTGAGAATATATACAAAAAAGCAATAGATACATGAAAAGATGGGACGTTCAAAACAAAGCCTCAGTGAGGTTACCTCACACCTTCTGGGGTGGAGATCAATGGAAAAATGGAAAATTAGCCAGGTGTGGTGGCACATGCCTATAGTCCCTGCACTTGGGAGGCCAAGACAGGAAGATCACCCTAAGTTCGAGGCTAGGTTCATCACTACTCTTGGAGCAGAGAGCCACCTGCGAGCCTGGATCCTGTGATCACACTCAAGGCCAAACACAACTCATAAGATTTTTCTGGTGTGCTCAGGGCAAGGGTGTATAGGCTCTCTTGGCAGGAGGAGCCACACACAAGTCGACGACAGGGAACTGTCCTGAGGAATCCTACAACCCTCATCCATTTTTCGATCACATCTTGTATTACCCTTTTAACCCATGACAGGTCTTTGGTGGAAGACCTTCCATTCCATGGGTTGGACCCTGGCTCTCCCTTCCCGTACCCCACGCTGTTCTCCACAGAACGAGGCAAAGGGTCACTGAGAGGAGCAACACAGGTGTCCGCAAAGCACCTGGCATCCTACAAGCTCGACTTGATTCAGCTGGGAACACCAAGGGCACCTACCGTATGACACTGAGTTAATTCATCCACCTTCCCACAAGCACTCACTGAGCACCTCTTGGGGGCTGTAGCCCCTGGTGAAAATGTAACTGTGAGGAAGGCAAACATGGGCGTTGGGAGTAACCAGGACAGACAATAAGCCGAGTCACAGCACCTGAGACAGCGGTGAGCACTGAGAGAACAAGGACATGGGATCAAGGAATATGGATGTTGTGCTCTCTGAGGCAACATAGGAGCCAACTACTCACGGGAAGAGGAGTCCAGGAGCCTCCCATGAGGTGACCAGAGCAGCAAGGCAGGAAGGAAGACAGACAAATAAGACCAGAGCTGCTTGGGCAAGCACTTCACCCTGAGGCCACATTTCCTCCATGGTTCACGCAGCTGATGTCAACTAGTGGAGCGCTGTTAAAAGATACATCTTTAACCTTTGAAGGATGGTGTCTGTGTCCTCTCTCCTTGAGTATGGGCAGGTTTCTGATTGCTCCAACTGTGAAAGTACAACAACAGTCATGTTACACGCAGTCTTCTTTTTTTTTTTGGTACACGGATTGAAACCACGTCCTTTGCAGTGCACTACATCCTCAGACCGTTTTTAATATTTATTTTGAGACAAGATTTTACTAAATTGCTAAGCTGCCCAGGCTGGACTCAAATTTGTGATCCTCCCGCCTCAGCCTCCCACAGTAGTGGGATTACAGACATGGGCCACTGTGGTGACTTTTGACAGTAAGTCCTAAAAGGCCACTATGTAGCTTCTGCCTGGTTCTCTCCAAAGCTTTACTATAAGAAGTCCAAGTGCCCCATGAGGGCTAAGCTGGAGATACCACAGGTAGGCATTCCTGAGGGCAGTGACCCTACCAGCCAGCGATGGGAGTGAACCAGCTTGGATATCTAGCATTCAGAGGTCCACACTCCTGGCCAACACGAATAAGGCCCCAAGCAGGAACTGCCCAGCTGAGCCCTAACCAAGCTTGACTCTCATAAGATTGTGAGCCTAGTAAGGTGACAGTGTTTTACCTAGTACATTCCAGGGGTGATATGTCACAGTTATAGAATGGTTACCCCTATTCTCTGCTGTCATACCTCAAATCCCTCCCTTGGTCATGCCCTACCTGCTCTTCTTTCTGTTCCTCAATCACCCTGAATGCTCTGGGCCTCAAGTCTTTGAGCACTTGTTATCTCTTCCCCTGGAAATTCCCTCCCCAACCCGAGTGGAATTTCCAGTCACCCCCCACCCCCACCTGGCTCCTTATCCCCCCTGGGTGGCAGGTCAAAGAGCCACCCCCGGAGAGAGTCCAGTATCACCTGACTTCGATTAGATCACACACACACACAGTCCTAATCTCATCAATGGATTTTCCTTCCAGGTTCACCACTTGACAGCTTTGTTTGCCTTCACTGATGCTGACCCCTGCCAGAGTATAAAGTTCAAGAAAGCCGAGTCCTTACCTGTTCTGGTTGCCTGCCCCTGTGATAACACCTAGTATCTGATACGCCAGGACATGTGTTAATGTGAAGAAGCAGCCCTGGGAAGGTGGCAGGGAGCCGACTATGGCAGAGAAAGCAGCAGGATCCCCGAGGCCAGACACCCCATGGGAGAAACTTGTTGGACTGAAACTAGACTTTGGCTGGTTGTGACTGGAGGGTGTCAGGATGATCCTGGCAGGAGCAGAAGTCTCTCAGGTCACATGAAGAGTGTGTGTTGTACTTTTTTCCGAATGTGATGCGATGTGTGATGATCTGATGTGTTGGTGTGGTGAAATGCATGTAACACAGAAGTTCCCAACTGCACCACTTTTATATAACAGTCCAGCAGCATTAAGCGCACCCATCATGCAGCCAGCACCACATCCACCTCCGGAATTTTTCCATCTTCCCAATCTGAAATCCAGTCCACAGTAAACACTAACTCCCCAGGCAACGGCATCCACCAATCCACTCTCTCTAGTACTAGGGACCTGGAGTGAGTGGAATCAAGCCTGTGTCCTTATGTGACGAGCTTATTTCTGTCAGCACAATGTCCTCAAGGGTCACTGAGCGTGGCAAGTGTCACTACTTCCTTCTTATTTTTCCCCAGGACTGGAGACTGAACCTAAGGCCTTTGCATCTATCTAATATTTATTTGTTTATTTACTTATTTAGAGACAAGATCTTGCTAAGTTGCACAGGCTGGGCTTGAACTCCGATCCTTGACCCTCAGCTTCCCAAACATCTAGAATTACAGGTGTGCACACCCACACGCGGCTAGAACTTCCTCTTTTCTTAATAAAATAGACACAATGTAAAACGCACTGCATTCCTTTCTATAGCAAAATAGTACTGAACTCCACAGTCTACCGTGACATCTAAGGCACCAGCGCAGTGTCCACTGAGCAACGTGACCCTAGGAAAGCATCTGGGACCGGAGCCTGCTCCACAGTGGTGGGCACCCAACACGCATCCCTATCAGCCCGCTTCTCAGGAGAGGACCCTTGCCAGGCGAGGACTCGAGCCTAGCACAGCAGAATGGGGACAGCCTAACCGGCGGAGACAAGCCAGAGGGCCACGGAGTCAGCCTCGCCCTAAGGGTGGGGGAGTGGGGGCACATTGCGCAGGCGCAAAAAGAGCTGCGCGCTGCGTCAGCGAAGCGCATGCGCTTATGGCTCCGTTCTCCCTGATAGGAATCCACTGATCCGGGGTTTGGGCGTCACCGACAACTCTGTTTATAAACACACCGCGCGGCCGCCGGCAAGAGTAACCCCAAAGGCTGTGGGTTGGAAGGTCAGAGGTCACTGGCAAGGAGTCGCTGGCTTGGGGACCGGTTCTGTCACCCTCGCGGGCTGCTGGCTGTACTGAGTGTCCGGCGCAACTCGCTTGCAGCGACCCGGTACTGCCGGGCGCCACGTGGTGCGCACGTGGTCCGTTCGGCGCAGCCCTCCCTTCCCCCATGGCGGCAGACGCGCCCTCTGGTGGTGTAGGCTGTCCATTGCGCCTGCGCAGAACGGGTCATGAGGCCATTTCCGGTGTGGGTGGTGTGCGCTGTTGCCCTCGTCCAGGAGGCGTGGCCCTGTCACGAGAGCAGGCCGGCACTGCGGATCAGTGGCTGGGCGGAGCTGCTGCGTTCACGTGGTTTCAAAGCCTATGGCTCCTTCGCGGTGGTTTAAACGTTGAATATGCTATGTGTCCCAAGTGGAGGTGAGAGCGGTTCTGCTTTCTCCGCTGTTCTCACCCCACCTAGATCTTCCCCCAGCAGTGGCTGTATTGAATGCCTGCTACACAATAAGAAAAAATGAATGGCCTAAAAAAATGCATTATTGAAATATTCTAGTTTATTATATCGGCTACTCTTACAAGTTTATGGGATTGTACACAAACAACACATGGACGTTTATTAAGCACTCGGTCTTATTTAAGTACGGTCACCGAGAATTGAACTCAGTACCTTCACACTGAGCTACATCCTTAGCCCTTTTTCATTTTGTATTTCGAGACAGGATCTTGCTAATTTGCTCAGGCTGAGGTGGAACTTTGGGTGTGCTCCAGGCCCGTTTCTTCAGATTTGAAGAAGTTTACACAGATGAGGAAAACAAACCAACTTCTCCCAGTCTGTTTTCTGCCCCTTTATGGTAAAGGCTCAGAATTGCATTGGCATGGCCAGTTGCTCTATAAAATCAGGAATCTTCAGTTTATCCATTTTGGCATCGTCTTTTAAATAAATACCTACTTATGTGCCACTCTGCTCCAGCCTGTGTGGTGTGTGGGTCACATCAAGGTGTGGACATTGTGGGCCTGGGACTGTAGCTCAGTGTTAGAGCACTTGCCTAGCATGGGCAAAGGCCCTGGGTTCTATCCCCGGTGTTGAAATGAAAAAGGTATAAGACGAAAGTCCATAGGTGTTTAAACTGTAAAGGAAAACTAGGAAGTACCTAAAAGTCAGTTGGTGATTATGTGGTCTATACATATGATTATAAAGTCTGCTGATATGAAAGCACATACAGTACATAATCTACAAAGAATAAATTTTAAAAACATCCTATAGAGTCCAATTTTTTTTCCAGTACTGGGATTGAAGCAGGGGCCTTCAAACTGAGCTACATCCCTAGCCATTTTTATGTTTTTTGTTTTGAGACAGAGTCTCCCTAAATGGCCCTGGCTGAGCTGGAACTTTATTTAACTTTTAATAATGGCTGTATGTAAGTGCTCACAGAGCTCCTGCATGTTTATATTTTTTCTGCTGAGCCAGCTGCTCAGCCCCAATCACACCACTAAGTGGATCCTGGCTTCTAGGGTGGCAGACAGTGTCCTATTCTTAGCCTGGGGTACATTCAGACATAATCTAATGTGACCCCTGATGAGTCACACCCTGTGTCACCTGTTCTGAGCGCAAGCATGGCCTGTGACATGCTTCTAACCAGTGCCGTGTGGGTGAGGAGACCATGAGGTTGGTCGGGTTGCAGTGTATGAAAGGGGTGGTGGCTGTCATTCCTGCTCCTCTGATGACACAGGACATTAAGGAGACCCTGTCTTGTTACAGTGGTCAGAACACTCCTGGTGCCCTTGCAGAAGCCAATACCATGCTGTGACTAGCCTCTGGAGAGGTCCCTGTGACAGGACCATAAGCTTCCTCTAGGACACAAGGACGGCCTCCAGCCAATGGCAGGAAAGAGCAGGAACCTCAGTCATGAAGCCTCAAGGAAACACATTCCACCAACAGCCTGCATGGGCTTGAAGGGGATTCTTGCTGGTTGAATCTCCAGATGAGAACAAAATCTGCCCCACATCTGGATCACAGCCCTACTGAGCTGTCGCCAGACTCCTGCCCCATGGAAGCAGTTAATAAATGTGTTGCTTTGAGCTGCTAAATGTGTGCTGACCATATTATCTATACATGCCATGGTTGCCTACTGCAGGATGCCATCTTCCTGCTGAACTCCACTGCACCTCGTCCCCTCCTCTAAATTCTAAGGATCACCCTGGCTTCTGCTGCAACACCAGGCAGCCCGCCTGGCTGGGCAGAGGTTTGCCTGTGTCTGCTCCCAGCTACAGAGGCCCTGGTGCTCAGCCGTCCACGGAGCCTCCACTTAGGAGCCCTCCTGTCCCCCTTCCCAAAAGCAAGCATGACCAGCCTGCCCTGCACATATGCTCTGGTCTGCAGGTCTTCACAAAAGAAACTGAGGGTCCCTGGGCCCCAGCAACAGCCTGGAGCACTTGGCCCAGGAGAGAGGCTCAGCTAATCAGGCGGCCAGGGGTGGGGGTGCGTGCTGGAGGATCTTCCCAGGCCTCTCAGGTTGGGAGGTTGGCCCTTCGAAGACTGAACAGCCGGGATGAGGACGGGATTGTAAGCAAGCAGCCCTCGGAGGCTTTATTGCCATTTTTCTGGGGAACAAAGGCCCAGCTGGCCCTGGGACTTCATGCTGCGGCTCTATTGAAACATAGAGGTGGCTCTCTATTAATCACTCCCCTTGGTGCCTCTGAGGCCAAAAAAAGAATCAAACAAAACCTCTTTTCTAAGCAGGAAGAGCTTTGCAGAGGCCCCTGCTGAAAGATCCTCTCTCTCTCTCTCTCTCTCTCTCATTCTCTCTCTCTCTCTCTCTCTCTCTAAAACGACACTTAACAAGATGCCTGGGCCTCTCAGACTCACACAAACAAGAGGACTTGCCCCGCTATGTGCTGAGGGACTTTGGGACGTGACCAGTGGCGCTGCGAGCTCAGTGAAGGACACAGGCTGGGTGGAGGGGGTCTTGCCTACATGCAGCCCCTTCTTTGTCTTGTTTTAGAAACCAAAAAGATTCAGTTGAATGATTTTTTTTTTTTTTTTGTAGATATATGCTGGGAGCATGGGAAAGAAGAAACAGATATCCTATTTCCCTTTTCCATTAGACATGACCTTGAGCCATAACTTCTTTGTCTCTTTTTTTGTTGCTGTTTTGATGTTGCTGTGCTACATCAGCCCTGATAATGAATACTGCATTATTCACTATACAGATGAAGTTTGGCTTCTGTTTTTAAACCAAAGATACAGACCAAAACACCAAGCAATCACTGCCCCAGACAGGTCCTTATTGCTCCAGGGAGCAGACTTGTTACCTGTGGGTGGTGTTCAGATTGCCCTCCTACAGAGACATGGCTGCCTTTTGAATCAGACACTGAGACATCTAGAATGTGACAGTCCAAGTCTTGTATGCCTCAGAGGAAGCATGTTAAAAAGAGGGAAAAGCTGGTTTAAGACTCAAGTGACATGCATTCATATTTGAGGGCAGAAGTCCACCTAGAACAAGTGTGTACTCTTGGTTTGGAAAATCAGGTGGATGAAGAGACAGGAATTCATGGACAGGGCATTGTTCTTGCCCTAGCAAGATAAGGGTGCGCTTCAAAGTAGGGATTTTGGCATGGAATGCAGCAGTTGACTGTGGATACAAAACAGCTGGTACAGACCACAGGAAGAATGGGCCACAGGTAGCAAAAGTCTGTCCTGCAAGCAGAGACTGTGAGCAGTGGCCTGATGACTTTCCCCCACAATGGCTGCAGGCACACAGAATGCATTTAGAAATTATTTACTTACTGTGTGGTAGGGTGTCTCCAATCCTTCCCTTCCCTATTTTAAAAATCAAACATCCCCATGTAACTCTGCGTGATCTCCAGCAGAAAAGAGGGTAGGTACAGTCATCCCCACAGATCTGGGGCCTGAGCACATGACTTGGTCTGGCCAGTGGAATACGTGTAGCAGTCCCTAAAGAAGCATAGCACATTCCCCTTATAGTTCTGCTATCCATGATAAGAATGTGCCCTGGGCAGCTACTTCCAAGGAGAACAAGACTCCGGGAGGAAACCTGATGCTAGTCAACAACCCAAAGCCAGCCCCAGGAGGTCCTAGGAGAGCTGCCACCTAGTAACAGATCCCTGATGGAGGAAAGAATGCTTAACGATTTAAATCACTAAAATGGGGGGATTGTTATGCAGCACTACTATGGCAGTCATTGACTAGTATATAATCTCCCGCTCCAGCTCACCAGATGCTGTATCCAATTTTGTATATTATACCTCCATCTAGAGCCAGAGACATTTTGGGGGTATAATAACAATTCTGAATAAATTTAGGTATTAATAAAGATCTGTCATTCACTGGATGAAATTGTATCAAATTCTATACTCAAAGAATCAAAGCCTTTTTTTTTTTTGGTACCAGGGATCAAACTCAAGACCTTGGGCTTGTGAGGAAGGCGGTGGCACCACTGAACTAAATCCCAGGCCCAGCCCACTGTTCTTAAATGTCAAGATTGTCAAGTTTCCAGGCAAATTCTGGACAAATTGATTAATCTGTTAATCCGGAGTAAGACCTGCCTCCCCTGGGCCAGGGATTTGGCTCCGTGGTTCTGCTGCCTGCCTCACAAGCACAAGGGCCCAAGTTCGATCCTCAGTACCAAAAAGAACTGCTTCCCAGGTCAGTAAAGCACACCGCCGGGTGTGGGTCTGGAGGCATGGCCTTGGGGAATATATTTGGCCCTTGGCCTTCCTCTCTGTCATGGTCCCCTGCTCTGCTCCCTGCCCATCAGGACCTAAGCAGCTTTCCCCTATACCTTCTACCCTGATGTCTCAACTCTGGAGTCAGCTGATCATGGACTGAGATCTTGAGCAAATTAAACATCGCATCCTGTGAGTTTTGGGTGTTGAGTATTGGGTGTTGGTGACAAGAAAGCTGACTGATCCAGGTGGTCTCTGGTTGTGGAGAGAAGCAAGGCTTTTGATCTCCTTTCATTCTGTAAAATGGGGTTAAGAGCAACTGTCCAGCCAACGAACTTGTCCACGCATGTTAAAAAACCGAAAAATGTTCCTCAAGTAAATGTGACACTTAATACATTCTTCTATTCGACAAATGTTACTGAGCCCCTATTACATGCCAGAAAAAGTAAAAGCAGGTGGGAATACACTGTACAAAATTTGATATAGCCTCTACTGAGCTGGAGAGGGAAATTATATATGTACTAGCCAGCAACTGCGACAGTAGTGAGTCTGGCCTGAACGACTGTGGCCAGTGAGGTGTCTGCATTCTGCTTCCTGCAAGCTGGAGCTCAGGGAAGCTCAAGGCTCTTCCAGTTTGCACCCAAAGACCTGAGAACCAGGGACACAGATGCCCACAGGCAGGCACACACAAAGGTCTTTGTTCAACCAGAGAGCGCTGTGTGCCACCTCCGCATCCCTGTGCTGTCAGGAACCTCAGTGGGTTGTGCAGTGCTCATTCATATTGGTGAGGCTGTGTCTTCTTTACTCAGTCTACTGAGTCAAATGCAGTCTCTGCCAGAGATGGGCTCACAGACACCCCAGGAATATGAAATGTGATTGAAACATACAGAAAAGGTTTAAAAAAAATTTTAAGTCCATTACAGTAAAAGACACATTGCCATGAATCCCCTTCAAAATACTCCTCTTTGATTCAAACACACTGATCCCATCATTCTGGCCACTTTCTGAAGCAATTCTGTAAGTCCTCTTTCCTGAGTGTCTCTACAAGGTGTGATCAAAACTAGTGCTTCTGGGTGCTCTTCATCAGAAAGGCAAGCTCGCGAAAATGTAACAGTGTGTCCTCGCCCACCTTACTCATTAGGTCTGGCACTGCATGAAATCTGGCTCTTCCTCAGCGTCAAAAGGGAAGTGTTTTGCATCAATTCAGGACATCGAGGCAGCCACAACAGTGCAACTGAAGACATGAAAGAGGACTTCCAGAACTGTTACACAAAGTGGCAAAAGTAATGGCATAAGTGCATTGGAAAGGGACAGGGTTCCTGAGGGAGATTAATGGCAATGTGTTTATTACTGTAGTGATAGTTTTTATTTAAACAGTTACCGTATTTTATCTGGGCACCTCTTAACCTGGGAAATTACAACATCAAATTAACTATCCCAGGTGTATGAATAGCATAACCTTGTATGTACTGTGATCAAATAGGAGAGGAGCATTCTCCCATGCCCATTAAAAATATCCCTAAACCAGGTATGGTGGCACAAACCTGTAGTCAATTGTTCAAGGCCAGCCTGGGCAGCAGCATGAGACCCCATCTCAAAAACAGAAGAAAAGAAAGACTCTGTGAGATAATGCATGAGGTTAATTTCTCTTTTAAATCTATTTCCCTAATTTTCTACAAAGGACAAACATTGCAGATCTGACGGGGAGAAGTGTTGTTTTTAAAATTAACAGAAACTGAAACCACTCTCAATATTTTTTTCCTCCCATATGCTAGCTTTTTTTTTTTTTTTTTGGATGATTGACTTCCATGGTCCATTTCAGTTCCTTTTATTCAATCCTCAACTTGCTGGCTGTTGCCTGGTAACACTTATCTTTAATGAGGTCTTTGGCGCTCTCTCTCTCTCTCTCTGCCCTTCAGTGAGGCTGCTGCACAGAGCAATCTGAATGAGACGATTCCAGACCAGAGCAACAACAAAACTCTCTGGCCTTCTGAATTACCACATGAGAGAGGGTATTACTTCCAACTTTCCAAAGCATTGCATTTAATAAATGTACTAGAAAGAGCAACAGCTTAAAGATTCATGCTTCCTTGCATTTGCCTTTATTCCCAGCTGTGAAAATCTCTCCCTCCACTTTTCCTCACCCGCTGCTGTCCCAGCATTTTCTGTTTCCCTGATGGAGCAGAAGATTTGCCGATGTCTACCCAGCATCCCCCTCCTCGTGCTCTTCTTGTCCTACCAGGAGAGCCCAGATTTTATCTAAATGTCCACTTTCCACCAGCTTTGGGAACCATGGGCTCCAGCTCCTAAGAGAGAATCACAGGGAAGCTAAGGAAAGTGAGATGGCCTCAGATCATCTGCAGTAACTGGTTTGGGCATGGACATGAGATCATTTGGCCACCAAGATAAAACAGGAGGTGTGTGAGGTGAGGGAGCAACAGAGAAAGGCACCTGCGTTCCTAAAAAGAGACCCAGGAAATGAAATTGTTCTCCAGATCCTGGTTTGTGAAGATGGGAGGGCTAAGGTCCCTGTAGGCACCTGGAAGTGATTGCAGCCAACCCACCCAGGATGAAGGAACTAACTGTAAGGCAGGGAGAAAATGAGACCTTCTGACTTCTTGAGGTGCTGAACCTGCTAACCCTGGGGCTCCCATCTCCTGAGTTCCATTGCATACAATCCTGAGCCCTGTGGTGGCTCAGTTTCTGTTATGTGCAGCCTCTAACTGAGCCAATGCTCAAATGTGTGGACGGTCACCCTAAAATAGCTGAACCATCATCCAGGGTCACCTCCCTCAATCTTGATCACACTTGCATTCCCAGGGGGATTATAACAGTGCCCCAGTGTTTATACCCAAAAGTGTCCCTGCTTCAGATAATCCATAAGATGTCATTCTGTGGGTTGAACTGTGTTCCCCAAAATTCATGTATTGAAGTTCTAAACTACAATGTCTCAAACTATAGCCTCATTTTGAAATAGAGTTATTGCAGACGTGATTAGTTAAGGTGCGGTCGTACTAGAGCAGGGTGAGCCTTTAATGGGCAATATGGTTAATGTATTTATAAAAAGGGAAAAGAATCCCAGCTACTTGGGAGACTGAGACAGGATTGCATGTGCAAAGCCAGGCTAGAGAACTTACCGAGATACTGTCTCTCAAAATAATAAAAAGGGCTAGGAGTAGCTCGGAGAAATTAAATCTGTTCCTTACAAATATAAAAATCAATTCCAGGTGGATTAAAAAATTAAATGGGAAATGTAAAGCTACGAAGGTTTAGACAGACATTGTAAGGCAGTATCTTCATGACATTGGAGGATAGTTTCTTAAGTCCTTAAAAGCACTGATCATAAAGGAAAACAGTGATTACTTTGACTTAAAATTAAGTTTACTCATCAAAGTATAGCGACAAAAAGTGAAAGTGAAAATCATAGTGTGGTGGAAGATATCAGCAACACATAGCAACATCAAGGACTGGCTGTCCAAGTCTTTCAAGAACTTCAAACTGCTGAGAAGAAAACAGATGACCCAGTAGAAAAGTAGGCCAGAGACCAGAACCAGCACTTTATGGAACAGCCAGATCCAAAGAGCCAGTTCAAAGAGCAGATCATGCTCATTAGACTCGTGCCAACACCTACTACAACTCTATTAGATACATTTATACCCTGCGGACTGGTGCAAAGCACAGTAGGATCAAAGAAGATGCAGAGCAATGGGAACTCTTATTCACTACTGAGGGTTCATTGGCATAATGACTTGGAAATTGTTTGGTAGCATTTAGGAAATTTGAACTTGGTATATTACATGAGTCAGCAATGGACTTCTAGCTACAAATTAAGAACAATGTTTCTAAACTTCAAGGAGGGTCTGAATCTCCTGGTGGGCCCTGGGCTCTGATTGAAGTTTCTGAGGAGGGGGTCAGTGTCAGGGCCTGGGAATGTACGTTTCTAGCTGTCCCTGTGCCATGTCGTGCTCACCTGGGGACTGTGATTTGTG
The DNA here is from genome assembly GCF_012274545.1 of Fukomys damarensis. NCBI lineage: Eukaryota > Metazoa > Chordata > Mammalia > Rodentia > Bathyergidae > Fukomys > Fukomys damarensis. The sequence continues at coordinate 4,679,062 of NW_022900929.1, forward strand.
AACCATCACCCTGAGGGGAAATGTGTGCATGTGTACAAGGGCGCATATACAACGGGTGATCGAAACATGATGTGTGTTTAAATTTTAAGTTATTACAGTAAAACAGTCATTGTCATTAACCCCCTCAAGAGACTCCCCCTGGATTCAGACACGCATGTCATCAGTTTTGCCACTTTCTGAAGCAGTTCTAGAAGTTCGTTCTCATGAGTGTCTTTAGTTGTGCTGTCACAGCTGCTTTGATACGCTGAATCAATTCAAAACATTTCCTTTCCGTGTTTTTTTGTTTTGTTTTGTTTTTGTTTTTTGCTTGTTTTTATTTTTTTGGTACTGGGGATCTAACTTGGGACATTGTGAGGCAGGCAGCAGAACCACTGAACTAAATCCCTGGCCCCATCCATGGTTATTTTTTAATGTGGAGGAAGAGCCAGAAGTCACACGGTTCCAGACCCAGTGAACAAGGTGGTTGAGGACACACCATTATATTTTTCTAAGTCTGCCTTTCTATTGGATGGCAGCAGTCACCATATTTTTTTGGTGCGTTTTGTTTTTTTAAAGCAGACATTTAGGAACACATTAAACAATTCTGTGTTGAACTTCTAAAAGAAAGAAATTCAAGAGAAAAATTCTCTCAGTGGGTAACAAAATACTACTTAAGTTCCTCTCCATGAAAATGATTTGATTTCATAAAACAATCCAACAGCTGGGCAAGCCCAGTCTCCTTTTAGGATTCAAACAGTTGTGTGGCAGTCACTATTCTTTGTTCCATAAACACAATTGAATGCAACGACACGGTCATAATTAAATCTGAAGTAACTCAGTCTTGGCACTTACAAGAGCAGGTGGGAAATGTCATCAGTGCCCAAGCACCCAAGGGTCCCTAGTTCCTTGGCCATGTCTGCAGTCACACTGAGCACTGCGGAGTAATCTCCTGTTTTCTGTCATCAGCACTGTGGCTTCATCCCCAAGTGTAAGGGTAGAGGGCGTTTCTTCCAGAGGACCAAAGTGTTTGCACAGCAAATTTAATAAACCAAGAACACTGGAAGCTGTGTGATCAGTAGGTGGTGCCAAGCTCCAAGAGATGGTATCTTAGCCGGATAAGAGTTTTGACCATCCTGGGCCCTACATTTATGCATTAAGATCTCATCTTCTATTCCATCCACCATATCCTTGGTCAGGTGATTGGGAGTCTGATCAGCCTCCAATCACAGCTCTAAAGAAATTATCTCTAAGGAGATCATCACCAATGGAGGTCTGATGGCTTTCTACAGAAAAGGACAGAATTGTACTGGTTATTAAATGATGGCTTCCCAGCCCCAAGCCCACCATTCTAGCCTGGGCTCTGTGATGTTGGGGTTGCCCCTCCCCCCACATTTCTGTAGAAACCTCTTAGGCTTTCCAGTAGGGGGCGCCAGAGAAAGATTGCCAAGCTGGAGGAGGAAAGAAGAACTTTCCTGTTTCTGCCTTCTGGTGTCACCCTGTTTTCTGTCCCACTAAAATTTATATTCTCAGTACTTTACTTTGCACCATCAGTTCCTTTCTGTACCAGCAGTTAAATTTTGTTGCCATTTTTCTAACACTTTACAGAAGCAGCCTCATTTTGATTCATCGTAGTCACCAACACCAGCTAGCGCCCTCTAGCTAGAATTTAAATTCCTAAATTTCAACCTCTGTACTTAGTCCTCTCTACCCACCCATCTCTAGGAAGAATGTCTGCTTCATGCAGTTGCTACCTCCAAGACACGTGTGGAATTCTCTTCTTGCCCCTTCACTTACTGAGTCCACAGTTTTGGATTTAATTACTAGTTCCTTATGTCAAGTTCTTTCTATTAGCCTGGTAGCATGGTACTTCCCAGTCACCTCCATGCATCAAGAGAGGGATGGGCAAGAGGGCAATGGCACTTGTTAACTGCATTGCTCTGTTAAAGAACCTGCCACCAGATTGACCAGTGGTCCTTTGGGTCCTAAATCTGTCTTGAGGAGTTCCCTGGCATACAGGACTTTTCACTGCTAAGACTGAGAAAGACTGGGCAACCTGGGTGAGTTGGTCAACCTGGGGTCTGTGGCTTCAGCTTCAACATATTAATCTTAGTGTGGAGTCACCTTGATCTCAGGAAGGCTGGGAGGTGTAGATATGTAGCTGAGCTCCTTACAACTCTAGGCAAATCTGCGTTCTGTTCATTAGGAGGAAGGTCAGAACAGTACTGGGGAAGCACCTAGTGCTTCTGTCCTTTTAACCTCAGACTATAACCATTAACCACTTCACAGCATTGCCTGAGATCACACAACTGGCAACAGAACAGTTACTAAAAGCCAGATCTTCTGATGCTGGCCTCCCTTAAGACACAATTCCTGTTTTCCTCAAACACTGCTTTATTTCTGATAGCCTTAGAGAGGAGAATCATCCCCCATCATTTAGCTGCCCCCCCCAAACCCAGTACTGAGGGTTGAATTAACATTGAGCTATATCCTTAGTCCTTTTTCTATATTTTACTTTGAGACAGAGTCTTCGTAATTCACTAAGTTGTCCAGACTGGGCTTGACCTGTGCTTCTTCTGCCTCAGCCTCCCAGAGTACTGGTATTGCAAGCACATACCACTGCAGATGGCTCTTCTAGCATTTTAAATCATCACTGTTTAATCAAATTCTGTAGGTGAGAGGCTTGTGCAGTAAAGCTCCCTCTCTTTAGTTGGGTAGTTACTGAGGGAAAGTGGTCACCAAGTGGAACTGTGGCTATTTTGTCTAAGCTTCATTTTTCTTTCTGTGTTTATGGTTAAGCTTGGCTCTTTCTGAATGAGAATCTGGGTTTTAAACTGTTCGGTTTGTTGTTGTTGTTGTTATTGTTGTTTTGGTACCAGGGATCAAACTCGGGACCTTTCACTTGCAAGGCAGGTGGTGGCACTGAGCTAAATCCCAGCCCTTAAGCTGTTCTTTTTGACAGGGGACCAGAATTCTCTGAGCTATACTCCCATTTTATTCTGTACATACTTGTTGCTTTTCTCAGACTGTCATTATTTCTCAGACTGTCATTACCCTTTATCCTGGGTGTCTTTATTCTAAGAGATCCTTCGGTACCTGAATTTCCTGTTATTGGCTGGTAGGAAAATGCTTACTGGAGAGAGATTCAAATCCAGTAAATCCATACTCTGGTTCACTTTCATTTCAATAACTGGCTGCTTTAGCTTTATGGCATTAGTATGTATAAAAGGCAGGGGAGGGCCGGGGATTTAGCTCTGTGTTTCTGCTGCCTGCCCCACCAGCTCAAGAACCCGAGTTAAATCCCAGTACCAAAAAAATAAGTAAATAAAAAAATTCCCAAAAAAACGTGAGGGGAAATGATGTCGTATAGGCTTAATCTTTTTTTTTTTTTTTTAACTAACTTAAACTTTGTAAGACTCTCTTAGCCAGCTTGTATATTTTTCCCTTGAAGGATTAACAGGCTAAACCAAAGAGAGAAAATATGATCCACAGGTATTAGACAGCCCTGCACATTTCACACTCATTGTGTGGCCTCCCCACACCCCGCCATTGGGAAGGCCACATATTTGCAAGGTACCAGCAACCCAGGAGGCTGCAGCTCATATGTTTTCAATTACTCTGGCTCTGTGTGTGTTTAGTACGGCCACACTTTTTACAAACGGCTGAGAGTTGGGCTGGAAGCCAGGGCTTCTCGAATTCCATTTCCTTCTCTAGGATACAGGTTTCTTCACACATGTGGGAAGCTACATTTGCCTTTCCTTCTCTCCCTCCTCCAAGCAGCCCCATATAGAGTAGTTTACTAATATCCAGTTGCATTTTCTCTCCTTGTCTTCATTTAATGCCTTCTTTTCTGTTCATAGCTCTGAAAGTTTCCACTTGGACCCCTCCACTCGGGTCCCTATCTTTTTCTTTAAGCTTTGATTATAATTTTAAGCCTAACCCTATGAAATGAATGCCAATTAAAACCATTTGAGCAGCCATGGCATCTGATTCTGTCCCATAATAAGCAATGTGTACCGAGTTCCTGCTGACACACTGGGTGCTGCACTGAGACTTTTCACACATGACCCTCCTTTCATCTGGAGGTTTGGGAAAACTGAGGCAGCAGAGACGAAGTGACAGTGACAACTCAAGGGGCCTGGCTCTAGAGCCTGTTCCTGTGACCCTTATACTGTGTGCCTCACCTTCCCTAAGCCAAGGACTGGGGCACATGGGCTACGGGTCATTTTGTAGAAAAGCCCTGGGCAAAAGCTTTTTGCTTATGTATTTTAGTGACTGCCCCTTCCATTATGAATTTGCATCAAGTGATAAAGAGCAGATGGCACAAAGAACCAAAGAGGGTGTTGGTATCACACTGGCCCGAGTGCTGAACCTCTGCTCAGCACAGTGAAGCCACAGACAGGCAGCCTTGTCCTTTGCAAGCTCGCCACCTGTGAAGTCGGGCTTCCAGAGTTATCTGGAGAAATAAATAGCGCATGTGCACAAGGCACCTATCGCCCAGCACTCGATAAACGTTAACTCAAACTACAACACAGCAAATTGCAAAAGAGCTGGGATTAGGATGCAGGCCGCCTCTGTAGCCAGACTGGTTATTTTTTCACCACTAGCTTCTGTGCTCCTCGCTGAGTTCCTCAGAGTCTAAGTGTTCACTTTCTAGAATGTAAAGCCAGGACAGCAATAGTGGTTTCAACAACGCACGGGATGGGAGAGGAGAAGCCAGCTGGTGTGGTGGAAAAGATGAAGGACTTGGAGCAGGACTCTTGGGCTCAACCACTCCACACCTCCCCACAGCCCTGGAACTGTGAGCTATGGGGCCCTTACCAGTTCCACCTGAGCCATAGCCTCACAGCTACAAAATAAAGTGATAATCTTTCCCTCAGCTTGGCAGCTGCTCAGTGAACAAAAAAGATTTTTGTTTTGCTTTGTTTTTCAGGCTGGCCTCAAACTTGCAACAATCCTCCTGCCTCAGCCTCCTGAGTGCTGGGATTATGAGCATGCACCACCATGCCTGGCAAAGCAGATTTTAAAATAAAACAAAACTGAAAATGACAAAATTAAGGTATGGATACTAAAAGACATACAGGAATGCTTCCCTAAAATATCTGCGGCAGGATATTTCCTGGTATACAAATCTGTATTTTGCCCACTGCATTTCTGTTTCTGAAAATAGTTAAGCCTTCGTTGTCCCTTATCTTCCAGGCGCTACAAGCCAGGAAGCAGAAGCTGTAAGTGAGGGGGTCATACTAGGACCTCCCAGAAGGAAATATTCCCACGACTGTGCTACATCCCCAGCCTTTTTTTATTATTTTTAGGCAGAGTCTTAGTTGCAGAGTTGCTCAGGCTGGGTTTGAACTTGTGATCCCACTGCCTCAGCCTCCCAGAGTACTAGGATTGTAGGCATGTGACAAGACACCAGGCCCATGTCTTGCTGTCCTGAGGAGCCTCATGGGGTGGGGGCGCAGTCCTGGTGGCTGGACCTCAGGAACCGGCCTTCCCAGACTTGCCAAACATTACTACCCCAAAGTTGGGCTGTGCAGCTGGGGGACACCCAACCTCGGGAGCCTCTGACCTGTGACAAGGGACATAGCAGCAAAGGTCAGTGTGCCTAAGGGCTGCAGCCTCCTCCAGCACATTCCAGACACAGTCAGACACCTTTGCACAACACTGGAAGAGGGACAGGAAAGCCAGCGACAACTGAACCTGAATTTTACACTACTTTGTCGTGCAGAGGATGATTCTGAGAAAATAACTGAAGACGTCCCGTATTTCATATGACTGCTGTAAACTTACCAGCTGGGCCCACTGGACAGGTCATTTCTGAGCACCTACTGTATGCTTAGCTGCACTTCCAGTGCCCAGGAAAGCACAACAAACAAAACAGAGCACCCCCTCTAATGAATTCTTTGCCCCTTTTACTTTTATAAATTGCTATAAAAACCAGGAGATATTGAATCATTTAGCTCTGGCAGGGAAGTCTGGACTTGGAATAAATAAAATGGCTTCAAGTAAGCAGAGAACTCCCTGTGAAGCTTTACGGGGACAAAAGCCTGAGCTGGCTCAGGGCCCTTCCTCAACAAAGGGCTCTTGACAGTGGGATGGATATGGTAAAAGAGGATGCGGAAATGCAGCCCCCTGGGAGAAATAACCCTTGGAACAAATGCTTCACCCAAAGAAGATTAATTTATCTGAGTCAATTTGCAATAAGCAAGGTCAGGATCAAATATGTTCCTTCTTGGGGAGGACTTTTTTCAGACCCCCAGGATAAGCTAGCTGAACACAGGCAGGTGCGTGGGAAGTTGGACATTGGCCACCTCTGAGAGGATGTGGCGGTCTCTGGTGACAGCTTCCTCCTGGCCGCCTCCTTCCCCCTCTTTCCCCGCTGGTGTTGGAGTTGGAACCCAGGGCCTCTCTAGGAAAGCACTCACCACTGAGCTACACCACAGCCCTGGCCACTGTTCTGCTACTTCACAAACACTTGGCCACTTGTCAGTTTGGATTAAGAGGCTGTAACATGCAAGAAACCCGCGGATCTGCTTTAAAAGGCTTTTTACAATGAAGCCAACTGAAAAGGGAACCAAAATGTTTGAAAATAACATTTTGTATTGCTTTTTTAAAAGAAAGGTATAACTGAAGTCTATACCTAGAAGAATGACTAAAATAAGCTGGTTTTACTTACGCTCAGTTGAGTGTGTACAAAATTTTAGCCGATGCTTTAAAGGCCTGGAGATATAATGCATGTACTATATGACTCACTCATTTCAATTATGCAACTTAGTGGTTTTTAGTATAATTCATACAAATGGGCATTTACAGCCACAGTTCACTTTCAAACACTTTCATTATATCAAAAAAGAAACACCACCTCCCTTGTTACTTCCCTTCCTAACCCTCATCGCACTCAGCCTCTGGCAAACACTAATCCACTTTCTGTCTCTCTGGCTTTGCCCATTCTGGACATTTCATATCAAAGGAATCACACAATACGTAGCTTCTTTCACTGAGTGTATTTTCCAGGTCCAGCCACATTGCGGTATATGTGTCAGCACTTCCTTCCTATTTATTGCCAAATAATATTCCATTGATTTTGTTTATCTAGTCACCCATCAGTGGGGCTTGCCTTTCTTTCTTTCCTTCCTTTCTTCCTTTCTTTCTACCTTTCCTGTGCTAGGGATTGAACCCAGACCACCAGCCCTGATTTTCGTTTTTAAATTTAAGACAGGGTCTCATTAACTTGGCCAAGCTGGCTTCCAGCTTGCAATGCTCCTGCCTCAGCCTCCCATTAGCTGGGATTATGATGTGCATTACCATACCTGGATTATTTCCATGTTTTGGCTATGACAAAGCTACTGTGAATCATTGTGTACAGGTTTCTGTGTACTCATGTAGTTACCCAGGAAGGAAAACTTGTGCTACTTCTTAGAATGAAAAATAAATGAATGAACTAAGCATTTTATTTGTTTTTCTGTTTTGGGGGGAAGTTTTGGCAGGTAGTGTTATATGTGCTTTGATTTTTTTTATTGGTACTTTTTAGGTATGCAGTACAGTTACATTCATGATTGGGATCTTGTACCTTTACATGATAGGTCTTGGTTCTCATTTTTCCCCCTACCCCTGCCCTCCCTTCAACCCTTTCTCCCTTCCCTATTTACAAAAACTTTATTTCCATTTTTTCATTTTCTCATATTTTTTTCTTTTCCCTTGTTCCCTTTCCCCTACCCTTCCCACTTCCCCTACACCTTCAGCCCTTATCTTCCTATTTCATATTGTCAATTATACCATTTGGATCTTATTTACATTTTTAGTTTTTCATACCACAGAAACTATTCGGATATGAGCTTTGTTAAGGGTACTATATATTAAAAAATAACATTTTTTTTCTTTACAGCCGCACAAACTGGGGTGGCGGTGGTAACTATTCATGTAATCCTGTATCCATCCTATAATGTTGCAATTAAAAGTTGCCTTCTTTGACTTGGAATTAAAAATTTGAGGGCCAGATTTAGCTCAGTGATACCACCACCTGCCTTGCAAGTACAAGGTGTCGAATTCAATCCCTGGTACCAAAAAAAAGTAAAACTAAACATAAAATTTTAAAAATTTTGACTTTTTATTTGATTAATTGATTGATGATTACTGATTGCAGTGCTGCAATTGAACCCAGAGCCTTTGTACTGAGTTACATTCCCAACCCTTTTATTGTTTTTATTTTCAAACAGGGTCTCACTAAATTTCTAAGTTACCCAGTCTGGGCTCAAACTAACAATCCTCCCGCCTCAGCCTCCCAGCGTGCTAAGATTACAGCTCTGTGCCACCATGCCCAGCTAAACGGGTTTATTAAGCAGAATCAAAGCCATACACACTCAGAAGGAAGATGGGACATCCAACAGTGAGGCTGGAAGTCTGATTTATGTTATCTCATCGGATTGCTAAGAAACCTCTTGCCACTCCATTGCTGGATTCCCTTGACGTCACTCCATGCCGGTGAGATCACCAGCAGTTCCTGTTCCATGAACTCCTACTGTGTCACTAGTGAATAAGTGGAAATAATGTTCAATCATTTTTTGGCCTCAAGAAGAAAAAAAGGTTAGGGTCCATGGAAAAATCAGCTGTTTTATCTGGCGAATCTGGTGATGGTACATGTTTCCTTCTCTCTTTAGGCTGTTGGGTAGCTCAGAACTAAAACTGGGATCCATCTTGACCAACTTCTCAGAATTTATGGTTTGTTTTTGTGTTCTGACTGTGTCCATGGATTAATCTTTTTTTAATCATTTACATATTTTCATTTCCCCATTTACTCTTCTTTGGTTTGTTTTGAAGTATATATCTATGTAAATAGATATCTGAGTAAACTATCAGAAATACTTTTTTTTTTTTTTTTTTTTTTTTTTATTTAGCCCAGATGAACTTGGATACAATCAGCTAAATCAGACTGTGGGAAATGCTAACGAACAAATGATCCAGTTTCTTAAATAAATTGAAAGGGACGGGAGAAGGAAATGGAAAAGAACCGGACTAAAAGAGATTGAGATAATCCTCATCCTTTGTTGTTGGGAATGTCAGATCTGCAACCACTTGGGAAAAGAGTCTAGTAATTTCTTTAAAAGTTAAACATGTATTTAGTATATAACCCCACAATTCCAACCTTAGGCTAACTACTCGAGAGAAATGAAAACACATGTCAAGGACTAGTCCAGGAATGTTAGCAGCAGCAGCAGCAGCAGCAGCAGCAGCGTTTCTCATAAAACCCCAAACTGGAGGCAGCCCCTATGTCCATCAATTAGTGGGTTAATTTTCTTAAACCATGGTACATTCATCCAAAAAAAGTACAATCAGCCATAAAAAGCAATGAATTGCTGACACACACAACATAAAGGAACATCCATGCCTTGGACTTACTGAAAGAAGCCAAGCGCAAAAGGTCATGTGTTGTATGGTTTGGTGGATGCGAAATTTGTAAAAATTGGAAAACCAGGGCACAGAAAACAGATCGGCAGGTACTGAGGCTGAGGCTGGGGAGAGGGTGATGGCAAAAGGGATGAGTGAAACTTTAGGGTGATGGAGACGCTTGAACACTACGGTATTCAAAATAAAACTGTGGTGTTGATCAGGCAAATGTATAGGGCCCATGAGTAGTCATCAAATTGTACAGTGGCAGTGTGTGAATTTTGTGGTATGTCCTATAGTTTGGCACTTTAATGCTCTCAAAAGCTTGGGTGTTGAAAACTTGGCGCTACTGGAAGGTGAAGAGTTGGGACCAAGGGAGAGGTCTTGTGTCCCTGCGGACATGCCTTTGAAGGGAATAGGGATCCCAGTCCCTCTTCTTTCTCTTTGTTTCACTTCCTGGCTATGAGGTGAATGGCTTTGTTGTGCCACGTGATTCCTGCCAACTGACCATGGACCGAAATCTCTGGAACCATGAACTATGATAAACTTTCTCTCTATATAAGTTGGTTGTCTCAGGTCTTTTATTACCATCCTGGAAAGCTAGTTACTATACTATGTAAATTATCAAGGAAAAATGAAGATTTAAACACTGGCCAGGAATTTGATCATGTTAAGGCATCATTAGTATTCTTGTAGGGGTAAAAATAGCATAGTGGTTATGTTTCCAAAACAAATTATTATCTTTTTGAGATATACACTGACTTCTATGAAATGATACAACATCTGAGTTTTGCTCCAAAATCATATGAGAAGGCTGGGGTGGGTGATAGCTAAAATAGCCTTGACTATGAACTGAAGACCAGTGTGGAAGCTGGGTGACGGGTGCATGCGGGGTGATTTTACTATGCGCCTTCTTTTGTTTGTTTTTAGCATGTCCATAATTAAACATTTAAAAAGATGAGCTTGGGAGTCTTAAAGCCAAGACGAAGACAAATGAGCTGCAGAGCCTCCCCAGGTCACTGACCACATCTGGCGGGAATGAGGCGGGGCCGGCCCATTGTTTTGCCTGCTCAGCACCCGCTCCCCTTCCGCTAACAGTAACCAGACTTCGCTTTGAGGACCAGCCAGCACGCTGCGTGCGGTCCACTGCTGGCCCAGGCCTGGGCACAAAACCTCCGCAGAGCCAATCAGCCACTCTCCCCTGGGGACTCTGATGCAAGAAACGGAAAACGTAGAGCTGATTAATGTTAGAGGGGAATCCTGGGGGACCTGCCTTGGGATCCTGCCGCTAAATTCCCATGGCAGCCCTGGCTCCTACCATTTCCAGAACATGGATCTTGATTTTCTTTGGTTCTTGAACTGCCCAGTATTGGCCCAATAAATTCACTTTTTGTTTACATTGGCCAGGGTTGGTTTCCATGGCTCAAAACCAAAGCCATCAATTGTTCTGTTTTTCCTCTTATGTCTTCCTTTCCCTTCAGCTGATGCAGACAGAAGCTTAGAAGTCCTTAGATATTAAAACCTACACATGTCAGTCTGATCATCAAAAGAGGAAGCAGCTGAGGCAGCACCCGCCTTTAACCCTAAGCACTCTGGGAGGCTGAGACAAGAGGATTGCAAGGTCCAACCAAGATTGGTCAATTTAGAAACTTACAGTGACACTATCTCAAAATTTAACAAGTAAAGAGGCAAAAGGTGTAGCTCAATGTGAAGGCCCTAGATTCAATTCCCAGTAACACACACACACACACACACACACACACACACACAAAAACAAAAGCAGTTACAAACACCACAAAGACAACCAAATCAACACTTACAAGCCCGTGCCCTGCCAAAGTATTCATTGAAAGCATCATCATTAATACAGAAATATCTATTTGGAACAAGAAAGTTCCACTGCCCTACACCACTGATGCTGTCCAGTAGAAATGACACAGGAGTCAAAACTACCAGATAAAGGTGATGTTTTAAATTTTCTAGCAGCAGCTTTAAAACAGTGAAGAGAAACATGAGTTTCATTTTAATAATTTATCTCACTGGATGTATCCAAAATGTGATCAGGTCAAACTATAAGCAATAGGGCCAGGGATTTAGCTCAGTCGTTCCAGTGCCTGTCTCAAAAGTGCAAGGTCCCGAGCTCAATCCGCGGTACCAAAATAACAAAACAAAAAAACCATAAGCAACACCAAAACTATGAATGAGATTTTTGCATTCCTTTCATTTTTACTAAGTTTTCAAAATCCAGTGCATGTTATATTTGACACTTGCAGTTCACATCAAGCTGGAGCGGCCACATTTGCAGGGCTCAGTAGGTGTATGTGGCCAGCATCTACCATGGTGGAAACAGGCCTATAAAATGCCCTGAGCACATTTCTGCAGGCATTCACCTAGGCTGGTCTGGTCATGGTCACCACATCTGCTCAGCTGTGCCTAGGGTTCCTCCTCAAGGCTCCTGGCAGAGTCCAGCTCCAAGGGGGTCCTCTTTCATGGGTGAGTTTGTCTGCGGTGGAGACTCCTACACCATGGTGACAGTGGACTGTGTAAGGCCAAGAAGTCTGGGGTGGGCCCGGTGACCAGGTCCAAAGGTATCTGTAGAGGAGGTGACTTTGAGATTCCGGAGAATCGAGCAGTGAATGGTGAAGGTAGAAGTTTAAAATCATTCTAGGAGAAGCAGAAGTAGGGTTGCTGTATAACCATTTACAGTGATCAACTTCCTGTTCCCAGCCCGGTGTGGAAGGACCTTAGAACTCCTTGCTCCCATCCATACAGCAAGAAAAAAAAACAGCTGAACAAATTGAAAATCAATAACACCTCTTAGATGTAGGAGGTCACAGCACAAACCTCTGCCCCCAAATTGAAGAGGGAAAAGTGGATGCGGAGAATCACAGCACCTAGAGCAGAAACCCATGGCAAAACTCTCAGGAACTGGTGCCAAGAGAGAAAAGTGGGATCTGCAAAGGACAGCTCTGGAGGCACTGAGTGGACATGTCTGAGAATTAAGAGCCCTGGGGGCCAGTTGTGGGGGTCCTCACAGTTTGCAGGGTTTTGCCTCCTAGGTCCTCCTTCCAGGTTCTCACCATAAAGATCAGGACAGAAATTACTAAGCAGAGTCTGATTAAGCAGAGACTTACTGTGTACAGTTAATCTTTTTTTGGTACCAGGGATCAAATTGGGACCTTGTGCTTGCAAAGCAGGTGGTGAAATGTGTACAGTTGATCTTCTCTATGCCTTATTTGTAGAATTGGAGTAATAGCCTTAACCCATTATGATGTCATCTGCTCCTGCAAAGCAAGGAGAGAGATGGACCTTTGGGACCTGATGAACTTCCAGTCCCTGCCAGTCCCAAGATTCCCAGCTGAGCAGCTTTGGGGACTTTTGTGCAGCTTACCCCAAAGCCCACATCTTCCAATGTACCACCATGCTGGCTCCCCATGTTACCTCCTTGCTGGCACCTACACTGCTGTGTGGCCTCTCCCGCAGAGATGGGGGATGACCTCTGGACATGGCACAGCTGGCATGAGGCCAGGTCACAAATGACCCTTGGCTCCCCTGCCCTGCCACGGAACCCCCGCCATGAGGTGAGCAGCTGCTATGCTGTGAGAAGGCTTGTGCCAATTTACAGAGGATGCAGGGCCTCCTGCCAATAGAGCACCAATTTCTCCAGTGTGCAAGGTGCCACCTTTGAGGTTTGGCAAACTTTCAGAATATTGGGCCCTGGCCACCTTATTTTCCCTCAGCCCCGCCTTCTCCCTCCTCTTCCTTTTTTCTGTATCACAGATTGAAGAGAGGTCTTTGCACTGAGCTATATTCCCATCTCTTTTTTATTTTATATTAAGACAGGGTCTTGCTAACCATCTAAGTTGTCCAGAGTGGATTCAAATTTGCCATCCTCCTGCCTCAGCCTCCCAGAGTGGTGGGATTACAGGAATGTCCCACTTCACCCAGCCCTGGCCAGCTTCTTGACCAACCCCATGAGACACCCTGAATGAGATACACCCAACAAAATACTTCCTGAACTCCTGACCCACAGAAACTGTGAGCTGAATTTTAAGAATTTTAGAGTCATTTGTTTCAAAGCAATAGACATATAGCACTTCTCTTTTTCTAAGTCCCAGTGCAAGCATATTCTGACAAGAGTATTTTCTCCCCCATGCTTTGGTTTGAACACATTTCCTGTGGTGTCAGAGTCAGACATATCTTTTCCTGAATTGGTGTTTAAAAAATATGTGTGAGTTATAAATGACAGAGTGGCTGTAGAAGAAAAACAAGTGAGCCTGTTGGAACAGGCTGGGGACACCTCATTCATCTCTCTTAGATGTTTAGGCTTTGCTCTGGAATGAATGAGAAGTGTTTATATAGAGGATATACTCTGCACCACACACACACACACACACACACACACACACACACACACGGCTTCAGGTCTGCATTTTAAACCAATACAAAGGCATAGCCTTTTTCAGAGATAAGAGTTGTAACCATGGCATTGTGTGAAATCTGAAGGTCTCAGTGAGCAGGCAGGAAGCAGGAAGGATCCAAGAAGGATGCAGAAGCAGCAGGACGTGACATCCAGCAGACAGGAAAAGGAAGGCACTGAAGAATGGTCTGAGCTCCCCAATCACTGCCAAGTGTGCATGGAGTGCCAGGCCTTCCGAGAGTCCAGTGTGGACCAGGCAGCTTTTCCACTGTGAGGATTCTCTTCCTTTGCCTCCTCCTCCAGCTTTCAGACCCAGCCCCTGTACGGGGGGAGGGGGTTTCCAGAGAGTCCTTGCTTGTGTCCTGATGACTGTATCCTGCTTTCTTGAACGTAGGTGATGTGATCAGAGGTGCAGTGCTTTAAATTTTTAAATATATTTATTATAGTAAAATGCACATTGTCATGACTCCCCTTCAGAGCATTTCCCAATTCAAACACACTCATCCACTGGGTGTGATGGCTGTGAAGGTAGGCCAATGTGAATACCCTAGGTTCAATTACTAGTGCAGTGTTTAAAAACATTGTGTCCTTTGCTTCTCTGATACATATTTACCTGTTTCATTTACTCACGTAAATATATACACATATATATTTAGATTAATAGATATATAATTGGCTGGTTTTTTTTTTTTAAATGCCTGTTTCAGCCCAAATGGACAGGGAGGAAGGCAGGGAAGCTTCCACCCTAGCAGGCCAGGTCCCTTCCTACACCACTATGTTGCTACACAGCAAACCTCACCCTGGACCTCCCGGGGTTGTCATTTACTTTTATTATGTCTTTGATTCATGTCTGTATCTCCTGCAATCTGAAAGCTTCACCAGGACAGGGACCACTTCTACTTTTTCATACTCAATAGTCATTAAATGAAGAAAATACACGTTTAGAGGGACCTGGCTGAATTAACAATCCAGTCACTGAAGTTCTAAGGGGATTTAAATGATGCCCAAATGTGCCATTCCTTCTTTACAGCTAAGATCTGTGGGGGGTGGGGGGTGGGGGAGAATGCAATTCTTGGCATACTTGTTGGATTCCAAAAGAGGCAGGAGGATCACAAGTTCAAGTCCCACCTGGGCAATTTAGCAGACCCTGTAACAGATAAATATAGCTGGACAAGGCGGTGCAGGTCTGCACTTGGAAGGCTGAGGCAGGTAGGAAGATCACAAGTTCAAGCCCAACCTGGGCAACTGGGTGACTAAGCCAGGCCTTATCTTAAAATAAAAAATAAAAGGTCTGGGCATGCAGCTCAGTGCAAAGAGCCTGAGTTCAATCCTCAGTACCACTAAAATAAAATTAAATTAAAAATTAACTAATTAATTAAAAATTTAAAAAGGGTTTGGGATGGAGCATAGTGTGAAGGCTCTCGGTTCCACTTCCTATACAGCCAAAAGCAATAATTAACAACTAAATAAATGGCCTGGGGATGTCACCCAGTGGTAGGGCACCCCTGTGTTTGATCCCCAGGATTGTCAAAATAAAATGAACTAATAAATAAATCATTTAAAAATAGGGACTGGTGACGTTGCTAGATGATTAGAGCGCCCCTGAGTTAGGCCCTTCCAATACTGCCAAAATTAAAAGAGAAAAGGGCTGGAGATGTAACTCAGTGGTTAGAGAGCCCTTAGGTCACATCCCTGGGACGGCAACAAAACAAAACCAAAAAAGGCTCAGAGGGAGACCCGGTGTCTTCCGCAGCCCCAATCCCAAGTCACAGGAGGGAGACCGCCTTGTACACTAGAGAAGCACCAGGCTTGGGCTGGGGACCAAGCTCCGGGTCCTGCACAGGACGCAGCTTCTCTGTTTCTTCCCGCTCTCTGGGGACCCGAAACCCAGGCTCGCCGGGGGATTCCCCACACCCCGACCGACGCGAGGGGAGGCGGCGGGCTGCGGCGTC
>NW_022900929.1:4695279-4738471 GCF_012274545.1 Fukomys damarensis
GCGAGTTCGAGTTCCTCATGCGGCAGCCCAGCGTCACTATCGGCCGCAATTCGTCCCAGGGCTCGGTGGACCTGAGTATGGGCCTGTCCAGCTTCATCTCGCGGCGCCACCTGCAGCTCAGCTTTCAGGAGCCGCACTTCTACCTGCGCTGCCTCGGCAAGAACGGAGTCTTCGTGGACGGGGCCTTCCAGCGGCGCGGCGCCCCTCCTCTGCAGCTGCCCCCCCAGTGAGTGTGATTTCCCCCGCCCGGGGTTGGCCCCGCCTGGTCTGAACTGTCAGGGTTACCCCTGCCCCCCCTCCCGGGATGAACCCCAGGGTCCCCCATTCTGAACATCCCGGTCTGAACTGCCAAGGTTACCCCCATCCTGATCCTGACCCGCCTGAATTCCCGGGTCATCCCCACCCTGCTAGACCCCACCCTCCCCGAACTACCTGGATCGCCTGCGACCCATATCCTTCCTGGCCTGAACCCCCAAATCACCCTGTCCCTACCTAGTGGACCCTGGGTCACTTTAACTCATCACCCCAGCTGGCCTAACCTCTCCAAACTCCGAGAATGAATCCCTGGGAGTCTTGCCTTGAATCTTCGTGGCCTGAATCTGCAGGTCACCCCTGACTCCAGCTCCCTAGCCTTGCAGCCTTGGGATAGCCTGATATCAGTCGTGCTGACCCACCCTTAGTCACCATAATCCTAACCTCATCTGGCCTTCATGTCCAGGTATACCCCCGATCCCCATTTCTGCAGGCTTGGGCCCCTAAGTCACTCCATGAAGAGACTTGGGTCTCATTTTATTCTCCCCACCCTTGCCCTGCCTGGACCCCTGGGTTTCTATATCCTTAAACCTCAAGAGTTTGGCTTCCAATGGTCATCTCTCCAGTGTGGACCAGTGGGCCACCCCAGCCCTGTCTAGTCTGAGCACCTGGCACAGAGCATCAGGCCTGGGAAGTGGAGGGTCCACAGCTGCCCTAGGTGGGGGTCCCCGGTTAGCGGTCCAGTTGCTAGGGGCAGATATGGATGGATGTAGAGGCTTGGCCAAGAGGGGTCTGGATAGGAGGGTCTCTGCTTTACTGCATCCTGAGGACAACAAGGTGGGGAGCCCAGAACCAACACATCTGAGCCCCCTTAGAGTCCCTGGCCTGGCCTGGCTGAGCACCATATACACTGTGCCTGCCGGTAGGTTCCCTCCCCACCCCTGCTCTGGCCTGCTCTTCCCTGCCTTTGCTCGTCAGAACCTCGAGGTCTGCTTGTGCTTTGGTAGAAAGCCTGTTTAATTACTCACTTCCTCTGCAGCACTTTCTTTTTCTACTCCGTAATTGCCTCCAACCTTTCTGTAGTATTTGGGCTCCTTCAGTGCCACTCACGTTCAAGAGTGTCTGAGTGTGTTATTAGTTGCTTTTATGAGCAGCTCTGGTCCTGGGAGTGTTTGCTAGGGTGCCCCCGCAGGCCTCGTGTTTCTGTCCATCACCTTCTCTTCCCAAGTCTGGGTGTGTGTGTGAGAGAGATGCAGCATGCAGTTTTTACCTCAGCAGTGACTCACTCATGTTAGGGCGTGAGAAGGAAAGTGTACCTTCTTCCCATCCCAAACCTGAAAAGTGTGCGCTGCTCAGGTCAGGACTTGGTGAGTAGCAGTTGTGCTGTGCCATGATGTCACCCCCCCATTCTGGTCATCAGATACATCTTCAGCCAGTCTCCCCCAGTGAGGAAGTGGCAAGTGCACCCCCACTCACCTCCTGCCTCAAAGGCCTGTTTCTGCCCCTTTATGTGACTGGAAGTGCCCCCCTTGGTCCATGCTCAGGGGCTTCTGTCAGGACACAACCAGCCTACTGAGTCCAGGACAAGGCTTTCTCTCGCCCAGGTGTTTTCTCTGCACTCAGGCAAGTTTGCACCCACGGGGTTCTGATCATCTGAATTGCCAGTCCTGAGTCTATTATGAAATGTTGTTGGCATACAAAGAGCCTTGGAATTTTCTCTCCAGGGAGCTGGCATGCCTGGTGGGGTGCATTGTGGAGTGCTGGCTGAGCTGGCGGGCGGAAGGCACTGGCCCACTGGCTGAGTTGGTGCTTTAAATGTGCACAACACCATGCCTGCTGACTTTATGCGACTTCAGCCGCACTTCTGAGTGTGATCTGTGTCGGCAGAGATGTGTGCTGTACCTGGAGGGGACGACTGTGCCAAAGGAGAACCAGTAAGTGCATGTCCGCGTCTGTCCTGGAGGAAAGCCATGTGCTGCTGGAAGTGTTGGAGCCTGTCCACAAGTTCAGTGGTCTCGAATTCTTTGTTCCTAGGAAGCTCAGACCCAAGTAGTCACATGTACAGGGCAGGGTGGTGTGAACTTGTGTTTCTGGGTGAGCTTGAGCTTCTCAGGCTAATCACATTGAAAATAACTGAGAAACTTCAGTGCAAGAAAGTTGGATGCTTGCTTAGGTTTTTGACATCCTGAGAGAGGAAATAATGGCATATTTTAAATGACTAAAATAATGGTAATGCTTAGTGGGTCTCTTCTCTTGGGTTTTCATATCCAGTTTTGCCATTAGTATACAAAGCTGAGTTTCTCAGCTGTGACTGAGTGATCTCTTCTTATGTGGAATTGTTGGCTTGAATCTGTGTGGGGTCATTGGCTTCAGTTTCTGACTGTGTTATGTTGATCCCCATGCAGAGTCCCAGAGCAAACTTCAGCCACCTCTTCCTCTCTCTTTGGATAGGTGACAGGCACATAGGTGACATTTACACACACCACATACCCCCTCCGCAGTTCCCACTTGGGAAGGAAACCAGTATTCACCCCCATTTTTGTCAGAAGTGTCTCTTTCCAAATCTTCAATGTTTTTGTTACTGGTAGGGGAAAAAATTCCTTATCATCACAACTGTGACCGCTCAGTGCTGGCCTTGTGTAAAACCACATCTGATGTGGGTGGAGGGAGTCTGCCAGGGTTCTGATTCTGTGTCTTCTTGGAGAGAATCTATCATCTTTAATTAGCTTCAGTGCCGGGTAGGTCATAGGTGACATTGGAGTTTCGCTTGTTGCATGAACAAGTTAATGACTAAATGAACTTGCAATTTCCATAGGAGCAAAACAATGACCTAGCTTAGGTTCATTTTCCTAAATTAGCAGTGGCAGCTTCCTCTGGTTATGTAGGGTGTGTGTATATTGTGGTTCTTGATGCAGCTGATATGGAATTTGCATTGGATGTGTTGGCTAAATGTAAAAGACCAACATGTAGCCCTTTTCTTCTCTTCTCTTCATCCTTTTCTGCAGCCCTTTTCCCAAGTCCTTTGTAGGAAGACTGACTTACTCCAGCAGTCAAAATAAAATCAAGACTTTGCTATAGCTTTGAGTGGTAGGATTTATGGGAGTTTTTACTTTATACTTTGCTAGCTGATATGGAATTTGCATTGGATGTGTTGGCTAAATGTAAAAGACCAACATGTAGCCCTTTTCTTCTCTTCTCTTCATCCTTTTCTGCAGCCCTTTTCCCAAGTCCTTTGTAGGAAGACTGACTTACTCCAGCAGTCAAAATAAAATCAAGACTTTGCTATAGCTTTGAGTGGTAGGATTTATGGGAGTTTTTACTTTATACTCTGTTTTCCAAATTTTCTATATGAGCATGGTTACTTTTTCTGGTGATAATGCAGATCTGATCCAGGGCAAGGGCCTTTCCACTTAGCTATATCCCCACTCCTTATTACTTAATTTTTGTATTTTGAATCCATGTCTCTCGAAGATGCCCATGGCTAGGCCCAAACTTGCAGTCTTCCTGACTCACCCTCCTAATAATATTCTAGGACTATAGCCATGTACCACCACAAGCCCAGTTGATCAGTTTTTTTGTTTGTTTGGTTTTGCTTTGTTCTTTTGTTGTTGTTGTTGTTTTGGGGGAGTTGGTGTTTTTTGTTGTGGTTTTTGAGACAGGGTCTCACTATGTAGTTCAGGCTGTCTTTGCACTCACTCTTTAGCCCAGACTGGCCTTGCACTCATAGCAACCTTCTTGCCTCAGCCTTCCTAGTGTTGGGATTACAGGTGTGCGCCACAATGCCTGGCTGTACTTTTTTTAAAAAACATTTCCCTGTGCCTGTCACCCAGTGTCCACTGTTTCTGCCTTGTGGCTACGCCTTCCCCCTGCCCAGTTACATAGAAGCACTTCACAGATAGGTAGGAATCCCTCTTTAAAATGTAACCACAATGTCATTATCATACCTAAAAATAATAGTAAATTCCTTTTATCAGCTGTGCCCACTCCCTTCAGATTTCCCTTCTGTCTGGGGTTTTCCTCTTTCTGAGTGTTTGTTAGAGGCCACCTTGGATCAGGTCCAGATGCAGGGGCTGATGGGTGTGTCTCGTAACCTGGCATTTCTGGCTGCCTCTCTTCTGTTCTCACTATAGATCCTCACTGAAGGGACAGGGCCGTGTGTTCTGTATGAGCCCCTTCATCTCTTACAGATTGGAATCCCACACACTCACTCTGTCCCTCTCCCGTCATCCTAGAAATTGGTTATTGGACTCAGAGAGCTGATCAAACTCCAGTTTGATGAAGAAGAAAAGAAGAAGATGATGATGATGATTTTTTTGGCCAGAGCTGTCTCATCAATATTACTGCATGAGGGGCCGGGGATTTAGCTCAGTGTTTCCGCTGCCTGCCTTGCAATTTGTTTTTTCTTTTAATGTAGATCAGGCTGGCCTTGAGCTCAATATGTAGTTCAAGTTGACCTCTCTCAATGATTCTCCTGCCTCAGCCTCCTGAGGACTGGGATTACAGGTCTGTGTCATGCCTGGCTTTGTCACCTGTACTTTTTGTGGTATACTTTGGTTGCTGGCATCAGGTACTTAACGGTGCTGATGGATTCCACCCGCTGCAAAGCACTCTGAGTGACAGTGTTGGAGATCACAGCTTCTACACTTGTGCCATTGATGAAAGAGTAACTATCTGGGAGTTGTGCTACATGTTTATAATTCCAGCACTCTGGGAGGCTGAGGCAGGAGGATTACAAATTCAAGCCCAACCTATAACTTATGACTTGGTCAAACCCTGTCTCAGAATTAAAAAATATAAGGGGCTGGGATTGTAGCTCAGTGCAGAGTTCCTGGTTTTAATTCCAAGGACCAAAGGAGATGGGGAGCAAACATTAATTCTTACATTGTTTTAGATCCAGTAAAAGCACTCATAACATAGTTTCTCTTTCCCATTGCTCTAATTGGTCAGTCTTAGATGTACCACATTGGTGAATTAATCATCATGTAACTAGTTATTAGTTTGATGTTATTTTGAAATTAACTGGAAAATGCCCTGGAGTTAGTGAACATGAGAAGTTCCTGGCCCACTGTCTGGGGAAGGTCACAGCACACCTCTCCTCCTGGGGCCCCCCAGTCCCAGAGAGGGGTAGGGTCCCAGCTCTTTGGTTGCTTGCTGGTAATGGGAGAGGGTATTGGGCTGTCTCCTCCGAACGCAGGGAGGGACCTGACAGTATAGGAGAAAGTGGGAATGGCTGCCCTTGCCAGGGTCGGTCTGTACTACCTGGAGAGGCTGCAGAGGCCCCTTACCAGGAGAGACAGGCATTGGTCAGCACTGGGGCTGGAGAGGCTACCAGGTGAGACCTGGGAAGGAGGTCCTGGCAGGGATAGTGTGAAGGTGGAGGTGTGACTGGTTGAGAGCTGCACCTGTACCAGGGAGAGGGGCCTCTGTGGATCCTGCTGTGTCTAGAGTCTTCTGAGAAGGGGAAGGAGGCTTCTCCCTAGATAAAATCTTCAATTGGTTTCTTGCTAGTTGGCCATTGTTGTACATGGGGTGTGTTTGTTTGGTTAATCTGACATCCTTTAAAAATTTACAAAGGTAGGGCTGGGTGGGGTAGGGGATGGTAAGTGGTGACTGTAATCCCAGCTGCCCAAGAGGCTGAGGCAAGAGGATCAGAAGTTGAAGTATGCTTGAGGCCCTGAGTTCAATCCCCAGCACCACACACACACACAAATTAAGATGTACTATGTACATGTACGAACTCCCCACAGTAAGTGTAATCATTGTGTCCTACAAACATGTAACAAACAAACAAACAACTTATAAAAAAAGGTTTTTGGAAACATCAAATTGGGTGCTGGTACACTGAGCTCATATTAAAAATATGGGCCACCTTCTAGTATCTAGATCACATTGAGATGGGTTTGTCACCCAGGTAACAAAAGTTTATATAGGATTTTAAAATTTGATGTATGGGAAGGATTTTATTATGTCGTTTGTGTTGAACTGAATGTATAATCAATGTGTGAAAACCTTTTTCATAATGAGGGAGGAGTGTGGTTTGTAACAGCTAAAAATATATACTGTAGTGTCTTAATGGGGTACATTTTTAATATTTTGGAAGAAGAGATAGCTATGTTTAAAATTATGTTTTGAATTGAGACTAAGACATAGATTTGGATATAGAGTAATTTACTATTTGCTGTTTTCGCATCTTGTGAATATCGGGATAAACTTGCTAAATTAATGACAACTCAGATTGCAGTAGTACCTCATTTCCATAATTACCCTACATTTAAAGCATTTCATATTAAAATGAGGGATAATATAAAAATGCTTTTACTTTGATTTCCTGGAAATAGGCCCTTGCATTGTGATTTGTTGGGAGATTTTGTAGTTGCTCTTCTTTGCTACAATCCCTTTTCAGGGGTTTTTGGTTTCCTGGTAAAATAATGATGCTGGTTGACTAAAAAGAAAGTAAAAAGGAGAGAGAGAGAGAGCGCACGCGTGTGTGTGTGTGGTTTGCGAGTTTATAGAGAAACCGAGGCAGTGTGTTATGGTTACCAGGAGTCCAGGACAACCAGGCCCCAGGAGCTGGCACAGGCCTGGCTTCTCCCATTTCTAGATGTCAATGGTGCTTTCCCTGGGAAGCTTAGTTCTTGTTTTGCTTCCCTTAGACATAGTTCCAGCTGTGTGCAGATGTTCAGCCTTGTGTCTTAGGGTTTCTGGCAGACAGAGCGGTCAGTAGACCGGAAGAACAAAGGTGCGCGATTGCACCTGATCTCTTAGGGGTCTCATTAGCTCCCAGGTGTCTGTACTGCACTGAGGCACTTTTCCGGCCTGCCTTGCTGGAAACACTGTGGCTCTCCAGTGCCCTCAGAGTTAACCCCAGTGTTGCTAAAGGTCCTCAGCCCACGCCCTCAGGTGCCAAAAGGTGGCTTCTCTCCAGGGCAGAATCACCATGGACCTGCTTTGTTTATACAGCACTTCAGGGATGTTTGGTCTCAGGGCTGCAGATACCCTCAGGGGACCCCAAAGTACTTTATCTTTTGAAGGATGTGACTGTTGATATTTACCATAGGAGAAATAAGAAATTGTTCTATTCAGTAACTTCAAAAATAGCAATAAGAAACCTGTTTCAAAAATTAGTTTTTTTGTTTTGTTTTGTTTTTTTTGAGACAGGGTCTCACTATGTAGTTGAGACCTCCCTGGAACTCATTATGTAGCCCAGGCTGGTCTTAAACTCACAGTGATTCTCCTAACTCAGCCTCCGGAGTACTGGGATTACAGGCATATGCCACCACACCTGGCTTCAAAAATTACTTTTTAATGGAAAGTATCCTTTATTTCTCAAATTGAGACAAAAATTTCGAACAAAGATACTCCTTTTTTTTAGTAAAAGTCTTCCATGTCTGGTTTAATAGACAGTGGGACTTTTATGACTACTCCTCCTCTGGTCTGTTTTTGGACTGACAGAGAGCTCGGGCCAAGGAGCATTCCAGAGGCCTCACCCAGCCCAGGATGTTTTTGGCTTCATAGGAACTCCCAGCAGCATGGAGCCTGTGCCGCAACATGAACTTTCTGTCTATTGTTCTGTCCTGCACCCAGAATGACCCCTTCACCCCATGCAGGAGTCTGGTGTGGTATATTCGCAGTGGATGAATACTGACTGCTTGCAGCCCTGGTCTCTGCATCCTACGGCTCAAAGAAGAGTCTGTTTTGGGCCGGGGATTTGGTTCAGTGGTTCCACCGCAAGGTCCCAAGTTGGATCCCTGGTACCATACTAAAAAAAAAAGGTGTCTTTTTCAACCTTAGGTTTACTAGTAGTTAAACCTGAGCCCCGTAAATTGTAATTGTTTAAAATGCAAGTCATGCTGGGTGTGGTAGAGCGTGCCTGTAATCCCAGCACTGGGAAGGCTGAGGCAGGAGGATCACTGTGAGGTCAAGGCCCGCTTGAACTACAGCAAGACCCTGTCTCAAGTAAACAAAACAAAACAAAAAAGTAAGTCTTGTATAGGAGCAGAGTTTTAAATGTATCCCTTCCTTTAAAATCTTTTTTTTTGGTACTGGGGATTGAACTCGGGTCCTTGAGCTTGCAAGGCAGGCCACCAAACTGCTGAGCTAAATCCCCAGCCCTTTTAAAATCTTTTTTTAAAGGTTCTCTGACAGCATATTTTTAAGTAGTTTTTTAGGACAGTTTTGGGTTCACAGCAAAATAAATTTTTACAGAAAATTTTGAAAGGTGTGTAATAATACAAAAAAGTGTAATTCAGTCGGTGGCCTCATTAGCATCTCGTGGCATAATCTGGATGGATGTGGTTTCAGACATAGGCAGTGTGCCTTGGTTCTTTGATTGTCAAGCCCTCTCCTGTAAGTGGGTGGGGTGGGGGGGCACCCTCCACCAGGGGTCCAGTGAGGTCAGCAGCACAAGAATGCATGTGAACAGTGATCATTGTTTGGGGTTTTCAGTGAAAAAGCATTTTCTCCCTCCCAAACAGGTGTGAATCTCTGGAGGAACTCTCTCTGTGTGTGACCCTCACCCCTGTAATCCATGTTACATAGAGGATAAAGCTGCTCCTGTACCTGTTCCAGAAGGGCTTTGTGGTTTGTGGCTGGGGTTTCAGAGACGAAGGGTTCTTGCTGGTTTCACACAGGCACACTGTGGAGATGGAGGGGCCTCCCCAGCTCCTCCCTTGATGAGCATTGCTGCAGCTCACAGATATTCTGGGTCTTAGGACAGGGTTGGCAGCATTTAGGATTCAAAAAGTAACTTTATGTATGTATTTATTTATTTATTTATTTATGTTTGGTACTAGGGATCAAACTTGGGACCTTGGCCTTGCAAGAGGCAGGTGGCGGCACCACTGAGCTAAATCCCCGGCCCTGGCCCCTCCCCACCAAAAATGACTGTACAAGCCCAACATAGCTACACCTGTAATCCCAGCACTCTGGGAGGCTGAGGCAACAGAATCACATATTCAAGTCCAGGCTGGGCAACTTAGCAACTTAAGACAAGACCTGTCCCAAATTTTAAAAAATTTAAAAGGGCTGGGGATGTAGCTCAGAACAAAGGCCTTGGGTTCAATCCCCAGTACCACCGAACAGAAGAGTAACATCACAGCTTCCTGGAGGAGTTGTGCACAACATTCTCCTTGGTGGGCTCTGTCAGTTCTTCGTGCTTGTGACCGAGGGAGCCAGTGAGTTGGCCTCAGAAGTGTGCACAGGCCACTGGGACCAGAAAGACTTCTGTCCTGTGACTCCAAACAGACCTGAGCAGTGATTTGTAAACTGAGGAGCTCTTTGGAGCTGGCCTGTGGTTGATGGCATGCTAGGTGGGGCCTGGAGGCCAGAGGAGGGAGCTGCACAGGAAAGGGTCCCTGTCTGGCCTCCTCACAGGTCCGTTCCTGCCCTGGGAACGGGACAGTGACTCATTGCAGCTGAGGAAAACATCTTCCCCCAGGAGTATCCAGCTCTCTCCAGCTGGCTCATGTCAGCCTGGAGCACACACCTAGGCAGCTTGCTGCCTGCTCTCACCCTCTGTAGAGGCAGCTGTGTCCATGCTCATGATATGGACAGGTTTCCAGGGCCCTGCCTGCCCTTGCAATGCTGTGGGGAGCCCTGCAGCTGCCCTCAGTTTGGCAACCACAGCCCTGTGAGGCTGCCTAACTTTTGAAATATGGTCGATATGACTGAGCTGAGATTTTTATTTCACTCTAGGTTTCTTACTGTTGTTCTTTGTGGTGATGGGCATTGAACTCAGGGCCTTTTCACTGAGCTACATCCCCCCCTCTTTTTTTTTAGACAAGGTGTTACTATGTTACTAAACTGCCTTGGTTAGGATTGAAATTGTGATTGATCCTCCTGTCTCAGCCTCCTAGAGTGCTAGGGTCACAGATGTGTGTCACCACTCCGAACTTCCATTTTAGTTTTTAAAAGTTAAATTGGTGTAGCCTCTACTGCTGCTGTTCTGTGGGATCCTTGATGTATTTGTAGACCTGCAGATACTCAGGTGCTGGGCACTGCCACTGCCTCGGTTTATCTGGATCACTGAGAGTAAGGCAGGGTTTTCGGCAATATGGTGGGAGGTGAGGCCAGTGTGGAGCATGAGGCTGACAGCTGTGCTGGGAGGTGTGGGAGGCCAGGGCTGCATAAGAGGCTCTCATGAGAGTCCAGTGTGGTGGCTCAGCCCCAGATCCCAGCACTCTGGGAGGTTGAGGCAGGAGGATGAATGGTGGACGGCCTTCCCAATCCATTAGCACACATGCCATTTGCCCTCTCTTGCCCTGCTTCTTGAAGCAAGAGGAGAGGGTAAACCGTCCAAGAGATGGTTCCTGTGGAGAATAGAGAGAGGCAGTAGGCTGTTAAGGGGACATTTTTGAAAATAGGATTACAGTATACCTTGGTTGTCATGATTACATACGAGCCCAGCTCCGAGGTATTTTGTTCTTGGTGGTTATTGGGATCCCTCTGTACATAGGCAGGTGTAGTACATCTCCTGCTCATCTGCTGTCCTCACAGCCATGATCACACTAGGTGGCACTTCTCTACCCAGCTCTCCCAGCACCTATGCTTTGGCTCTGGTGACCTGCCATGGCAGGTCTCTTGATGGTGCAGGGGCAGATATTGGATGTGGCCTGTGAGTCCCCTGGGGTCAAATCAGACACTTCCCAGACTGCCCAGCCGCATCTTGGCTCCTTGGGCTGGCAGGAAGTGACAGGGCAGGTCCTAGGGGAGTTGGGCCAGGCCTGGAGGTTGTAGATCTCACTACCACTCATGCCAGTGACCAGAGCTCAGCCCCCAAACATTCCAGAGCAGGGCTAAATGCCCAGGAAGAGGCCAAAGCTCATGTGTTTGTAAATAAAGTTTTATTGGAACCCAGGAGGCCTGCCCCATCTGCTGCCTGGGTGGCTTGGTTGGCCTGGACTGCTTGTTGTCTGGCCCTGGGCAGGAGCAGAGAATGCTGCTGTCTCAGGCTGCCTCTGAGGTCCAGCTCTGGCTTCCTTTATACAGAGTCTTACTTTTCTCATCACGTTTAATTCTAGGTTTTTACATATTTCTTTTGAGGAGATGAATAGATCTTTTTCATTATTTTCTAAAGGGTTAGCGTTTACATTTTGAGAAAGTAGGCTCTCTCTCTCTCTCTCTCTCTCTCTCTCTCTCTGTGTGTGTATTTAGTCTGAGTTTATAATCTCATCTATTTTTAAAGTTTTACATTTTGAAAAAGAAATTTTTCAAGCTTCCAAGAAAGTTGTTAGGTTAGTAGCAGTGAGGCCTGTAAGTCCTGCCCAGATTTGTCCATTTTTAACACATTGCCAAATTGATTTCAGCATTTTCTATTTGTGTGTTATTTGTGAACAAATTGTATATTAATGCCCTCATTTTACCTTAATATTGCCATATATATTTTGTCATTAAGGATATTCTGTATAACCCATCTTGTTTTTAACTTGGGGAAATTTGACATTGGCAGGGTACTGTCACCTGACATACAGTCTGAATGCCAGTTTTGTCACTTGTTCTAAGAGCATCCTTCAGAGCCGTTGTCCCAAGAGAGTGCCCATGGGGGGGTGGAATGTTGCGTTTGTTGTCCCGACCATCTGGTCTCCTTGACCTGAAACAGTTATCAGCCTCTCTCCATCTTTACCTGACCTTGGCATTCTTAAAACATGAAGGGTTCTTAAGTTAGGTTTGTCTGATTTGCTAAATTCTGATTAGGATCAGGTTAAGCATCTTTGGCTGAAATCTGAGAGGGGGGCGCTTACCCCCCCCACCCCCTATGACACAGTTTCAGTGCCTGGCTTTATGTGTTGCCAAGGGCTTCCTCACCAGTTACTGTTTCTCCTTGCCATTAGTAAGCAAGAAGTTGGAGACTTGGCACTAGGTTAAGACACATTGTGTCTGTGTAGTCTGTTTACCTTTTCTAGCAACAGTATTTCTTTCAGGGGCTTACATTGCCTGGATCATAACCTTTATGAGCACATAATGATTATTTTGTCTCCTTTTTACTTTTTTGTATCTTAGCTCCTTTTGTTGTCTTGTTGAATTGTTAGGACCTCCAAGTAACATTGAATAAACTCCGGGATAAGGACTCCCTTTCCCTCTGTTAGCTGTAGAAGGAATGGGAGTGTTTCAGAGGGAAAATAGTTTTGATTCTCAAACGCTCTTCCTAGGTGGGTGTGATGGTTCACACCTGTAGTACAGCCTCTCCGGGGGCTGAAGAGGAGTTGGCTTGAGCCCAGTAGTTGAAGACCAGACTGGGCACCAGAATGAGATGCCCCAGAGGGGAGAGGTGGCATTTCCTCAGGAGGTCTCCCTTGGTATCTGGCCGGCCTGTGATGGTGGTGGTGGCTGCACTTACACTTGTCTGATGCACTCTTATGGCCACACCTTGTTGTTTGCTGCCGTAACCCCAGCACACACCATCACGCTTGGCCCGTAGTTGGGTCTTTGTCGATTAACTGTTGGCAGAATTAATAAACAAATACGAGAGCTGCATAAACAAATGCAGAAATAAGCTGGGAAGTGATTGGAGGTTAATTTGCTTAGCTTTTAAAAGATTTGGCTTAGGTGAGCTGGGTGCCCTTGGCCAGAGGCCCGACCTCAGAGCCATTTTTGAGGGAGTTAGGAGTTCGGAATAGGTTAGTACTCGCCTCCATGTCTGGCTCATAGAGTGTGCCTGGTAACCCCACCCCACACCTACCACATCTCCTGTTGCTGTCACTGTGGCATCCGTGGGACTGAGGGCACACATCCATTCCGGGAGGCCTTTGTGTGTGGGTCACAAGGCCTGTTCCAAGGGACGGGACTTGTTGCAGCGCTCAGGAGTGGATCACAGTCAGGGGTCCAGGCCCCCACTCCCAGGTCTCATTCCTCGCTGTCTGAGGTGTCTCCAGGTCTCCATGCTCCCTGCCAGCTCTGAAGCTTGTACGATCAGGGCAGAGTGGCGGGTGGCGGGTGTTTGTTTCCTCATGCTTTCCTGAGCTGTTTGTCCAGAGAACGGGAGTTCAAAGTACAGGGTACTCGAAAAGGCAAACTCGGGTTTACTCTCAACTCACGGGAATAATGTGGCAGGCGAAAGGCAGCACCAGAAAAGAGAGAGCGGGCCGGGGAAGGGCGGAATTAAGTAATTCGTACACATTTTGAGGCCTTTTAAAAACTGAGATGCGAAGAATAATTGAATGAGCACCGGAAGCCCACACAGAGTGGATGCTGTGGTGCTCGTTTGCATTTCATCATCAGTTTTTAAGCCCTGTCCCCCTCCCTTCCACCCTGGGTATCCAACTCAGGACTTTCACTCTGAGCTACATCCCAAGCCCTTTTTTATTTGGGGCAGAGTCTCACCAGTTTGCACTCCTCCTGCCCCAGCCTCCCAGTAGCTAGAATTACAAGTGTGTGCCGCCACACCCAGCTTTAAACCCTCTTTTAAAGTCAAAGAAACAGCACATTGCAGGTCAGCTGAGGTCCCTGGCTTCCTTTTGCTCATCTGTGGGGTGGGCCTCTGGTCCCGCCTCATACTTTACACACAGGGATGTCTAGGAAAGCTGCGTGTTTAGTTTTGGTGGGTTTTTAATTTACATTAGTAATGTCACACAGTCTTTATCTTTGTACTGTTTATACTCTCAACTTGTCTGGAGAGACTGTGCCCTGGTGACATTGACAGACTGAGTGGCTGCTGTGTCCTCATACCAAGTGTCCAGACTAGTCCACACAGGGTCCTACACGCTGTAGCCCTGCTCTCCTCCTCGCGCTCTGATGGAACGGACACCAGGGTCAGATCGTGTGTATCCCAGTCAGACCTGCCTGCCCCATCTTTTGGGTTTGGGTCCCTGACCTTGTCCCAGGACTTGCCTAGCTCATACCTCTTGAGCACTCAGCCTGTGGGGTGCCTCTGTGCTGGGCTGAATAGAGTATTTTCGGAGAGTGGAACTTCAGCTGGGATTTTGACCACCAGCAGGAGTTGGTAATGAGGGGAGCCAGGGCCCCCCAGACATGGTGGGATGATCAGAGGGGACAAGAGCCCCAGTGAGGGGGCCTCATCAGCCTTCAGGAGAGATGTGTGAGTCTACGTGGGCCACACTGTGGAGGCCTTGCAGGCGCAGAGATCTGGGAGGGCATGGCAGTGGAAAGGACTCCTAACTGGGATCCCCCAGACCTGAAGGATGCCTGGGATATCTGATGGGGACAGGTTAGTGACATGCTGGCTGAATGAAGTCCGTGGCTCTGAAGCCACAACAAGAACCTGTTTCTGCAGGACCACTGGCTTCCAGCACAGGGTAAGGGGGCCAGAGTCCTAAGCCCCTGGGCTTCCATGGGTGCATTCCAGGGACTGGACCTCCCATGCCAAGGGAAGAAAGTGCATATGATTCCAGGTGCCTGGGAGACATAGGTGGGTTTGATTCATCTTAGACTTGGGAACAGAGCAGAGCTGGGAATTGTTTTCATTGTCTATGGCAAAGCAAGAAGCTTGAGTATTGAAACCAGACCCATGTTGGGAAAGCCCTAGGTGGGGGGATGATGTCCCACAAATTCAGGATGTCAGGTAGACAACTGGATGTCCCTCCAGAGCTTAGGGAACATTTTAGCCACAGTTCTTGGAATTTTGTGGCCATATAAAAACAGAAATGGAGTCTCAGCCTTCTGGGAGCTTCACAGGGTGCTTGGAACTAGGGGATATCACATGGTATTCAGCCCACAAGGGACATGGTCCCCATCACTGTAGCTTCAGGAAAAGCAAACATGGTAGGAAAAAGCCTGTGTGTGGCTGGAAAGTTACCTGCTTCCTGCTTCATGAAATACTCAAGACTCCTGCAATTTCCAGCTGGCTTCAGGCTCAGCTGATAGCAGCACTTGGCGCCTTTCACGGGCAGGATCACTGAGCCATTGTCCCTGTTTCAGAAATGGAGAGGCCAAGAAGCAGGCAGCCAAGGGTGCCGGCAGCTCCCTACTCCTCCGTCAGTCGGGATGGAGCCTGCCACTGGCTTTCCCAGACCAGTCTCTGAGGGTGGCCTGTGTGCCTCCGGCTGAGCTGAGGAAGGCAGAGCCACCCCTGCCCTGGCTGAACAGTGACAAGGTTTGTGTCATCACTAGCAAAATCAGACTGCATGTCGCTACTGAGAAAATGTCGCTGTGCCGTGGCTGTCCTTGGCCTTGCAGAGATGGCAGGTGGCCACCATCTTCTAAGAGACAGGAGACTGGACCCTGGGTCTGTCCAGTATATGGGTGTGTAGAGTCTAATAGGATTCTGTGGGCTGCAGCTGCTGACCCTGGCACTGTCAGAGCCTCACAGAAGGGGACGGAGTAGCTGGATACAGTGGTGCCTGCCTGTAATCTCAGCACCCCGGGAGGCTGAGGCCAGGGGGATGAGTTTGAGCCCAGCCTGAGCAATTTAGTTAGTGAAAGAAACTGTGTTTAAGAATAAAAACAGAAAGGGCTGTGAATGTAGCTCAGTGCAAATGCCCTGGGTTCAATTCCCATTGCTGAAAAAAAAAAAAAAAGAAGAGTGCGTCCTTGCCAGGCAGCCTCTCTGAGGGCGCTGGAGAAGACAGAAGAGGGGAGGACAGAGCTGCTCCTGGCCTTCCTGCTGGTGTGGGACCTGAGAATGGGGATGCTGCACATGCAGAATGTGGACTGCATCTAACAGAGCGTCAGGTTGCCCTCCATGTGGCTATTGTCGCCTGGGTGGCCCAGGCAGCTGTCTTGCTCCTTGAAGTACCTTGGGGAAAACAGGCTGGCAGCTGTCTCTTCCTCTCTGCAGTGCCTTGGGGCTCCCTGAGCCGAAGGAGCTATCAGCCCAACACATGTAACTCTTCTGAGATGATTGCTTTGTGTTGTTTAAGTGCCATTGAGATTCATGACCGGTGTCACTAAGCAGTTTAAAGCAAGACTGCCCCTCATCGGAGGCTGCTCTACAGCAGGGGTGTGGTGGGGTGGCACAAGGCTGGATAAGGTGACCAGGCAGAGGTGAAGCCATTTCTGGGAGTGGTGACAGTGGCACCTGGGGCCTCGGGATGGCCTCTCTGTTTCCTGTCCATGGCCTCTGGACACCAATCATACCGCGCACATGAGAAGTCATCTGTCCCCCACGTCAGCTATTGCCACGGCCTCCCAAGTGGGCTTTCATCGTTGTTAGTGTTATGGTAAGATATCCATAAAATGTACCGTTTCCAGGCACACAGTTCAGGAGCCTGGTGCAGCCATGGCCACTGTACACTCTGAGCTTCTCTCCATAGACTGGAGTTCTGCACAGACTCCACTTCCTGCTCCGCCCCGCCAGATCCTCTCACCTCCTCTTTGCCCACCTTTCCTTTTCACAGGGCAGCCGGCCCCAGCCTACAAATCCATTTACGTTTTGTGCAGCCCTGAGGATTGAACCCAGGACCCTTACAGGGTCTCCGTAAGTCCCTGCAGTTACCCAGGCTGGGCTAGAATTTGGGATTGTTCCTCCTCAGCCTCCCAGACTGCTGGTGTCACAAGTGTGCACCACCCAGCCCCTGCTCTTCTGTCTTTTACTTTTTTAAAAAAGTCCATGGCAAGGACTTTCCCAAAACTGCTTATTTGTATTGTTTACAAGTGCTGGAGACTGGGATCCTGGCAGGTAAAGGACTAAAAGCATACCTCTCAGGTGACAGGGAGATGAAAGTGCCTGGCCCCCAACCCCACCTGACTGTGATTCCTGGTCTCAAGAAGCCTGTCTGCCTCTCGGCACAGTGGAGCCCTGGCGTCCACTTCAGTGCATTTTGCAGTTCTCTCGGAGTCATCTTCCTAGTGGAAGACATCAGAGACCAGCACACACCCCATCTAAGGCGGATGCGGAGCTTGTTAGAGCTAGGGGTCCTTCCTCCCCAGGGAGTATTGGGACCTGGACCCCAGAGGCCAGTGATCCACCTCTCCTCACAGCCTGACTGTTGGGTTTGGTGTCCTAGACTCTTTTTTTTGTTTGTCCCCTTTCTGGATGAGGGCTTTGCGTGGGCTCTGGTCTGCTCCCACCATGGTTAAATGCTGTAACACAAGTCTCTCAGCTGCTAACTGAAATTTATTGACCTCTCTGTGTAAAAATGAAAGCTGAAACCCACAGGTTCCTGCCTCTCCACATGGGGAATCCAGGGCACAGATATGGAGTTGATAGAGTTGGGGGGGCAAGCTTGGGGAGGTCAGGACCCCTCCCATCACTGTGAGGTTGTGCCCCTGGCTTGCGTGAGGCCCCTTGGTGCTTGGGCATAGACACTAGGTCGGGGGAAATCTGGGCTATGCTGTGCTGAGCAGTGCATGGGTGAAACCATGTCTGGCTCAGTTTTTATTTCAGAGAAAGCTGTGCTGATGAATAGGCCACCAGGGATAAATTGGTGGGACTGAGGATGCGATTTACATAACAATTAAACCAGTTTAGTGTATCCTGGAACATGCTGAAACCTGGCTTCTCCCTGGGCAGATATTCAGGGTTATTAATGTGTTTTATGACCCAATTCCCCCAAGTGGGTAATTTCTCCCTCGTACCGTTAAAGTCTATTTAGACACAGGTGTCTGAAGTAGCAGAGGTGGCTGGAGAGCCTTCTGCAGATTGTGCAGTATGCTGCTTGCCTGCCTTAGTGTCCCTGGTTGAAGAGTAACATCCTGTTCTTTTTTGCAGTACTGGGAATTGAACTTGAGGCCTTCAACTGAGCTGCACCCCTAGTCTTTTATTATTTTTTATTTTGAGACAAGGTCTTAATAAGTTCCTGTTGCCCAAGCTAGATTCCAACGTGGGATTTTCCTGCCTCAACCTCCCAGAGTGGTGGGATTAGAAGTGTGGGCCACCACACCTGGCTCCGTTCTGATATATGTGCTTGGGACTAGGGCTTGCCCCTAAATCTGTTTCTCACATTTTTTAGTCCACTTCCCAGCCAGACCTATGGGCTTCCAGGAGTGAGTGAACTGTGCCCCTGAAGGGCCAGGCTTAAACCATATAAAAGGCTTTTTTCCAATTCTGATTGATAGGCTGCTCTGTTTCATTTGGGGTTTCATCTGGGCTGGTGCAGAGGTCTCTAAGGCAGTCCCTGTGGCTTTGTAAACAGCTCTGGCCTTCAGCTGCTCTCAGCTCCACTCCCATGGATGACAGGCTCCCATAGGAGGCTGAGGCAGGAGGATCCCAAGTTCAAGTACAGCCTGGGTAACTTCACAACTTACCAAGACCCTATAAAAAAAAAAACTCAAAAGGGAGGAGGGGTTGGGAGATGTAGCTCAGTGCTCGTAAAGGCACTGGGTTCAATTCCTAGTACTGCCTAGAAAGGTGGGGGGATGATACTGACTCGCCTCATCAAAATCCAGCTTCTATGTTCAATGTGAATTTTATATGTAGAACAGCACAGTTAACCATGTTAATATTCTGGTATAATAAAATACAGCAGTTTGTCAAGATAAAACCTGCAACTTCCATGTGACTGGGGAGGAGTTCTCTCAGCAACTCAGGGGTGCTGGCAATGCCCTTGGGTCCCCGACCCGGCAGTGGCAGTGTTCCTGCTGCTTCTCCTGGGGGCATCTGGCGGGAGCAAGAAGGGCAGCGGGCAAGAGAGGGTGATGGACTGCAGAAGCCTTCAAGGCTGCCCCGCCTCCTTGCCCCTCTGCCCAGTCCTGCCTGTCACACCTGCCCCATGCGCTCTCCCCAGGGAGGCCCAACCTCCTCTGTTGATCGGCTTCTGCAGCTTGATGACCAGCCCTATCTTCTGTGTGAACTTGTCTCCATCTCTGTCCTTGGCCTGTCCAGGGCCTGACCCTTCAGTGCTTCCTAAGTGTTTGTTGGTGACTGGGAGGCTCACAGCACACAGGCCACTTCTGAGCAGGTCATGCTGCTCTCGCCACCCTGTGCACATGGTCCTGATCTGCAGCACCCACGGCTCAGGCGTGGGCTTCACACAGGCTCCTCTGGCCTAGCAGAGGTTCAGAATTGTGAACACTTGTTGCCACAGTACTGTGTAATTTGCCGGTTGAAAAAACTCAAACTGCCAATTATGCCATTGGTTTGAACATGTGCATGGTGAAATCCTGCAGTGCACTTTTTATTCTTTTAATTGTATTGCCAAACAAGATGTATCTAAGAAAATTCCGTTTCTCTGTGTCTGTATGTGAGGAGTCAGAAGTTTGTTTGGAGTTTCTGTGGAGTCTGTCCTTTGCTGTTTTGATGATTTTGGACAATCAGCTGCTGTTTTGATGATTTTGGACAATCAGCATCTCTCCCCCAAGCCTCAATTTCCTCATCTGAGAACCAAGCAGATGGCCGCTTCCTTTATGAGATGAAGAGAGCCACAGAAAGTGCCCAGAATGTGACTCCCTTCTTGGGATCCATAGGCTTCCCTGGCTGCTGGATTTAATACTCATGTGCTGACATCAGATGTCATGGCTCCAGTCCATGTTTTCATGAGTAGAGTACTAGGACCCAGGCCTGGTAACACATGACTGTCATCCCAGGCAGGACAATCATAAGTTGGAGCCCCGCCTGAGTAACTTAGTTATTTAGTGAGACCTTGTCTGAAAAATAATAATGAAAAAAAGCCTGGGGATGTAGCTCGGTGCAGAGTCCCTGGGTTTAATTCCCACTACCACAAAAAGAAAAAAAGGAGCTGCATACTGGCAGTGTACGTAGGGAACTGTTTTATACTTGAAGTTTTTTGTTTGTTTTGTTGTTTGGTGGGGTTATTGGGGATTGAACTCTGGACTTTGCACTTGCGAGGCAGGGGGCAGCACCGCTGAGCTAAATCCCTGGTTCTATACTTGCAGTTTTAAATAAATCGCCTTGGACTTCAGAGGAACTCTCAGAACCAGGGTCTCCATTTTGTGCAGGAGGTCTCGGTTCCCTCTGGAAGGGGCTCTGCACCAGCCACGGTGCTCTTCATGGACACCACCCAGAGGGAGGCACTGTGTGTTTCTGCTTCCATTTGGTCAGCATTCTCCCTTTCCCTGGGACTGTAGTCCTGTCCCTGTCCTGACCTGCGTGGCCCTGTGTTGGTAGAGCTGGCACTGCTCAGTGCTCCCTCCTGTCACCTTCCCAGCGTGGCTGTTGTGCAGTCAGGTCAGCCTGTGCAAACCCAGTGGTCAGAGCCGTGTGGGACACTGGAACTTCTGGAGACCCAGCAGGTGATGAGCATTAGCAGCTGGACTGCCCCTCATTAGCAGGCTCCCTGCCTGGTCCCCACGTCCAGCGCGCACCCGAGTGAGTGTAGGGACAGTGTTGGGTCCTGTTTTGTTATCTGCCATCAAGGAGCGAATGAGCCAATGTGCCCGCCTCCCGGGGCAGGGAAGGGACTCCAACTTGGGGACCGTGCTGATCACTGGAGAAATCGGATAGCTACCCTCTGGCTCTTGGATTTGCTTCTGTGGTCTAGAAAGAGGCCTTTACTGTGTGGGTTTGAAAACAGGAGCAGTGTGGCCTTTGCTTCCCAGCTTGGGTTTGCTGTCCTCTTGCTTTTGCTGATGTGCTCCCTCAGGGAGGGGACACTTGTTCTGTCTATGCTTCTGAGTGTGTTCAGGTTCATTTATGATTAAACATTGCTTGGACAGCCAGGATTATTCACACGGCGGGGCCTGTGCAGATGAAGTGTGGGGGATGGGAGGGGGCTTCTCTCTGTTCAGGTATTTTCCAGCAGAGAAGACATTTAATTTTAAATTGTTCTCCCAGCTGGGTGACTTCTGCCAAACTTCAAACAGTTTTGTTCTTAAAATAAAAACCAGTTTGGTTGGTGTGCCTATAATCACAGCACTTTGGGAGGCTGAGACAGGAGGCACACAATCTGGGCACAGCCCGGGCAATTTAGCAATACCCTTTCTCAAAATAAAAAAGGGCTGGGGTGTAGATCAATGCACAGACCTTCAGTTCAGCCCTCTATATATAGTACATGGCCAGGAAGAGGCTGATAGCCAGGGCTCCTGATGGCATGGCCTCCTAGAACTCATAGCAAGTAGCTTTGGTTCAGGCAATTTATACAGGTGACTTGTAGTCTAAAACATAGTTCTCTTCCTGCCCTACTAGTTTTCACGGTCTGTTGTGAAGTCATTCATTGACTAAGTTCATAACTCTTGGCAGCCCATTGTATAATCCTAGAATAGCAAACAGTGATTTTTGTATAATTATTTCAGCACCCCCAGCTTGGGGCATTGAGGGAAGAGGCAGAGAATTAGGGCTGCTGCTTCCACTCATCCTGGGACAGCCATGAGAGGCCAGCACTCCAAAGAGGGGGCTGCATGGCCACTGTCTTTCCTTCTGGCCCCTGCTCACCTGTGAGGAGGTTCTGACATCTGTTTTAGAGCGGGGAGAAGAACTTGCTGTGTGACCACAGACCATGTCCCCTTCATGAGATAGTGCAGGGTAGGAGCTCCATCTTTGCCCCCTGTCCTCGTCGTGGTTTGGAGAGCAAGGGCCAAACGAGAGTTAGAGGCAAGGCCCAGCACTCCTGCCCTCCTCCCTAAAGAAGGGCTGACTGTGTATCCTTACTGGTGTTTTTACAAGGCCCATCTCAGGCACAGTGACTGGTGTTTGCAGAGTTGGTGACACATCCCTGCAGTGCAAAAACAAAGGTGCCTGGGAAGAGCTGCTCTCCCACTTTCTCCCTCAGGCAGTCAGGTCTGGCCCAGGAAGGTGTAAAATCCAGTCCTTTTTCAACCCTTGGTGCCATGACTGGCACTGGGCCCTGTGCCTGCAGGAGCGAGTGTGATGGGGGTGCCCATGCGGCATTGTGCTGGGACCATCACCTGTGTCCTCATGTCCCTAATGCAGGACAAAATCCACACCAGGCGCAGATTCTGCATAGACCTAGAGGGCATCCTCTCTGCTCAGACAAGGCAGAATGCAAACTGTGACCCGAAGTATGGTGAATGTTTAGTCATTACAGTAAGACACATGGCAATTAATCCTCCTCACTGTGCTCTCCCACCCTTCCAAGCCGTTGTTCTTGCTGCTTCCTGAAGCAGCCCTGGAAGTCCTTTTTCATGTCTTTATGGCATCTGGTAAAAATACAGTGAATGCTGCTGCTGAGTGCCATCCAACAACAGAAAGGCGGGCTCATAAAAACATGATGCTGTGTCCTCATCCACCTTGTTCACTGGATCTGGCACTGTGTGAACTCTGGCTCTTCCGCAAAGTCAAAATGACTGTGAAAGTGAAATGTTTTCAGTTGATTCAAGACAGTGAAGCAGTGGGGACGGCACAACTAAAGTCATTCAGGAAATAGTACTTGCCAAGCATGGTGGTGCACATCTAATCTCTGCACTCAGAGGCTGAGGCAGGGGGATCGCCTTGAGTTCAAGGCCAGTCTGGGATGTACAGTGAGTTCAAAGCCAGCCTGAACTACCTGACTCAAAGGGGGAGGGGGCAGGGATTTAGCTCACTGCGCTGTTCCTGCCTGGCAAGAGAAAGGTCCTGAGTTGGATCCCCGATACCCCAAAAAAAAGGGCAGAGGACTTGCAGTACTGCTTCAGAAAATAGCAAGGACAATGGGATAAGTATGTTCAAAGCCAGAGGGGGAATTTTGAGAAGGACTCATGGTAATGTATCTATTACTGTAATACATTCTTTAAAAATGTAAACATTCACCATAAGTTTTGGTCAGGCCTTGCACAGGCAGAGTGAGTGTGGATGGAAATGGCATGTGTGTTCCTTCCTTTCCAAGCATGACCTCAGT
The DNA here is from genome assembly GCF_012274545.1 of Fukomys damarensis. Lineage (NCBI taxonomy): Eukaryota > Metazoa > Chordata > Mammalia > Rodentia > Bathyergidae > Fukomys > Fukomys damarensis. The sequence continues at coordinate 4,718,154 of NW_022900929.1, forward strand.
TGCTGGCCATGTATTGATGTCAGTGGGACCGGGCCTGAGTGTCCTGGGCTCAGGGGAGGGCCGAATGGGAGCATCTGCACACCCTTCCAAAGGATGGGCCAGGCTGCAGCCTTGTCCAGGTGCCATAGAGGTGAGAGCCCTGGTCCCGTCTGCAGTCTGCTTCTGACCTGAGCAGAGCAAGTTGTGAGGGAGGGAAGGTGTGTTTTGAAATTCCTTGCTGTTACGAAATATGAAACAGTGCAAGGTCTCATTGCTGTCCCCTTTGTCCCTCATTGTGACCAATCTGCAGGAATTGGATCTTGCTGTCACACCTGGCATTGTAGCTCAAGGGCCAGAAACACAGGATGTGGTGTGACTCTGCACAGCATTTAGAGAGGGCTCCCCAGGGCAGGAAGCCCCAGTGGCGCATTGGAGCACAGGGTGCCAGTAAAGCCCCATCCCATCTGTCTCTTCCAAGGGGGCAGGAGGGAGGGGTGGGCATCTCCATGTGAGCCCAATGTATGTCCACTGGGAGAAGAAGGGGCACTGCCTGAACAGGGCTGGGGCTCAGGGCCTGTTCCTCAGGCACATGGGGCAAGTACCCACTGGCCTTGAAGAGGAACCAGGGTCCCCACCTTGGACCCTGGGCAGTGGCTTCCCCAGGAGCAACCCAGATGTGACGGATTCTCATTTTATGAACTATTTTAGGTAGATTGCTTGATTTTCCTTTTCCTTATAGAAATGAAAACCAGCCGTCAGACTGTGCCTCATGTCACGGTGCACACCTGTCTGGCAGGACGGCTGGCTGCGCCCTGCATCCGCCTCTGTCCCCAGGTATCTCGGCCTCCTCTGGAAGGCCCTTCACTCACTGTGCACTCTGACCATGTCCCGACTGGCGTGAGTGCTGTGTGCATGCTCGCCCCTGTTCCCTGTGGAATAAGGGAGTTTGTACAGAGATGTAGGCCACACCTGTGGGTAGTGCTGTCTCGCCCAAGCTGCGGGTTCATGGTGTCTGATGATCCGCTCTCCTGTAGGGCAGCAGAGTAGTTAGCATTCCTTCTGATAGGTATCCATGGGCACTGTTCTGTGTGTTCCCTTCTTCCACGCCATGCTGAGTTTTGAGATGTAGAACATGGCGGCTCCCCTCCTGAATCAAGCCTGTTGTGGGCCTGTGATCATGGTGCTGTTTCTAGGCTCAGTGGGTTTTCTTTGTGTGCAGTATGGTGGGGTGGAACCCAGGTCCTCACATGTGCTGGGCAAGTACTGTTCTCCTGAGCTGCGTCGACACCCCTCCCACTGGGATTGACCCAGGGCCTTAGTATTGAGCTGTGTCTCCAGAGCTACAAGGTCTTACTAAGTTGCCCAGGCTGGCTTCAAATTTGTGACACTCCTGCCTCAGCCTGCTGAGTTTTGGGGATTATAGGTGTGCATTGCCATGCTCAACTTCAGGCACACATTTTATTGTGAAATCATTGGATTCACAGGAAGTTGTAAATGTGCTTCAGAGAGCTCCTTGTCTGTGTTACCCCCTTTTCTCCGGGACCCAGGACAGTGACCCTGAGCTGTGTGCAGTGTTCTGTCGACTGACCAAGTGTGAGAGCCTGGGAGGGACCACCTCAGCCAGGGCAGAGAGCCACCCACTGTGAAGGGCGTCACAACTACTTCAGCCCTGACCTAATCCTGGGCATCCCAGGCAACCCCTCCCCATGGTGGTGAGGTTATCTGGAGACTGTGCTGGGGGTGGAGTCACACTACCTTTCCTAGGTCAGCACAGCCCCGCTGCCAGGGCTGGAGGGTGAAAAGTGTTTCCTTTTCATGGCTAAGAAGCATGTCACCGGGGACGCAGCATCTCACCTGTTAGACTTCACAGCTCCAGTTCTGACGAGTCGCATGTGAAGCTGCTGTGAGCAGTCACATGCAGGCCTCCCTTCCCCAGGATAAATGCTCCGGTGTGTCACTTCCTCGCCAGAGCCTCGGTATACATTTCATTTCATTTTGTTTTGTTTTGTATTTTGGTACTGGGGATCAAACTAGGGACCTTGCACTTGCCGGGAAGGTGGCGGAACCACTGAGCTAAATCCCCAGCCCCTACATTACATTTTTAAAGAAATTGCAGAGACCGTGGGATTTAACCCTCTCCACCAATGTGTCAGAGATGCAGAGTCCCACTCCTCGCTGGCATTTGGTATTGTGGCTGTTGTCTCAGCAAGGGGTATTGGGGGCCATTTTGTCACCCACTGAGGGGCTTCAGTGTGAAACAGTCTCCAGGCAAGGAAACACCAGGCCCTCCTGCTCTTGAGGGCAGCTCACAGAGTAGGAAAGGAAGGTGGGCTGAGTTTGTTTTAAATATGATAAATCTCCACAGAAGGACAAGACTGTCCCTAGGAGGGACAGCCTGCGCCCCTCCACCTCCCCATGTTGCCACTCTTCTGCTGGGGGGCCCTGGGTGCTGGTCCAGGTCTCCACAAGGGTCTTCCTTTCTCCCATCCTCATAGTAAGTTGGGGAGGGTCACTTCCTGCCCTCTCCTTGACCTCAGGAGCATCCTCAAGAGTCAGGCTTGGCTTTCTCCCAGGTCCATTGGGCAGCTAGGTATGCCTGTTGGCACCTGGCCATGGATCTGCCCAGGTTCTCTGAGGTTCTGCGGATGCTCCAGAACCAGCTTCAAGTACAGACTCCCAGGCCTCCATGTTTGGCCGAATACCAGTCACCTGGATTTCCTGGCCTCTGAATGAACCCTCCGAAGTTATCACAGCCCCCTCCCCGCAAGTACTGTAGGAGTTTCCCCTCGCACCCATCGGAATTTTCCTGGAGAGGGCTGGGTGGCGTCTAGGGGGCTGTGCACCAAGGCATGTGCTCCTAATCTCAAGTCTGTCCTCCCTGTACAATGGCCGTCCACTTCCTCCTGAGCAGGAAGTGATGTCATTTTGTCGGTGGCTTGGCCTCAAACAGCTGGTGGTCTGGCCAGGAGCAGTGATAGGTAGGTAACTGCCTTCAGAGGCCCTGGCCCTCCACCTCCAGGCTGCTCGGAGTAGCCCTCTGTGCACCCTCCCCATGTGACTTGTGCATGTGGCCCTCCTGCACTGCTGCTCGGCACTACACTTGGTGCCCATAGCCACCTGGGCTCATTTGAGGTGTTCTGGCAGTACATGATATTTAATAGAATATGTTTTAGGTTAAAAACAATCTGAGGTTGTCATAGTTCTTTGTTTTAGAGTTTTATTTGTAAAAGCATCATGCAGAGCTGTTTCCTGGAGTTCTCTGTTTGCGTAGTGTCCCCACAATGGCAGAGCCTCTGGCATCTAAGTGTCCCCCTGCCCTGCTGCAGACCTCCAAGGAAGAGCTTCCCAGGAAGCCCTCAGCCACACATGGGTTCCTGCTGGTGCTCTGACTGCCGACCACATGCTGGAGACCTGACTGGTCATTCCTCTCTTGTCTGCCATGTGCCCTCTGAAGCCAGACCCCACCAGCCCTGGGCCAGGTTGATGCTTCCCTGAGGTCAAAAGGCATGCAGCGTCTGGGAGAGCTGGGTACAACTGTGTGCAGCTGTAGTCCCAGTACTCTGGGAAGCTGAGGCAGGAGGATCAAAGTGAGTCCAGCCTGGGCTACTTGGTGACTCAGTGAGACCCTGTCTCAAAATTTAAGAAAATTTTAAGGTCTGGGGATATATCTTTGTACAGAGACCCAGAATTCAGTCCTGATACTAAAAAGAAAGATATCTCCAGTGAGGGCCTCACGCCCAAATGCAAGCCTTACACGGAGAGGTATGAGTGGTAGAGGCTGAACACACCCCTGAGGAGCCCTGTGTGTCCTGTATCCTGGCTCATTCTCCTGCTCCTCCTGGCAGGGGCTTGGAGAACTCTGGTACAGGAGGCTGCCCTGATCACATCACCCGTGAGTGTGCCACCATCCCCTCAGGAAACATGGTGTTTTCCTGAATGCTTAGTCCACCTGCAAATATTATCTAGAATCTTGTGTTTTAACCTGGAAATCTCCTTACAAATGATCTGCAAGTCTCCTGTTCTGATGGTGAGAAGAGAATCGAGGCAGGGTCCTGTCTGCTTTCCTATAGTGGTCCCCAGGTCACCCCAGGGAGACTTAGGACTGGAGAGCAGATGGCCCAGGGCCATGGTCCTCTTCTGGTCTTCATGCCCAGACTTTGTCCTCAGACCTACATGTGTCTGTGACCTGGGCCAGAAGCTGCATCTTTTCTTTTTTTTTTTTTTTCTTCTTTTGTACCGGGGATCAAACTCCGGTCCCTGTGCTTGCAAGGCCAGCAGTGGAACCACTGAGCTAAATTCCCGGCCTGCTGCATCCTCTTTTTAGCTGGCCGTGATGGGGCTGTTGTGTCAGGGCCTTGTGTGGACACAGGGCCTTCCCTGCCCAGGACCCAGAGTCCTGACCATGTGAGCTCCCTGCTCAGTCACACATTGTGATGGAATGGGAGGAAGAGATGCTTGGTAGCATACCCAGAAACTATCTCCTTATCACTGTCATTACTGTCTGACCGTGTTATCACAGCGAGTGTGTCACCATACTCTAGCATGCTCTACCTTCATACACTGTTCTCTACCTTTGGTGCCACTGTTGACAGGTGGACCTCACCTGGTCAGCATGGCTCATCTGCCCAAATCCCCAGCTGCACTCGTGGCTCCAAAGCACTTTCCTTCCTTCTCCAGCTTGGGGATGCCCAGCCCACTCTCAGACTCTAGTGTTGGTGGATATGGCTGTGTGACTTGAAAAAGCTGACGGGCATCTAGGTTGACACCCACGGGCTTCAGAGAGCACCTTAGGACCACCAGTGTGGGGCCTTTGCAGCCAGAATACCAGGGGAGGAAATTTCCGTCGGGCTGCAGGGAGACTGAGGAGAACCAGAGCGTCCCCTTTAGATTGGGCATAGAAGCAGAGCTTGAAGTCCGCCTGAACCCACTTCCAATTTGCTCTTAGAACCCTTGCAGTTTTGGTAGTATGGCCATTTTCACTATGTTGATTCTTCCTAACCCAAGAGCAGGGGATGTCTTTCCATTTTCTTATATCCTCTTTGATCTCTTTTTTCAGAGTGCTGTAGTTTTCAGTGTATAAGTCTTTTGCTTCTTTTGTTAGATTGATTCCTAGATACTTAATTTTTTTGGATGCTATTGTGAAAGGAATTGTTTGCCTAATTTCTCTGTCAGTGAGTCTGTTAGTTGTGTACAAGAAGGCTATTGATTTTTGGGTATTGACCTTGTATCCAGCTACTCTGCTAAAAGTGTCAATTAAGTCTAGAAGTCTTTTGGTCAAGTTTTTTGGGTCTTTAATGTAGAGTATCATTTCGTCAGCAAATAATGACAGTTTAACTTCTTCCTTCCCTATCTTTATTGCTTTAATTTCTTCCTCTTGTCTAATTGCTATGGCTAATGTTTCCAGAACTATATCAAAGAGGAGTGGTGATAGTGGGAAACAGCCCATTTGCCCATCAGTTGGAAACTGGATAAAGAAGATGCGTTTTTTTTTGTAAAATGGAATGCTACTCAGCCATAAAGAATGAGAAATTAGAGTCATTCATAGGAAAATGGATACATATTGAGGATATACTCCTAAGTGAAATAAGTCACACATGTGTAAATACCAAATAGTTTCTCTGGTGTGAAAAACTATAATAGTACATAAGATCCTAATGAGATAATTGACAATGTGAAATAGGAAGAAAAGGGCTAAAGTTGTAGGGAAAGTGGGAAGGATGGGGGAAAGGGAATAAGGGAAAGGAAAAAAATAGGAGAAAATGAAAAAATGGAAATAAAATGTTTGTAAATGGGGAGGAGAGGAGGGGGTGAAGGGATTGTAGGGACAAGGGGAAAAAATGAGAACCAAGACCTGTCATGTAAAGGTGCAAGATCCAACAATGAATGTAACTGTACTGTATACCTAAAATGTATCCATAAACTCAATGAGAGAAAAAAAAAGAACACTTGCAAATAAGTCCTAGACACTCCCCCAAAGCTTGCCACAAAATAGCTCACATTTATTATTTTAGTATCATTATTACATTAGAATCAGAGACAAGTTCTGTTAAGAAACACCTCCAAGAAGAATTTTTATATTTTATTTCCACACTGAAAACCAGTCAGATTTGCTTCAGCCCCAAAGAGCGTGTTTATGTGAAATCAAGTGAATGCTAGCAATGATGTGCGCTTTTTTTTCTCTCTCTAAATGGTAGATGGGTGAAAGAACTTCGGGCTGCCACAAGCAGAGCCCTAGGAGTGATGCTGACACCACACTTCAGACCCTGCCAGCCCCAGCAGTAGAATGACAGGCCACTCCTCCCATGATCCCTCTCACCCCAAAGTGGTGGCTGTTGGCCTCTGCTCTGATTGTGTGCATGGGACCATTACCTCCAGCTGGGTCACAGTCAGCTAGCAGGATGTCCAGCCCCCTATTTCGAGATATGATCTCAATCAGTCGCTAAGTTGCCCAGGCTGGGATCAAACTTCTGACCCTCGTGCCTCAGCCTCCCAGAGTGCATCACCAGTTCACACCATGCCATAGTCATGTATCACAGGTCCCAGCTTTGACTTTTTCTTAATTCTTTTTTTTTTTTTTTTTAACTGACTTGTGGGCCAGGGATTTATCTCAGTGGGTCTGCCGTCTGCCTTGCAAGCACAAGGACCCGGGTTCAATCCCCGGTACAAAAAAAAACAACTGACTTGAAGAGCAGGATACTCTTAGAATGAAGGAACATTTTGTTCGCATCTGAGTTTGCAAGGTTTGAGGTAGCGCTGTCCACACTGCTATGGGGCAGAAGGCAGTCAGGACCTTGCAAGCACAAGGACCCGGGTTCAATCCCCGGTACACAAAAAAACAAAAAAAACAACTGACTTGTAAGAGCAGGATACTCTTAGAATGAAGGAACATTTTGTTCACATCTGAGTTTGCAAGGTTTGAGGTAGCGCTGTCCACACTGCTATGGGGCAGAAGGCAGTCAGGAACAGACACAGCTGCCCCCAGGTCCCGGCAGCTGTTCCACAGAGGCTGGGTGTCTCTCAAGTGGAGGGCTCTTTGAAGAGCCAGAAGTGTGTTGTTATCGCTGGGCTTCTGTGCTTTCCTATACTCCCTGCCCACTTTCCACACAGTAGTGGTCATGAGCAACTTGGATTGTCCTACTCTGTGGGCAGCCTGATTTAATTTGTTTCGTTTTTGTTGTATTCTTTTCCTGATGTGCAGTTAGCAAGTCGTTGATTTGTGATTTCTCAGTGTGGAAATGAGGTGGTATGCAAGATAGGCTTGTTCTCAGAGATGGAGCCTTGAACAGCATCTGCCATCCTCTGATCCCTCACGCAGCCTTGTGTCAGATGCCTCCACAGCTGTGGAGTTGGACCTGTCAGCACTTGGCCATGTCTAGTAGGAAAAGCAGGCTCAAGGTCTTTAAGCTCAGAGCTAACTGGGAAACTGGTGTTAAGCTCTGGGTTTGTAACTGCTCTCTAGGACTCCTTTCTGACGTGTTTTCAGGTGACATCACTACCTGTATCAAGTAGCATTTGCTTTCATTGTCCACATAGCATAGCATCTCTGCAGAAATACCATGCCCATTCATAGACATGTCGGGGCACACAGCAGCTGCCCAGTGGACATCCGGGAGCTGTGAGGGAGATGGACCACACTGCAGCTTGTGTATTTATCCCTCTTCTGCACCTCTCACAGAGTGCAGCTGCTGTGTGGGCATGGAGAAGCTGTGTGGGAATCAACCTAGCAGAGGCATGGAGTGGCTGAGGCTCAGCCCCACGAGTCACAGTGAGCTGCGAGTCCTGTCCCTCCAGCCTACGTTGACCAGAGCTCTCCCTCTTGAAACCCAGTGTCCTTCCCCTGCTTCCCTGCACCTGACCCTCTCTCCTTTGCAGGTGTACCTTCCGGTTCCCCAGCACAGCCATCAAGATCCAGTTCACATCCCTGTACCATAAAGAAGAGGCTCCAGCGTCTCCTCTCCGGCCACTCTACCCCCAGATCTCCCCGCTGAAGATCCACATTCCGGAGCCGGATCTCCGGAGCCTGGTCAGCCCCATCCCCTCCCCAACTGGCACCATCAGGTAAGCGGCTGCCTGCCAAACCGGGACCCTGGTGGATTCACCCTCTGTACTCAAAATATTTATCACTGCTTCCCCCTGCCTCCAGGTGGAAGTTTTAGATAGAAGAACCTGATAACACCAGCACAGGAGTCTCTCTCTCTCTCTCTCTCTCTCTCTCTCTCTCTCTCTCTCCTACACCTTAAAAACATTTTAAAGTAATGTTTACATACTAGGATCTGGTGAACTTGTTTTTCCTCTTTTCTTTACTTTTGAGATTCTGGGGATTGAATCCAGGGCCCTAGCACTGAGTTATATCCCCAGGCCCTTTTTTAAAACTTTGAAGCAGGTCTGTCTAAGTTGCTAAGTTGCCCAGGTTGGGCTCAGGTTTATGATTCTCCTGCCTCAGCCTCAGAGGAAGAATTACAGATATGTGCTGTCACTCTTGATCATCATAGCCACTTTTTGTGTATGGTGGGGGGTACTGGGGATCAAGTTTAGGACCTTGCGCTTGTAAGGCAGGTGTGGTGCCTGCCCAATCATCACAGCCACTTTTTAATGAAATGGGCTGTTCTCTCACATGTGCACCCATGTGTCCCAGAAGATGGCCCTCATGTGTTTGGGTGTAAGGCCATAGCTCCTGCCATGGCCCCTGCTGCTTCCACCACCTCTGGTGCATTGTCAAGGACATAGTGCAGGCTGGGAGGCCATGTCTGGTACCGTTATGATGGTGGCTTGAGCCTGACATTCCACTGCGGGGTCTCGGGTTTCCAGGGGTGCTTCACTTCATGCTCTGAGAACTGCTTTGCAGCAGAGGCAGGGTGGTGCTGTCTTCTAGCCCCAAAAGCGAGTCCCTCTGTGTTTGTTGCGCAGAATGTTCCCCACAGGTGACTCCTCTCGAGCTTTGGGCATGGAATCATACTGAGGTTCACCCTTGTGTATTGCTACAGGGGTGGCTCCCATCCCCAGTTTGGCTGTGCTCAGTATTACACTGACTTTAGTTTTCCTGTGTGCACCTGTATGTGTGGGGGTGGCTGTGTTTGACCTGTGAGAAACTGGCTTCCTCTCATCAAAAACAGCTTCCCTCATTACTGGGAATGAAACCCAGGTCCTTCGCTCTGAGCTACATTCCAAGCCCTTTTTATTTTGAGACAGGGTTTTGCTAAGTTACTGAGTTGCCCAGGCTGGGCTGAAACGTAAGATCCTCCTGCCTCAGCCTCATAGAATGCTGGGATTATGGGCATGTGCCATCATGCCCAATCCTTTTGTTATTTCTTAATCTTCACAGCTTTATGAGACTCTGGTTTTCTAAACTTCATTCACATTCCTGAAGTAGCCCTATCCTAAGACCCAAGTTCTGTGTGAACAGGTGTCTTCCAGATGTCTGGCATGGGCAAGACCCTACTCCCCCACCCCAGCTCACTGTGTGCCAGTGCCTGGTAATGCACCTGTGTTCTTTTCTGCAGTATAATTCACGCACAGCTAAGAAAATGCCGTGTGGCACAGTGAGGCATCCAGTGTGGAAGATAGTTTAACCTAGGAGGAGAAGACAAGGATTCCCCTGAGATCCTGCAGCTTGCTGTCATCCATCCATGCAGTAGCCCACGTGTTCGTGACAGCACCATTTGTAATATCCCCAAAGCAGAGACATTGCAGTGTCAGCCTTGAGGGTTGAGGGATGGCCTGTGCGTAGGACAGGCAGTCACTAGCCACAGAAAGCTGTGAGGGACTCATCCCTGGTCCAGGTGGCCTGGCCAGGAAAATGCACTGCCCGTTAGAGGAGCCAGCGTGGAGGCCATGCAGTGTATGACCCTTTTGGAGCAGCACCTGGGGCCAGGCAGCCACTGACAGGAGCCAGGTTCATGGCCCCCGGACGAGAAGGTGAAGACTGTGGTGGTTTGTGACTACAGGGTGGGATTCTCCTGGGGTGGCGAAGATGTTCTGGTGTCTGACAGCAGTGATGGTACACACCTAGCAAGTACACTGAGCACCACTGAGGTACACGCACTCCATGGGTGATTTGTGCTGAACGTGACATGTATCTCAGTGAAGCCCATAAGCCTGATGTGTCCTTAAAGCTTTATCCACTGTGCCCTGAAAGCAACTGTTGGAGTGAAAGCCAGGCCATGTCTCAAGCTGCCAGGAGCTGGGCTGGCTGCCTCCTGTTTTTGAGGTGTCCTGAGCAGCAAAGACCTTCCATTCCCGGCACAGCTGAGGGGCTGGGCTGTCTGGGCTGGGCCCCCACCTCCACCTTAGCCATAGCCCAGCATGGGTGATCCAGCCAGGCCGCAGAGAAGCAGATTCGGAAAGAGAAGTGTTTGGGCCTAGACATGGAGATCTTAGGGAAAAAGGAATGTTTTCCAGCCATAGCCCAGAGAAAAATAGCTGCTAGTGAAGAAGGTGTTGTAGCGGAGCTGTGGGCTGAAGGGTGCTTCTGTCAGAAGGGACAGGGTTGCAGAGGCCCGAAGTCCTCCTTTCTGATCAGGGTCCAGGGTCCTATCTTTCTTGCTGGAGCTGGAGGCTGGCCTGTGTCCCCTTCATGGTGCTCACCACATGGTCCTTTTTGCATGCCCCACGTGGGGTCCGGTTTGTTGGTCACCTGATGCAAGTAGTGGCTTGGGCCTGCCTCTTAGGCCTGGGCTTTTAATGCAGAGTCACAGCAGAGGCCATCTGTTGACATCGTTTATCTTAGGCCTGAGGAATTCAATTGAGTGTTTAGAAACCTCACAGCCCTTGAGGTTTTGCTGGCCAAGGCACTTTTCAGTTAAAGTTTCTTCACAGGGTGGGGCTGACATGTTTACAAACATGCCCTGCCCTGCCCTTCCTCTGGGGGAGGGGTGGCTTCCTGGAGGGCCCTGGGCCAGCTCTGCCACTTGCCTAATTTGGTGTTCCTTCGCCTTGCCTGTCCCCATTGGCCGCTGTGTCCTGAGGCTGGGGGAGGTCCTGGTCAGCCCCTCCTTGGAGCAGCAGCTCCCTGGCTGGTCCCAGCCTGGCTGTCACCTGCTGGAACCTTTCCAGGAGCCACAGCCCCGTGGCCATGTCCCTCCCCCGCCCCAGTTTCACTGCTGGCCTGTGTGTGTGTGTGTGTGTGTGTGTGTGTGTGTGTGTTTCCGGTTTTTGCCCTGCTGCAAGTACACCCAGCAAATGAATGAACTCTCTTTAAAATACATTCTGTGACTTTCACCAGCCCTGTGACCTTTCTTCTCCAATAAAAGTGTTTTAGGAAAGAGGGAATCAGTTAATCATTTTCTAGGTCAGACAAAAACAGCCACCAGTCTAATCTGTGCTCTTCAGAGCTGGTGTTTTCAAAAAAAAAAACCACTGGAGTCACACCCACAAGAGGCATTTCAGGGCGGGGGTGGAGGTGGGGGCTTGGGTCCATTTGCCCCAGCGTGGAGATCAGAAATTAAAGTCGCTTGTGAAATTTGGCAAAGGTTAGCAGTACATTACGTAAAATAATGTACCAAGTGGAGTCTAAGACCTCCTTTTAACCACGACCCTTATGCACAGCTCTGCTTCATTTTGCTAGATAACTCTCAGTCCTGACTCAGCTGGCTGCCTTCCGAGTTCAGAGGTTCCTGGGTCTGCTAGAGGTTCAGTGGTCTCCTCTCTTCCCTCCTTGGTTTCACTTTCTGTGATTTCAATTGCCTGCAGCCAAACAGGCTCTGTAAATATTAAATGGAAAATTCTAGCAGTGACTAATTCTCAGGCTTTAAACTGCTCCATTCAGAATAGTGTGATGAAATCTACTCGGGCGCAGGGCAGGAAATGTCCCTTTGTCCCTCAGATCGAGGCCATGTGCTCTATGCCCCACCCCACCCCCAGCCATGTGGCAGCCGGCTAGGTTATCAGATGTGTAGCTGTGCACAGAGCTAGTGTTTCCGGTGGCCCCAGAGCACCAGGTGCCCGTGCGGGAGATTCAGGTGCCAAGACAGGTAGCAAAACACTGCCTCTAAGTGAAAAGTGCAAGTGCATCATGTACAGGGATACAGGGTCAGTACTGAGGGTGAAGCATCCACTGAGGAGCACAGATCTGATCCCCAAGGGTAAGGGGACTCCATGCTCTTGTTTTTCATGCAAACTTTGGTGCTTCCTCCAGGGTAGCTTGTCCACGTTCTTAGCGTGACTGCAAGAGAAGTGTGTGCATACGTTCAGTCACCCCAGCAGGGGGGCAGGTCAGATCTTGCTGGTGTAGGGCCTCGGATATTGTGGGATCATTGACATCCCAGCTTTGAGTTTCCACCCATACCTGCCAGTCTTGCCAGTTCTGGCTCACCTTGTCCACTTTCCCATCTCAAAATGTGGGGAAATGTGCTTGCTTCAGCAGCACGTATACTAAAATTGGAACGATACAGAGAAGATTAGCATGGAAAAACGTTCCACATCACTGGTCATTCAAGAGATGCAGATGAAAACAACACTGAGATTCCACCTCACCCCACAAACAATGGCTGCTATCAAGAAATCAAACAATAACAAATGTTGGTGGGAGTTGTGGGGAGAAAGGAACCCTTCTCCATTATTGGTGGGAGTGCAGACTGGTGCAACCACTGTGGAAATCAGTACGGAGATACCTCAAAGAGCTTGGACTGGAGGTTCCATTTGACCCAGCCAGCCCTCTCCTGGGTATCCTTCCAAAAGAATTAAAGGAATCATACCACAGTGATATCTGTGCACCCATGTTTATAGCGGCACAGTTTGTAATAGCTAAAACTTGGAAACAGCCCATTTGCCCCTCAGTTGGAAACTGGATAAAGAAGATGTGGTTTTTCTATAAAATGGAATATTACTCAGCCATAAAGAATGAGAAATTAGATTCATTCATAGGAAGATGGATACATATTGAGGATATACTCCTAAGTGAAATAAATAAGTCACACATGTATAAATACCAAATAGTTTCTCTGGTGTGAAAAACTATAATAGTACATAAGATCCTAATGAGATAATTGACAATGTGAAATAGGAAGAAAAGGGCTAAAGGTATAGGGAAAGTGGGAAGGGTGGGGGAAAGGGAATGGGAAAGGAAAAAAATAGGAGAAAATGAAAAAATGGAAATAAAATGTTTGTAAATGAGGAGGAGAGGAGGGGGTGAAGGGATTGTAGGGACAAGGGGAAAAAATGAGAACCAAGACCTGTCATGTAAAGGTACAAGATCCCAATGATGAATGTAACTGTACTATATTATACCTAAAATGTACCAAGAAACTCAGTTTTTAAAAAGTGGAGAAATAAGCCAGGCATGGTGGTACATGCTTGATGTCTGCCACGTGAGGAAGCTGAGGCAGGAAGATCTCAAGTTCACGCCTGGCCTGGGCATTTAGGAACTTAGCAACCTTATCTTGCCTTTGGAAGGTAAAAATCCATCCCCGCTGCTGAAAGGTGGGGGCCCTCTGTGTTCCTTTTATTTTTCCCTGTTGCCTAAATCTCTCCCAGGGTGTTTAGGGCTCTAAAACGTTGAGAGTATGGTGTGCAGCATGGCAGGGTCATCCCAGTTCTCCTGAGACTGTGGCAGGAGCCCACAGTTTCCCGTTTTCCCAGCTGTACCTCTGTGGTGTCCTCAACTTGTGTTTCCTCGTGGGCGCATGCATATGGTGGGCAGCCCAGCCCAGCCTTGGGAGCTGACAGGCTGAGGTGGCCTGCCCAGGAGTCTGGGGACCGCACCCCAGCATCCACACGAGTCTTAAGTGTCACATACAGACCAGCTCGCCATGTCCTTCTCTGGGAAAAAAGCATTTCTGAGGCTACTCCAGGTTTTAGAGTAGCTTCCTCAGATTTTATAGCATCGAATTTATCTTAAGGGAGCCACAGACATTCTTGGATGTAGGTCTAAAAAGATTCTTTCCCTGTTATTCTTTTTTTTTCCTTTGTTCTTTTCTTTCTGGAGTTGCTGTGTGTGCATTATGGTGAAAAGGATAATCCCTCTCTTACCTCTGACTTTGTCTTCTGGCCGTTGCCTGGATATTTCTTCATGACAGTCATATCCATCCATGCCTGGCCTCTTGGATTTAGATATTACACTTGGACTTCTACATGGAAGTTAAGGATTTAGTATTTCCTCCCGCCCCGTCATTCCTGTAAAATTACATCACTTTGATTCAATCAGTATCAGCATTTTCTTTATTGTAACCTTGTGGTAATGGTCATGCCCAGCCATTTCCTTCCTTGTACTTAGGCCTATTTTCCCCCTCCCCAGAGTCCTGATTCCTCTTTCTGTTGGGTTGGCTCTGTGTGCCTGCTGTGGCATGTCCTGCTCTGGCTGAGTGGGCAGGAATCTCATCGAGAGGCCTTCGTGTCTCTGCAGTCCTCTGCCTGTGCCCCTCAGACCATGGAACCGTCTTCCCTGCCATCTGGGAAGTCCGAGGAGGGCAGGGGTGTCTCTCTTAACTCTGGTGGCTTCCTCTTTCCTGACTTGCTCCTTTGTTTAATTGAGAATGTCCTTCATGCACTTCATGCCCTCAGAATTTTCCTGGGAAAAGGTACAGGAAAGTTAGATTTTTAAAAAATCTTCCATGCCCCAAAATTACTGTTATATTTTCATTCTCACTGGATAAATCGATTTCTAGATATAGGGATCAAGGTTGGACCCTTTTCTTTCTCTGAATTTAAAGTCTTTTTCTGGCTGCAAAGGTTGCTGTTAAGAAGTTGCACAATGTCCAGTCCCTGACACTTTTTCCCCAGGACTCTTAAGGGGGGTGCCCGGTGTCCCTGGTATGCAGCAGTGCCACCATGATAGACTTAGAGAGTCTCCTTTCTCTGATTGGGGCATGCAGTGACCCCTTTAGCTGATCGACCTGTGGCCTCTCTGGGGATACGAGTTATGTTGTTTTGTTCCCATGTTCTGTCTTCTCCCTGGCATGGTGGCCTTCCCTATGTCCCTCTGTTCCTTGTTTTGTTCTGCGGGGTCCCTGCCTGGCCCCTGCTGGCTGCATGGCTAGTCACTGGATGTAAGAATGAAGTGGCTGGTTCTGGGACCAGGCCCTGAGTATCCACCACTGAGACTCCGAGGGTGGGGCACCGAGGACCCACAGCCCTCCCCTGTGTGGGGCATCACCTGACCTGAGCTGCAGCTATGCCTGTCTCTTCTGGGGTCCGGGATCTGGTATCCGCAAGTGTCTGGCACATCTGCACATGGTACCCCCCTTATATTTCAGCCATACTCCCCTCTCTTCCCAGCAGCCCCCTGTTTCCACTTGGAATTCAGGGATGGCATTGGAAGAAAGCCCCAGGGGTTGGTCCCAGTCAGGTTGAGGCCTGAACCCTCTGGATGGTGACAGTCATGGGCCCAAGATGGCCACCCTGGCCCCAGAGCTGACTGCAGCTGGCTGCCCCTAGGGCTGTTTGTGGCAGGTTTGTCTCCTCAGCCTGAGTTCCTGTCTATAAGACTGAGGCGCTTCTGTTCCTACTGCCCTGCCTGTCAACACCCTGGCCTTGGGCGGCACCAGTGCAGCCAGGCACGTCTCAGCTGGGCCCTGAAATATGGCCCAGGCTGCGGGGGCTAAAGAACCATCCTGGCCAGAGCAGGTCATTGCAGGGATGGCCTTGCATAGGCTGGCTGCTGGGAGCTCATGCACTCCCAGCCTTCCCACTTTCCCACCTAGGGTGGAGACAGGACCTGGGACATGGGACATGGAAGTGGCACTCTGTGCAGGGGAGAGATAGGAGGTGATCTCTGCCCCTAGGGAGACCTAGTGTTTACGTTGTCTTCTAAGGACCTTCACAAGATGCTGTTAGAGTTGTTGGTTTTTTGTTGAGTTTGGTGTGGTTTGGTTTTTTGGAGACAAGGTCTCACTTTGTAGTTCAGGCAGACCTTGAACTCACTCTGCAGCCCAGACTGGCCTCTAACTTGTGATCCTCCTGCCTCAGCCTTCAAAGTGCTAGATTACAAGTGTGACACCATGCCTGGCTGTAACAGAGTTTTGCAGTGCCTTTGTGTCCCTGGTACTTGGCCTGCAGTCTGGCTTAGCTGTCCCAGGTGGCCCTGAGATAGGTGCCCCTGCTCTGGAGCTCAGTTGCCCCCATCCCAGAGAAGCCTGGGACATCTGGCCTGGGATCAGTCTTCACGTGGTACGTTTGACAGCCCCGAGCTTTCCCACCAGTCTCTGGTGTCTCCCTTCCTACAGCCCCTGGAATGGATATGTGATGTCAGGTGGCCCATCCCAGGCACAGCCAGCTGAAGAGATGGCTGAATGGGGTTTATTGAGAAAGGAGCTGCCCTGCAGGCCGGAAAAGCTGAGTGAGTGTCATTCTGACCTGGCACTGCTGGGACACCACTCAGCCCCGTGGCAGCAGTGACTGTGGCATTGTGCCCTATCCTGGCACCAGGGGGCTCATTGGCATGAACCAGGCCCAGACTGAAAAGCAGCCAAGGGACTGTCCTGCCTTTCCCCCCTCCTTTTGAGCTGGACTTTGCCAAGCCTGGTGTCTGACTTCCGCTCACCCATCCTTTGGGGGGGAGGGGTGCCTCTGCCTGGGGTTTCCTGCACGTTGTAGACTGACATTCTACCCTTCGGCTCTTTACTTTTTTCTTTTCAGACAGTCAAACAGTCTTGTTAAGTGTCTTAAGTCGTCCAGGATAGGCTCCAATTTGGGATCCCCCTACCTCAGCCTCCCAGGGTACTGGGATTACAGGCTGCACCAACACACCTGGCTCATTCTACTTAGTTCTGCACTTGATCTTTTACAAAGCACCTGCAGGTGCTTCCCTCACTCGCCCCACAGTCATCCCAAATCATCAGCGCTCACAGGATGGACCATTACCAGACCACGCAAGACAGAAGCCACTCATTGCCTCAGTGCCTGTGTGCAAGGTGTCAGAGCCGAACGCTCCCTGTCCCACTCCCACTTGAGCTGGATGTTCCTGCCGTGTTGCGGGGAGGCTGGTTGTCTGGGTGACACCTTGGCCTTGTGATCTGCACGGCCCCAGACCTCAGGTCAGCCTCTCCAAGCCCAAGTGCCATCCAGGGGCCTGGATCTGGGGCAGGCTATGTGGAGCCCCCAGCATCACAGGGCCACAGTCCCAGGCGATACCCCGTCACCTTAACACTGCATCCCTCAAATACCTTTGAGTCACAGCTGGTGGGATTTGGCTCCCAGGTGGCTGCATTTGAAAACACAATTTCTGGGTGTGTGAAATGTTATTAGTGAGATCTTCTGTCCCCTCCACACCTGTGTACTTGGGTTTTATTTTAGGTTCAGAATTAAATTCTGAAGTCTCTTGTGTTTTTTTCCCTCAGCTTATGTATAGTTGTTGATTAGAATGTCTCTCTGTCACAGAAGCTTGAGCTGGTCCTGGGAACACAGGCTCCACCTAAGGCACACACATCTGAAAACATTTCTGCACCTGCATGATTACCTGTCTCTAGCAAATGTGGGAATCAGGTGGGAAAGAGAACTAAAGTTCTCAAATTAGAAGCCTGGTATAATGGTGCACTCCTGTAATCTCATGGACTTGGGAGGCTGAGGTAGGAGAAGGATCACAAGTTTGAGCTCAGTATGAGCAACTGAGCAAGATCTTGTCTCAAAATAAAGAGCAGACGGAGTAGCCCAGTGTGAAGGCTCTAGGTTCTATTCCTTGTACCACACACACAAAAAAATCATAAATGAGAAGGCTTAGAATTCTGCTTGCCTACAGCTTATTCACCCCTGAAAGGGGCAGTGAGTGACCCAGCTTCAAGTTTCTCCTAGGGTTAGCCACAGGGTTTTCTCAATTGAGCTCAGCTTTTCATTCATCCCTTGCTCCATCCAGCAAGTGTTTCTTTAGCCCTGATTGTGCAGGTGGCTGCCGCTGAGAGGGAAACAGATCCGGGATGCTCTGGGACCTGGGGCCTGAGAGGCAGCAGTGCAGAGGAGGGAGGAGGCAATGTGGGCTGAGTCCCAATGCTGGAGACCTGGTGTTTGGACGGTGGCAATAAGGAGGAAGGAGAAAGCAGCAAGCAGTCCTCCAGCCTGGTGCAAGGGGGAGCCGCCACCTCCTGGGGCTCTGGGTGGCCTGAGGGCATGCAACATAGGAGCAATTGCCCCTCTGTCCCAAGGCCGGCCATCGCAGGCTCTGAGTGGGGCTCTGTGTTGCATGAGGCAGGACCCACGAAGCACCCACACCCTCCTACCATGTTCAGTTTGGTTTTCTCAGAATGTTTTGAATAGAAATCATTTTCGGAATCAAAATTTTGATGTGGTTTGATAACTAAAGCCTGTCTTCACTAATGAGGGGAAGCAGGTTACAGCTTCCTCTGTGTGTGTGTGTGTGTGTGTGTGTGTGTATTTCTAGAGATTGTTGAACCCCACACTTTTACACTGATCTACATCATCCCCAGCTCTTTTATGCAGTGGACCTTGGAGTTACAACTGGCCTGACATACAAATAACTTGGGTTATGACCAGAATTTTAGTTTTCACTTACCATCAAAGTCTTGAGTTGTGACCCGAATGCCAGCTGCTTGTGCTTCCCAATGGTCTCAGATACAAATTTAACCCTTAAAGAGTTCTGAAAAGAACATTTCAGCATCCTTTCCTGTGTGGGGTTAACTGAGAAATCCTGGGCCAGTGTCTCTAAGGACCCTGAGATCTGCCTGTATATAGGAGAGAGACTTTGAAGGCTGTATAGAGGGGCCTGAGCCTTCAGTTGATCAACCTGAGTTACAACCAGCCCTTGGGAACAAATTGTTCATAAGTCTGGGGTCCACTGTATTTTGAGACGGGGTCTCACTAAGTCCTCAGTTGCCCAGGTTGGGCTCAAACTTGTGATCCTCCTGCCTCAGCCTCCCAGAGTGCCAGGATAATAGGCCTCTACCACTACACCCAGCTCTGCACTTGGTTTTTAACCCCGCAGGTCCCAAGTGCTCTCCTCAGCCTGTGTGTCTGTGGAACCATGGAGTTACTCTCCATCCCAAGCCTTTTCTTGGAGTGCCATCTTGTGGATGGCTTTGCACTATCTGGCTGCTCCCAGGCCACTTAATTAGTCCTCCTGCCTGGTGCTGGCCCTGCCTGATGGGGAAGCCTGGGCAGGTGGGAACTACCATGCCTCGGTGAGCAAGGCGGTGGGGGTCATAGCACCCCCTGCCTGCAGACTCGGGGCTGGGGCGGCCTTGGCCCTACAGCAGAGGCTGCTTCTGGGAGACCACATGTTTCATCGCCGGATCCTATACCCAAGCTGAGACCGCTGCCCTGGGTATGCCCCATCCCCTGAAGAGGGCTGTACTGCTGTGTGCGACGGGGACAGTAGTGAGTCCCCCATCATCCAGGTGGTCCTGGAACCCTGCACAGAGTCCTCCCTCTAGAGACAAAAATTTACCATGTGTCCTTTCCTCCCTGCAGTGTTCCCAACTCTTGTCCAGCCAGTCCACGTGGAGCCGGGTCCTCTGGTTACCGCTATGTCCAGAATGTGACCTCAGACCTGCAGCTCGCTGCGGAGTTCGCAGCGAAGGCCGCCTCGGAGCAGCAGGCAGACACTTCTGGCGGGGACAGCCCCAAGGTCAGAGTCTCAGCACCTGTAGTGACAGAACCGGACAGTAGGGTCCCTGCGGGTGGCACACATGGTGCTTTAGGGCTCACATGTGGCTGGGTAGCTGGGAGAACCAGCAGCCTTCCAGCCTCACCTGCCCAAATGATGAATGTGGCCATTTTCAGTGACTTGAGGTCAGTGCTGCAACCCCGCTCCCATCGTCCTGTCTGCTCCCGCAAGACCATTCTTGAGTCGTAATGATAGTCTCCGAGAAGCACACCACATCTTCCTTATAAGGGTGCACTTTTGTTCTTTTCTCCCTGAGACCTGGTATAATGTATCGGGGGAAAGACAATTCAGAGTTAAACTACATTAGAAACTGCATTTTTCCTTCCCATGAGGCAGAAGTGGCAACTGCGAGTTAATGCAAGCCAGTTGAACTGAGGGTTTCTGGGATGGAGTTGGTCCAGACCCAGGCACCCTTATGGGGAGGTTTTCCTTGTGGGCTGGTGGCATGAAGGCATCACCAAGTGACCTCGTGATCCCTGTCTCTGTGCAGGATGAGTCGAAGCCACCGTACTCCTACGCCCAGCTGATCGTGCAGGCCATCTCCTCGGCCCCGGACAGGCAGCTAACACTAAGCGGCATCTATGCGCACATTACCAGACATTACCCGTACTACAGGACGGCCGACAAGGGCTGGCAGGTGAGGCGGCCCACCGCTCACAGGGTGACACAGCAGGGAGAGACACAGGGCACATCTTCCTGGACCCCGTGGGGTGCCTTAGACTATGTCAGAGCTGCAATGCTATTGAGTGTAAAATGAGGCCTTTTTTTTTTTTTTTTTTTTTTTTTTTTTTTT
>NW_022900929.1:4738506-4741297 GCF_012274545.1 Fukomys damarensis
GGCAAATTTTCACATATTAAAAGGAAAAAGGCTCTGCAGAGTGAGTTGGGCCAAGTAAAAGTAGGGAAAAATATATGGTGGGCTACTGTGAAGAGTCACAATAGCCTAAAATGAATCTTTTTTTTTTTTAATCGGTTTCCTTCCATACCTTGTTAGGCTTTTAGACCTAGTGTATGTTATAAAGTTCTGCTTCTTTGGAAATAACCCATGCATGTGAATGCTGCAGTCCACATGGTGTTATTTTTGTTTGTTTTTTGTGGTACTAGGGATTGAACCTAGGGCCTTCATCTTGAGCTGCACCCCCAGCCCTTGTTTATTATTTTGAGACGGGGTCTTACTCAGTTGCTGAGCTGCCTAGGCTGGCTCCAGCTTGCAATCTTTCTGCCTCAGCCTGAAACTGCTGGGTTAAAGGCAGGTACCACCATTCCAGCCAGTGGTGTTTGTTTTACTTGCATAGGATCCCGAGACCTCTGCCTCAGGTGTACTGATGTCCCTTGCCATTCAGTGTTTACCCTGTGGTCACTGTTTTCCCTTTGGCTGGTTTATCTCAGATGAGTGTTGAGCTGTGAGACCCAGGCTTTTCCTTGAGGCTGTCACGCTCCTGTGCATGGCTTGTCTTTCTCTTTTGCTTTCTCTGTAAAGAGTTGTGATAGGCTTTACCCTGTGGGGTTTGGATAGGAAAAGCCACCTCAAGCTCTGAGAGGCACAGTCCATCCAGATCCATGGTCAGACCATTGCCCTGTCATCTCCAGTCCTGCAGCCGCTACACTCAGACTCAGGACAAAGAATCTCTTCTGCAGTGTGCTTGTTGACCAGGGCTCTCTCTGCCTCCCCACAGAACTCCATCCGACACAACCTCTCTCTGAACCGTTACTTCATCAAAGTCCCGAGGTCCCAGGAGGAGCCTGGCAAGGGCTCTTTTTGGCGGATAGACCCTGCCTCTGAAGCCAAACTGGTAGAACAAGCCTTCCGAAAACGGAGGCAGAGGGGCGTCTCCTGCTTCCGCACCCCCTTCGGGCCTCTGTCCTCACGGTAAGAGCCCCCCATGCATATACTTCTGCTTGGCCCATGCAGGGTCATTCTTGGCACTCCAAGGCCCGCTGTGTTCCCAAGAGCCGGTCTTGGCACCGTGAGGCCACAGCAACTGCACAGCCAGTCCACTGACTCTGACTCTTCCCCATGTGACGAGAGCCAGGGGTGCCAGATTGAGTGCTGGGTGGGACTGAGCTTTCTGCTGAGGTGTGAGGGCACCCAGTGAATAACTGGCCTCTCCCTGTCCTGACCCAGTGTGGGGCCTTTTCCGGGCAGAGGAAGAGAGAGGCTCCTACCTCTATCTGATCCCCGTTGCTGTAATCTGGCAGCATTGACATTTGGGAACACAGCTTGTCTGCTGGTGGGCAAAGTGGGATGGGCCATCTCACCCATCATAGGCAGCCCCAGTCTCTGCCTTCCACCTGCCTGGCCAGTCAAGGCCTCTCCTGCCTGTGGATGGACAGGTAGGTGGTCCTTCCAAGGTCGAGGGCTGAGAAGCAGCCCCAGGCATGGCTGAGAGGAAGAGCGCACCCTCAGGAGTTCTTTCACGTGCAGGAGCCACCAGGGATGCTTTTTATTTCCAGATGCTTTCAAATCTGCCCTGGGAAAGGCAGCCCAGAAGCTGGAACAGCATTTCCCCTCTGGGCCCTGTCATGGTTCTCAGGTGAACTGGTCCTCCCATTAGAAGCTGGGTTTTTGACACAGGCTGAGCCACTCTCATAGAAGACAGCTGGTGCCTTGTGGAAGATAAATGCTGCCATCTGTGGCGTTTGCAAGGAAGTCACTGGTGATGAGGACTCCCCATTTAATGGAGGCCCCACCCCACTGGCTAGAGCTGTTGATGCTGGGTTTGTGTCACCAGGTGGCAGTTGTCACTACCCAGAGGTGGACAGACCTCACTGGGGCAGAGAGGAGCCCCAGGAAGCACAGGGAGTCACAGCAGGGTAGACACTGGGGTGTATGATTGCAGAACTTCTCAACCAGTGGCATACTGACCTATCTTGGTGGCCCTTTCTTTTTCTGTCCTTACAGGAGTGCTCCGGCCTCACCTACTCACCCTGGGCTGATGTCCCCTCGCTCCAGTGGCCTGCAGACTCCAGAGTGCCTGTCTCGGGAGGGCTCCCCCATTCCACACGACCCTGAGCTGGGCTCAAAGTTAGCCTCCGTCCCAGAGTACCGGTATTCCCAAAGCGCACCTGGTGAGACACACTTCTGTCCTTTCCTTGGCTGTGGCGGAACCTGGGGTGGTGCCAGCAGGGTAGGGCAGGGCAGGGCCGTCCCGTCACCATCCTCTCTCTCCCTATACAGGTTCCCCTGTCAGCGCCCAGCCAGTGATCATGGCCGTGCCTCCCCGACCGTCCAACCTAGTGGCCAAGCCTGTTGCCTACATGCCAGCCTCCATAGTGACCTCACAGCAGCCCTCAGGCCATGCCATCCACGTCGTTCAGCAGGCCCCCACTGTCACCATGGTTAGGGTGGTCACCACTTCTGCCAATTCTGCTAATGGCTACATCCTCACAAGCCAGGGCTCGACGGGGAGCTCACACGACACTGCAGGCACAGCTGTGCTAGACTTGGGCACTGAAGGCAGAGGTGAGTAACATAGCCACACTGCTAACACCTATCACACTGTCACTGCCATGTGCCATTACCTGGGCAGGCAGGTAGAGGCCCAAAGAGGATAGGTCTCCGCCGGTGTCTTCTGTGAGTGCGGTTTTTTTTGTTGTTTTTTTTTTTTTTTTTTTTTTTTTTTTTTTTG
>NW_022900929.1:4741489-4818650 GCF_012274545.1 Fukomys damarensis
TTTTTTTTTTTTTTTTTTTTTTTTTTCTTTCAGAGCTGGAGATGTATTCCAGTGCAAAGGCCCAGGGTTCAATCCCCAGCTCTTTTCTTTTTTCTTTTTCCAGTACCAGGGATCAAACTCAGGGTCTTGCACTTGCCAGGCAGGTGCAGTACCAATGAGCTATATCCCCGGCCCTCCCTAACCCCTTTTATATTTTATATTTTGAGACGGTCTTGCTAAGTTGTCCAAGCTGGGCCCAAACTTGTGATCCTCCCACTTCAGCCTCCCAGAGTGCTGAGTTTACAGCCCTGTGCCAACATGCCTGGCTAAGCGTGCCCTTTTAAAGCATCGTCTGTCCCAGGCAGCCTCCTCTCTTGTTCTTCAAGTGCATATGACTCTTAGGTTAGATTTTGTTTCTTCAGGTGGGGTCCTGCATACAGTTGGAATTTAACATCTCCTGCAAAAGGAAGAATAAGCCTAGAGGATAAGCCCACTAGAGCCAGAATCTTCAGGGGGCATTGGAAGAGAAAAGTATCTGAGAATCCCTACAGGAAGTCAGGGCCCCAGGCGTCTGTGGGTATATAGGACAGCACTGGGCCTGTCAGGGATCCCCTGGGAGCACTTCTGTCCAGGCAGCGTCTCATTTGCTGAATCCGTCTTGGTGGTAACTTTTTATTTTGATACCGTCAGTGAAAACTGTGTCTTGATGAAAGAAAGCTATTACTTCTCTGAAAGTAAATCGTTTCATTCCAAATGACATTTTTTTCTTTCTTAGATTAAATTTGGTTTGGTCAAAGTTTAAGGCATATTTTCTCAGAACCTTATTGTTTTCCTTTGGAAATACATTTTTGTCAGCGCAGTTTTCCTTTGAGAAGCAGTTTTCCCAGTGCCGCTTGGTGTGTACATGTGTGCACACATACACACGTACTGGCAGGCCCTCTTCCACATCATCGATGCAAACCCCTGACCTTTGTGGCCTGGTATGTTTTGTTTGGTTTTGTGGTGCTGGGGCTGGAACCCAGGGCCTCGTGCATGCTAGAAAGTGCTTCCAGCTGTGTACACCCCACCACCACGTGTGGTTCTGATTTGCTCTGTGCCCCACAGGCTTGGAGGAGAAGCCCACCATTGCCTTTGCCACGATCCCTGCGGCCAGCCGGGTCATCCAGACAGTGGCCAGCCAGATGGCTCCTGGGGTCCCTGGACACACCGTCACCATCCTGCAGCCAGCCACACCAGTGACCATCGGGCAGCACCATCTCCCCGTCCGAGCCATCACTCAGAATGGAAAGCATGCGGTTCCCACGAACAGTTTAACCACCAGTGCTTACGGTGAGGCCCCGGCCCCAGGTGCGAGGTCAGCTTGGCACCAGGAAGTTTCCCAAGCCTCACCCAGTTGCCTCAGCCCGTTTATTGAGCACCCACTGTGTGTCGGGCACTTTGCCAGGCTCATACGTACTGGGTGGGACAGGAGACCAGAGGAAGAAGCCAGTCAGCCGACAGGGGCATGGGTACAGAGTGGGGTGGGATGGTTTGGGGCAGGCCACCTTTGGGTACTCAAGGTGAGAGATGGGCCCTGTTCCACAGTACCTGGTGGCTGGAGGGTGTTGGGACAGAGCACCCCAGGACTGGCAAGCTCAGTTCCTGTTCATTTGACTGAGCCCAGGTCCCTATGTAACCTGTCCTTTCTCCACCCTAGCCCTCACCAGCCCCCTGCAGCTCCTTGCAGCCCAGGCGAGTTCGTCCACGCCAGTGGTGGTCACCCGGGTATGTGAGGTGGGGCCCGAGGAGCCAGCAGCAGTGGTCACAGCAGCCACCAGTGCCACCCCCACCGTGGCCACCTCTACTGCCACCTCAGCTTCTTCCATTGGGGAGCCCGAGGTCAAACGGTCCCGGGTAGAGGAGCCCGGTGGGACAGCGACCACACAGTCTGGGGTGATGGCAGCTGCCGGCCCCCAGGGCGCAGGCACCGGGGAGTGAAGTTACCTGCATGCACACACACAAGGGTGAAGTAGGACTCGTGCCACAGGAGCCCGAGAGGAGCCAAAGGCTGCTCCAACAGATGGGAGGGAAGCCCTGAAGCTGCCCGCCCTACGGCCACCACACCAGAACACTCTTCCTGCCCATTTATCTCCTGTCCTTCTGCGGTTTGAAACAAAAACACATAAACAAGTTCAGACAACTGATTGTATGATTCTGGGGATTCCGTGTGTTTATTTCCTTCTCCCTCTGAACCATCTCCTCTCCCCAGCCCTTTAGTCAAGGGCATGGGATGAAGATCAAGCCCCAGAACCTCAGGAACCCAGCAAGATGCCTGCCTGTGACCAGGAAGACCTCGACCCACGTCCTGGCTTCAGAGCTTTACCAAGGTAGCAGTCTGTGTCCCTGGGGGACCCAACAGAAGCGCAGCCGTGTATAGACCAAGGCCTCTTCTGTGGAAGACAGATTGGGAACAAATTCCTATTCTAGATTGGGAATAGGCCAGAGAAAGGCAGGAACTGCCAAATTGCAAACTGTTTTCTGGTGTCTTTTACCCCAAAATGGCATAGAAAATATTGGCATTAATTGGGACAGGGAGGGGTTATCTGGTTTGGCTTTGGACCCCAAGTATTTCTTGCTATGTTAAGACATGGCATTCAGGCTTCTCCCAGATCGGAGCCAAACGCTCGTGAGGAGCTCTGTGTCTCCGAGGCTTCCATCCATAGACAGTTGAGTAGCTGTGGCTGCCCTGCCATCAGCCCCCAGGAGCACCAACTGCCGCCCTGTCTGATAACTCCAAGAAGGATTAGCGGCTCCTGCGTTGGCATCAAGATGGAATGCTCTAGAACGGACCCACGTGCCCATCGCTGGAAGGCAGGAGGGGTGAGCCCCAAGTTCCCAGCCTCTGATGGCTCGATGCTCGGGCCAGTGGACACAGTCTGCTCACATTCTCTCCATCCACATTCCAGTGACCACCCCAGATCCGTCCTCTGCGACTGTTTCTTCTGCGTCAAACTTGGGGCCTTGAGTCAGTTAACAGGGTGAGAAACAAAGGACAGGATCCATCAAGGAGTCTGGATCCCTTAGGGAAGCCCCTCCACGTGTCCTAACCAGCCACCTGCTTTGACCCCCTCAGTCACAGGAGAGGGTGAGATGCCCTGGCTCTTCCTGGGGGATGTTTTAGGGAAACATCGCCATATCTGCATAGAAGTTGGCCTCCAAGCACCCAGTCCCTCTTCTGTGGCTTCTTCTGGAGGTGGATCATGCCTAGGAACAAAAGGATGGTGGCCACATCCTGTCCTTGGCATCACAGCCTCTCATCAGCAGGCAGCTTCGCCTTCCCTGGGCCTGATGGAAAAGCTACAGAGAAATCAGGTCCTGGGCAGCACTAGAAGGAGTGGTGGTCCATGGAAGATCCAGCAGGACACGCGCCACCTTAATGGAGGGTCTGCCTTTCTCAGTGATGCCAAGGTAGGGCCAGAAGGCAGACTGCAGCCAGGCTGGGACAGGGCTGGTAGGCGATGGAACAGCCTCAAGCTGTGTTTGCCGGCACTTGGCCTTCTGCCCCACTGGGTAAAATCCCTCTCCTGTTGCTTTTTAAAGCCCCCTTCCCCATTTCTATGGCACTAAACTTGAATGGGAAATAAGCTCTGTTATGAGGTCCATATCTGTGTAGCCATGGTAAAGTGTTAGAGAAGCAGGTGTGAGGTGACAGCAGCTGATCTCACCAGATGGTGCCACGCAGAAGTGGCTCCCTCCCTACCAGTGGTTTCCAACCCTGCCCTCTTGTAAATGCTGTCTCCTGTGTGTCTGGTGCATGTGTGGGTCAGGGGAAGGGGGTTGGGGTAAGGGGGCCTGAGGAACTGTGTGTGGCAAGGGACATTAGGGTCTCTTTTTGCTTCTGTCCCTTCCTTGGGCCTCATTTGTGCCTGGCTGCAGGGTCTCATCGGTCTGGCTCCAACCTGTGTGCTGTCCTGGCTTCTGGGACGTTCTGGTCTCGGTCCTCTGTTGGTAATGCAGATGCTGTGCCAGGAGAGTGGGTAGGAATGGAGTTGGGGAGGACAGAGACCTGGTCCCGACCAAGGAGAGGGATGAGGGGAGGGACCCTTGGGGTCAGGGCAGATGGTGTGGAGCAGAGGCCCCTGCCTAGGAGGACTGCTCTGCGGGTGTATGGGTGAGCATTTTGAGGGTCTCTGATCACCCAGCAGGCAGCACACCTGCCTTGCGTTGGAACTCACCCTGAGCCGAGAGCCATAATCACTGACCACCCGGTCCCCTGGTGCGTGTCAGGCCTCTGCACGGGCCTCCCCCAAGCTCATCCTCGGGGCCAGAGCCCAGCCAGTGCCAGGAGACCCTCTACAAGGCAAGGGCTCAAGCAGCCTTCTTCATGGTTGAGGGAGAGCTTACCAGCAATGAGCACAGGACCAACATCACTGCAGCAGTGGAGCCCAAGGACCTGCTGGGTCACACAGGGCCCCTAGCATTGCATGGCCTGGGGTGGAGAGGTGACCAAGAAGGGCAACATAGCCTCAGCTTATCTGATGAGCACTGCCTTCCAGATGGAGACTGGTGTCCACTCCCCTCCAGTGCATCCCACTGAGACAAGCTATGTAGTAGTGAGCATGAGAAGGGCTCTCTGCCACTGTGGCACTGACCACAACTGGGTCATAGGGAGGCCCAAGGGCATCAGCCTGGCATCTGGAGGACTGCATGCAGCCACCTTGTGCTCAGCACCTTTGAGGAGCTCCAGATCCTCAGAAATCATACAGTGCATGGCCTGGCTTCAAAGACATTTGTCCCCAAATCCTCCCTAAGAGGTTTCCACATGCCCTGGGAAAGGGGAGACCACAGAGTTTGGGACCAGCACTCAAAAGAGGGTGTGGAGACTGCAGTCCTCAGCCTGCCTCAAGGCCTGGTTTTTCCCTACTTTGGAGTTGTCTGTTTGTCCTTTTTGTTTCTCTGATTTAGAACTAAGCCAAATGGAATAGGGGGAAATGAACTTCCGAGTTGCTGGGATGGGTGTCCTATAATCCCAGGTCCTGTTCTTTGTGTCTCGAGTAGGGAGGGAGCAGATGGTCTTTACCCCAGCCAGGATGGCTGTCTCCCTGCCTTCTAGGCCACCCTGGCTCCTCTGCCCTCAGGCCTGGTGACAGGCTGCTTTCGGGTCACAGGTGTCACTCAGTAGGCACTTGTCTTTCCACTGAAACGGGTCCTCCAGGGACCTTCACTGTGCGTGGGGACTCTCCAGAGAGCCCGTGGAAGGTCCCTATTAGATGGAGACCTCTACTCTGGGTGATTCCATTCAAAAGGATGAGAGAGCTACACTCTGGCTTAGGAGTCGGTGTCCTCCTCTATGGAGACAGTGACCAGACCTCACTTGAAACACAAGAACTTAGTTGAATGTGAGAAAACGTTAGAAAAGAAATAATTTCCCCATAGCTTTTAGAGCATAGAAACTGATACATCTGGAGGGAGGGGACACTGCTGTTCTTCAAAAGCCTCAGATTCCACTTGGCCCCCAAGCGGCTTCATGTGGTCTGAGGGACACAGCCATCCCTGGGATGGGTGCCCTTGCCTGTGCTGCAGCCCTGCGCCCCTGGGACTGTTTGCATGCTGTGGTGTGGTGCTTGTTCCAGAGTACACAGCGAGCAAGGCTGTAAGAAAGAGCTGTGGGAGCCTAGGAGTATCCCCACCGCAGGCTGCTGGCTCCAGATGGGAGTGTGCTTACCGCAGCCTGGTCTCTGGCCTCCTCTAGAATACCTCTGCCTAGAAGCAATATTATTTAATAAGAACAATACAGATTGTTCAAATTGCTGCTATGAAGACAGAATCTGAGGACTTAGCTCTGGAGGGTCCCCTCTGTGTACTTTGGTTCTTTGAGGTAAGGGCAAAATATAGAATATAACAGGGGTCCCCAGCCAGTTTCTGGCTTCTTTTCACGGTGCGCTTCTCTCCCTTACAGCTCCCGTATACTTTGCAAGTTCCTCTCTCTGGGCCTTGTTTTCACATTGAGGTCTTGAGCGTTCAGGACACTCCCCGTCGTTGTGTCTGCTCTTCATGCTCAGGTCTGGACCAGGACACCTGCCCCTGGCATCTGCTCTCAGTACCAAAAGCTGCTCCACTGGTGCCTGGGCCAGGGATTGGCACTGGTGCCTGGCGGGCACCCCCTTTCCTGCTGCAGCCCGAGGTTCAAATTGTCCAAGTGTGGGATGGAGAAGGTTGTCGAATTGGGACCTGCCATCTCTCCTCTGTCCTCCCTGAAGTCACAGCTGCTTGGCAGAGTGGGATTTTGTGAGATGACTGTGGATATTTTCCCTGAACTGAAATAAATAGTGGCCCATTTCACTGACTTCGTGTAGGAAAATGATTTTACACTGAGGTTCATAAACAGTTCACATGAGCGGCTTATTGCCATTCCAGCAGCTGCAGGTACCCTGGCCAGCTGTTCTCTCAGTGGGACTGGGCTGCACTTTGCAGGGCCCAGCTCCGCTGCTGGAGGGAAAACTCCAAACTACATCCTGGGGGGTCAGGGTACAGCGGCCAGTCAGGGCTGCCCCACAGCGTGGCAGCCAGTTGCCCATCACCAGAGGTGTTTTCTGGGCATGTGAAGTGGGTGGCATTCCCCTGGAGGTCACGGGAAGGTTTTCAGGCAAAATAGAACCAGAGGGCAACAAGAAAGAGGTGCAGGTGGGAAGTCACTGCTGGAGGTCACTACTGGTCACATCAAGGCCCAGAGAAAGACTGAGTTCCACCCCAAAGCTCGGCCCACCACCCCAATGAGAACTTCCAATGTATTCTAGTGCCAGACTGAAATGAAGATCCCTCCTTTCACTGGGTGAGCCTTGGGGACTTATTAGCTTCTTTGATTTATGCTGATGGCTGATAGGGCTGCTCATTGTTACAGAAGAGTGAAGAGCTTTCTTCTAGATGTCCTTTTCTCTGCAGGGAGAACCTCAACTTAACACTCTTATCCATTCTTTGCACCTAAGTCATCTGTAACCATGAAAGTATGAGAAAAGCCTGGGGCCCAGGCTGAGCGGCAGGTGAGCCCTGCCCTTGGGTTAAGGAGCTGGACACTAGTGCATGGGACCCCAAAACCCCCATGAGCCAGCGGCATCCTCAGGTCATGGCCTTTGGGTTCTGGTCGCCCAGAGGCTCCCAAGGACACTTGGAGAGGTTGCTAAGTGACCCTCCCGTCCTCGCACCTTACCCACTTGAGTCAGAGGAGATTCAGAAGAGTTCTGCTTTTTTTACTGGGGATCTGTTTCTGGAATAGTTTGAACAGTGCAGGCAGCTGGACCCAAGAGGGCACACTTCATGAATGGCTGGATACGCTCCGTCCCTCTGTGGGTTTTCTTCCCCACAGTAATAGCACTTACCCCTGTCTAGAGTGTCTAGCTCTGTCCCCTGGCTCCTGTGTGGCTCGAATGAGCTGGGAGGAGCCCTGTGGCTCCCAGATAGATTCTTTGCTTTTGTTCCCTTCTCTGGCTGTGTGGATTCTAACTGCCTGTAGCCTCTGACTCTCTGGGTTAGCTGGTCCAGATTTTTTTATAGTCAGTAAAAATGGGGTTTAAAATCACACATTTTAAGTTTCTCTTTCTTCCTTCCTAACTTTCTGGATTAGAGGCTTTCTGGATTCCTAATACACCTTAACTTATGTGGCTTGAACCCTGTTGCCAGAGAAAGTGACAGGAAGGGAGGAGAGAGCTGAGTCTTCTCTTAGACTCAGTGTGGGAGGGAAGGGTTAAAGCCAACTCTGAGATTTTCTCTTACCTGAATGATAATTCTGTAAAAATAATTTGATGGGGGGGGTGTTGTTCGGGTAGTGTGTGTGTGTGTGTGTGTGTGTGTGTGTGTGTGTTTTTCTTTATTTTACAGTGGCTGTCTTAAAGTATTTTCACAATACGTTTAATAATCAGTGCTTTAAAAAGCAGTGGTATCCTGTAAAGTGGGAATTCTGGTTCTAGAGCTTGGGATGCGTCCCAGGTCCCCCAGGCAGAAGCGCTGGAGTCAGAAGAGCCAGTGGACCCACGTCAAAAGCAGCTTGCCTGGGTTTTCATTTCAAATGGGATACAGTATTTTTTTATTACAGAGCCATACTTTTTTTTTTTTAAAGTTTGAGATCTGAATGTGATTTCTAATTGTATCAGACGTTAATGTTCTAAAACTATAACAAAGTTTAAAATTTCTACTTTTTTTTTCATTTAACTGTTCTTTTATCTATTAAATTGTTGTATGTGGATGGGGAAGTTTTGTTTCTCCTCTTAGCATTTGTTTCTATAACCAGAAAAATTATATATTAAAGAAATGACACCATGGCTCCATGTGGTCCTTGAGAGTGGGTGGTGGGGGAGAGACGGATGGACAGACAGCCTGGACAGAGATCTCTTCTCCCTGGAGTGAGGGAGCCTCACACCTGAGGTACTCCGGAGGTTGAAGGGCAACTCCTGGGGGGTTGTGTTTCCCCCCATTTATCCTCAGCCTTGGGCTCCCAAGAAGAAGCAGAGGTCTGGACAGACATGATTCCCATAGGTGCCTGTGAGGGCTGGGTGCGGGCACATCTGAGCCCCATGAGAGTTCCCTAAGCACGAGTGTGTGAAGACAGCACACATGCCCCTCAGACATGGCCAGGGAGGAGCCAGCTGTGCTGTCCCCTGCTCCAAGGTGCAGTCTCAAAGTGCCCACAGGGCCCCTGGGTAGACTGGGTCCCTCCAGCACTCAGCCAGGGGACAACTCCTACCCATCTGTGTTCCCAGTAGAGCTTTGCTCATTGTAGGTAGTGGGATGGGTGGAGGTCAGCAGGGTAGACGAGGCTGGGTACACACACCGCATTCATTGGTGGCCACAGGCCTGTAACATCCATCAAGTCCCAGACAGATGCTCCTCCACGGGTCACCCCCAGTGAAGCCAGCCCCCTCTTCCAAGGATCCCCAGACAGGCAACAAGACACTGGATGTTTCTGCTGCAGGTTGCCTCTAACTGGGCCATTAGAAAGGCCCATGTTTTCTAGACCTCTCTCCTGTTGAGGTCATGTGACACTTGTGCACATGACCCATT
This sequence comes from Fukomys damarensis, assembly GCF_012274545.1. NCBI lineage: Eukaryota > Metazoa > Chordata > Mammalia > Rodentia > Bathyergidae > Fukomys > Fukomys damarensis. The sequence continues at coordinate 4,750,502 of NW_022900929.1, forward strand.
ATCTCATTCAGCTCACAGATCACCCAGCTTTTTCAGACTTAGCTGTCCACAGTGATGGCTGAACTCTACACTCCCTGGTCTTTTGAATGGCTACATTTCTGATGTAAGATTCTAACCGCAGGCACTAAATGTAACATTTACAGATTCATTGTTTTAAGATTTTAGCTAAATGACACGTGAGTGGGAATAATGACATTTCCTCTGAGGAATGGCTAGCTTTTTTATCTTTATAGTTTCTAAAAATTTTGTTTCTGAATAGAACTTTTTCACTAGTGAGACCTTAAGATAACATCTTATATGAACATAAGAAACATACTTAAAGGGATGGAGAGAGAGATCAGTTAATCTGGCACACAGTTCTCAACAGTGAGCTGCCCTGAGTTTGTAACAGAGGAATAGGTGCATGTCCCCATAAAAGACAAGAGTGTGTATTACAGTGTGATTCGTAATTTCCAAAATCTGGAGACAAGCCAGATAGTCACAAAAGAACACTCCAGACGTGGTGGCACAATTATGTGATCCTAGCAGTCAGGAGGCTGAGGCACGATACTCACTGTGAGTTTGAGGCCAGCCTGAACTACAAAGTGAGACCCTACCTCCAAAAAACACAAAAATAAAATATACCAATAAATAAACACAGGCTAAATCCTATGTGGTTCCTCTGCATGGAATGCAGATGGAGGATACTGGTTACTTCTGGGGGAGTGGAGATGGTAGGCAGGGACACTGGGCACCTCAAGAGAGTTGGGAATGGTCTGGATGGAAATCAGCCATCACATGTTACGACCACAAAACAGTCCCCTACAAACAGTCAGTTACCTTCCAGTTTACTACTGCTTTGCAGAAATGTAAAAACTTGCCAAGCTCCTTTATGATGTGAGCATTGCACCATGTCTAGGTCCTACCCTAGCAGACAGGATCCCACAGATGGCCATGGTTATCCTCTCCACCTGTTCCCTTCCACAACAGGGGCTCCTCAGGGTGCTGTGGGTCACCCACAGCACTATGGCTGTCCTTGCCAGCTGGCCCCAACTCTTTGGCCTCAGCACCAGGGGCCTCAAGAATCTCCAGGGACATGGCCAGGGCATTTCAAAACCATGTCTGGAATCTGCTCCGGTACTGCCAAGCCCACAGCCCCCCTCTCCTCCCACTCTGGTGTCTTATTGTTCATCCCTTCCTGACCACCTTATCTCAAGAACACCCCCATTCACACTACTTACTTTGCTCTCAGAACTTAAGAGTCTGGCCCAGCCAGGGCTCATGGTTGCTCATTCAATGACTGCAAACTTTTTTAAAAAATAGAAATGTTTTCCATACATAATAATTAATTAATCTTAGATTGATAGACATATCACATCTGAATCATTTTTATTTTCCCTACCCTACCTTGTCTCCCCACCCAAACCTCCACAAACTTCCTTTTCTGCTCCAATACCAATGGAGTTGGATCTCCCCATGCCCAAGAGAAACCTGCTTTTGCCCTTGATTTTTCCCATTTCTCTTCCTGTCCCCAAATCCATTGATCATCAGAGCCTACAAATCCCACCCCAGAATGGTAACTGAATCTGCCTATTTGTCCTCTCCTGCTCAGCATCTTTCTCCTTGGCCCTCCCATCCATTCTCCGCCTTGTGGCCACAGGAGGGGCTGCCCTCAGCACCCTCTGGACACCCTACCCATATTAGGCCCCAGCGCCCTAGGGAGGCTTTCCTTCAGTCCCATCGCTACCCAGTGAAAGCAGCACAGCGTTTGTCATGGATCGTGGCTGCTGGAATGTCTAGTGTCGCACACTCTGCAGGTGGAATCCTATCGCCAGGGTCCAGCACAACCCAGCATCCAACACGTTCAGAATAGAAACGATCCTCTCTAAGCTTGGTGCCTCCCCTGATAAACACAGCGACGGCCTATGATGATGGTGGGGTGAGTCCAACATTTAAAGCAGTTCATATGGCTCATGATATATGCTAATAAAGGAAGCTTTAAAACAGGCTGAGGCAGGAGGACCTCAAGTTCGTGCTCAGCGTGAGCAACCTAGGGACTTAGACACTGTCTCAAAATTTTAAAAGCAGAGGGTGAAGCTTGGGGATACACCTCGGTCAGATGGCCTTAGCGTCAGACCTCAGATCCACCCCAAAAACAACAGTTTAAAAATATACACTAATTGCCTTTAGCCGCCTGAGAAAATGGTCAGGCCATACTCCGCACAGCGGTCACACACTCGTGAAACAGAAACCGGAACGGGGCAAAGGGGACGGGTCCCCTCGGATTCAAGACACCTCCCGCGCCAGGAGCCTCCGCAAATTGTTCCGGCGTGAAGAAGTCCTCTGGAAGCAAGGTTCCGGGAACACCCGGGAGTTTGCCAGGACCAACCACAAACGAGCGCTTCCGGTCCCGCCCCAAAATGCTCCACGCCAAAGACCCTTCGCCGAGACACGCCCCACTCACGTGATGCAGCTCGTGCGGCGATCCTGGAAGCCGACGGGCTCAGTGGCGAACCTGGCTCTGGGTTTGGCGTCTGCGTAGTGGGGAGATGTTCTCGGCGGGCGAGGACAGCCTGCTTCACCAAGCCAGGTGCGCGGCAGGTGCTCTTCCCCTGGCCGGGTGCGGGGATCGACTGACCCGCTCCACGAAACGGGGTGGCACGAGGTGGCTGCTGGCCCGGCGGGTTAGGGTCGAGGGAGGCGACAGCTGAGCAGCGTTGCCGGAGGAGCGACCGGAAGTCCAGAGCAGAGGGAGCTGGCCCAGAGCTCGACCCCGACCTGGGGCTTCGGGGCCTGAGAGGGATGTCACGTAAAGCGACTGCTCCCTGGTCCCAGGCCCCCTCTGGACTCTTCAGTAACTAGTCTGTGGCTCCTTCCAAAGAGGCCGATTAGATGCTACTTGTTTAAGGCGGGAAATGCTGCTGGAACCTCAAGCCTTTGGTAAACAAAGAGCAAATGAACCAGCAAGCCTTGAGAGTTGGACCAGCTGGTGGGAAAGACTAGCGTGGCCGAGGTCTCAAAGGTTGCAGTGAGCAAGGTCCCGGGGCAAACGTCTTTGACCAGGACAAACTTCTGGTCAAAATAACCTCTGAGAATTTCTTAGGGAGTTTTGTTTGTGTTTTTGTTTTGGTACCGGGGATCAAACTCAGGACCTTGCGCTTGGGAGGCAGGAGGCAGACGGCAGAACCACTGAGCTAAATCCCCAGCTCTTAGGGAGCTTTTGGTGGAAGCGCCCCATGCTCGCTCTCCTCTTCCTCCCAGCACAGTGCCCACTGTCTTTATTAGCTGTCGGTACCATATTGATGTGCACGTTAAACGAAAGACATGCATCCCACTCCTAATGCGACCTGCTCAGCCCAGAATGCTGGTAGGAGACCAAAGCCCGCAAAACACCATTCCCAGCTCACATTGTCTTGGATAGGGTTTGGACTGGCAATTAACCTATTAGGATCTAGTTTCCATGGTAGACTTTAAACTGTGATTTCTGGTGGCACGGTAACTGCTGGGGATTTAGCTCACTGGCACCACACCTGCCTTGTAAGTGCAAGGTCCTGAGATTGATCCCTGGAACAGCAAAAAAAAAAAAAGAATAGCAGAAGTAGGTCAGGTTTTGTTTTGTTTTTTGAGACAGGGTCTCACTATGTAGTTGAGACTGACCTGGAACTCACTATGTAGCCCAGGCTGGCTGGTCTCAAACTCACAGTGATCTTCCTGCCTCAGCTTCCTGAGTGCTGGGATTAAAGGCATGAGCCACCACGCCTGGCTTTTTAGGTCAGGTTTGAGAGGGGAAATTTCAGTTTTCTTTTGAATGTTTTTGAGGTGTGGGAAGTGAGGGTGGAGAAGGGAATTGGAAACAGTGACTAGTAATAAATGAAGGTGCTGCGCAGCAAGGTCCCGACCTGCCTTATTCCCGCAGAGGATCCCTAGGAGGGAGCGTCCCAGCTGAGAGAGCCCTGTGAGGGTCAGCAGGAGTGTGGCTTGAGCCAGGCAGGCCAGGGCAGCTGCGGTTGGGATTCCTGGTGTCTGGAGCGCACATGGAAAGGGTTATGCTGGGGCGCAGGGTATGTCCGTACCGGGAGTGAGAATTACGGTTGGCCAAGCCAGTTGGTTGCTTCTTCCTCAGTCTCATTTAGCACTTGGAGTTCAACATCATGACCCCAGTTAAAGAGCTGGCCTTGTCCTCTTTCATGTCCCCTTTCTCACCCTATACCTGTTCTTTTGCCTAAATATGACTGGCCAGCTTGAAGGCCAGGCAGGGATGAGGGCTAGTGGGGAATTCCTGAGGTGCGCCTGACCACCTGCAGGGAGGAGCAGGGTCACAACAGCCACCCAGGACCTCAGCCCCAGACCCTGGGCTCCAGGTCTCCTCTCAGTTCCTAGGTCCTGAGCTCAAGCAGCTTTGGGCCCAGAATGGTTTGAGTATGAGCTTGGACCCATTGGCCATGTGAGGAGGATGCTTTGGAGCCTTCAGCCATGGCCTGAGGAGTTGGGGCCTGTGGAGAGGGACAGTGACCCTTCTCAGAGAGCCCCCAGAGGCGCCTCGTGTTGTAACTCCCATCACTTTGTGCCTTTTAGTGTCTTTTAGCCTGGAATAAAATCCCCAAAACAGGTCTCCGTGGTGAAACTGTCAGTGCCTTTTCTCAGTGCTTACTAGATACTGTTTCAGATTAAACCAAGTATTGGGTAGAATATATCAGGCTTACCATATAACCTGCTATAACATTTGCCCTTTAATATATAAGCTTTATGTATTCTTGCTTTTTGGAAGTAAAATTCTCATTGAAGCCTTTTTTGAAAAGCAAGTTGGATAAATTTTTCTTTTGAGTGATACTCCTTTTTTATTTGTTTTCTAATGTTTTGAGACAGGGTCTCACTAGGTAGTTCAGGATCTCACTAGGTAGTTCAGGATGGCTTTGAACTCACTATGTAGCACAGGCTGGTCTCAAACTCCCAGCATTCCTCCTGCCTCAGCCTTCTGAGTGCTGGGATTACAGGTGTGCACCACCATGCCGTGCCTGAGTGAGACTACTAAAAAGTTTTAGTTCTGCTAGAAAAACAGAACTGGAATGGGTGCATCTCCACAAGGATTGTAGTGAAGTAGGAGTGATAGGTTTCAGTCCCGGTGCTCCTTGAACTGACCTCAAGGTGTCCTTGGCTGGGGTAACAGTGGCCCTATACACCCCACACTCTGCTAGGTTAGTCGTTCCCCCTGCCCGCCGGAAGTAGCTAGGTCCCTGGTCAGATGCTGGCTAGCTGCTGACACCCTTTTCTTGCTCAGGGAGATTCAGGATGAGGAGCTGCAGAGGTTCTGCTCTCGAGTCAGCAAGCTGCTGCAGGAGGACCTGGGACCAGCCACCGTGGATGCCCTGCAAAGACTCTTCCTCATCGTCTCAGCCACCAAGTACACCCGCAGGTGAGTGCAGGGCCAGTCCTGGGCAGAGGCATCTGAGCCTCTGTTTACTTAAACTCATACCCAGGGTCCTCACAGGGAAATGTTCTGTCCCTCTGCCCCATGAGCCCAGGCTGGCCTCCCTGACACAGTCATGACCTGTGGCCCACCTGGGTCTCACCTTCCAGGCTGGAGAAGACGTGTGTGGACCTGCTGCAAGCCACTCTGTCCTTGCCCACATGCTCTGAGCAGGTCCAAGTCCTCTGTGCTGCTATCCTGAGAGAGATGTCACCCTCCAACAGCCTGACCCTGTCCTGTGATCACATCCAGAGCCCCCGTCAGCTGAGCCTGGTAGCGTCTGTGCTCTTGGCCCAGGTAACACAGTTGTATGGGCCCCCAGTGCTCAGCTGATTCTAGAACAGCCTGCACCTGCCTGCTCCCTCCCCACCTCCTTGGACTCTGCTGAAGGCTGGGGCAGGCTGTGGGGTTTGGGCTGCGACATTCATAGACATACTCAGTGGTGGTGCTGGTGAGGCTAAGGGGGCAGTGGCCATGGTCTGCTTTCTAGCGGTCCCAGACAACTGCCATGCTGCTTTGACAGGGACCAGACAAGGATTTCGTTGAGAGGAGATGCCCTCAGCAGCGAGCTCGGGCCTGCTCTGAAGGGCCTGTCCACACCACGCCTGACCCCTCAGCAGGCATAGCCAGAAGGACCAGAGCAGCCTTGCCGTTTTGTGACCACAAGGCTGCCCACAGTACTGCCCAGTAGCCTCAGGTCCTTCCATGGCCGCCTTCATAGCTGTGATGGCAGAGGGCGGTGTAGGGGACACCCACTCTGTCCCTCTGCTGTCCTCGCTTTGTCATTTGGGAACATGTGCAGGCCTAGCACTCTTTAGTCTGCTTCACTGCCTTTGCCTCAGACAGTACACCTTCCAGCAGCTGCTTATGGAAGAGACCAGGCCTGTTTGCTGTAGTCCCCAGTCTGGACCAAGCTGATGGCCTCAGGTGGGGTCTCCTGTCCCTCTGTCCTCACCAGAGGAGCTTGGTCACTTCAAAGCTGGGAAGTTTCACCATTCCTACCGCAGGCAGCTTCTGCAGACCGTACCCTGAGCACCACAGCAGCATGTGGGCCGGACGGCCTGTGTAGGAGCAGCTTCTTTGCTGCCTTGCTCCTGGGGCTCTTGGCAGAGCACACGATGGAGGTGGAGTCTCGGTTCCACCCTGCAGTGCTCTGAGTAGCCGCAGCTACTTTGGACTTAGTGTCAGGATGAGCGTCAGATGGCTCACGTTGGGGGCTCCGTGCTGCTGTGACCCTCACTACTGCTGTGCTGTCCATGCTGGACCCCTGCGCCTCTGCGGACCACATGGCCGAGTCCGTAAGTGACCTAGCAGTGCTGTGGCCGCTGTCTCACTGCTGGTGCCAAATGACCCAGCCTTCTCTTTCACTTCCTGCTCTAGCCTGGAATCAGCCCCTTTCCCTCAGGGAATTCATTTTCCTGAGTGGAAAGCAACATTCAGAACCCACAGCCAGATTAACATTGTGGCTCTCGGGGCTGCTGTGTATGGCTCCCTCGTGCTGCTGGGGGCCGTAAACACACGTGGGTTTGACCTCTTCCCCGTCACTAATGTTCCCTTTCACCTGCTCGCTTTAAGAATGCAGCCAGTGATGTGAAGGTTCGGTGCAGGGAGCCAAGAGGCTCTGCCCCTGCACTGACTGCAGGGCATTGCACGGTCGCAGTTAGACCCTCTGTGCCAACGTGCCTGCCATGAGCACGTGTGTGTGACCGCTCTCGTGAACAGGTGCCCTGGAAGAAGAGGGACAGTCAGACAGAGCAGAGCTCGCTCACAGGCCTGGTCATTGCCAAGGGTGCTAAAGGGTGCTGAACCTTCAGTCCTGAAGCCCACAGGGCGTCTTCCTGTAAGGGGAGCGCCAGGGACCAGTGTTCCTCGGGGAGTTTTCTGCAGACTTGCAAGGCAGGGGCCTCGCTCTGGTGCTTGAGCTAGTCAGTGCCTTGGCATTTACCTCGTGTTCGCTCTGCAGGGCGACAGAAGAGAGGAGGTCAGAAGCGTGGGCCGGCACGTCTTCACCGTCCTGGAGAGCCGGCAACCCGAGGGGCCCAGTCTCAGGCCCCTCCTGCCCGTCCTGTCCAAGGTCATGGGCCTGGCCCCGGAGACCCTCCAGGAAGGTACCAGGGCCCTTCCCAGTGTGGGGTCGCCTTCCCAGCTCCTTCCTGCCGATGTTCCCTGGGAGGGGCAGGTGGTCTGGTCAGGTTGTGTCCAGGGAACACCTTGGGTGTGGGGTTCTTCAGGACTCGGCTTGCTTTGCGGGGCTTGGGAGTCTGTGGGGTCTAACTGCTCCCCTCAATGGGACCCCCCGCCTCCGCTCGTCCCCACAGACCAGACCACCCTGCTCAACAAGAGGCTAGTAGACTGGCTGCGCTATGCCCGTATCCAGCAGGGCATCCCGCACTCGGGGGGCTTCTTCTCCACACCCAGGGCGAGGCAGGTGAGTCAGGCTACTTCCAGACCTCCTTCCCCTGGGTAGCCCTGTGCCAGCCTCACCCAGTGGGTTCGCATTGACCCCTCCCAGCCTTCCATCTGGTGCCAGCAAGGTCCCTCATTGCTGTGTGGCCCTGCGGTTGTCTGTGGTTGACATTCATGGCCTGCAGGGAAGCAAGACATGCATCTGATGTGTTGTGTCTCCTTGTCCTGGGGTGGCCCCAGCCTCCTGGATCCAGGAGGGACTGGACAAGGCGGGAGGAGCAGGTCTCTGGGCTCCCACCCCTCGGTCACACTGGAGCGGGGTCCCCCTACCCTGCCGAGGAGCTGGTGAGCCTGCAGCCCCGCCTCCCTCCTCCTGCAGCCAGGCCCCATCACCGAGGTGGACGGAGCAGTGGCCTCGGACTTCTTCACGGTGCTGTCCACAGGCCAGCACTTCACAGAGGACCAGTGGCTGAACATGCAGGCCTTCTCCATGCTGCAGGCATGGCTGCTGCTCAGTGGCCCTGAGGGCCCAGGCATCCCAGACACAGGTGCGACGGGTCAGAGGGTGGGAAGCAGGTGTCCCCAGGATAGAGTGCTGGTCCCTGTGGGGTGGCACAAGGGGATGGTGACCTGGGGAGGCTGATGCTCAGCCCTGCATCTCTGGCCACCTGGGCTGAGCCTCAGTCCGAGGCTGAAGCCTCTTTAGACGGGTCATACTGGTGACCCTCTGTGGCAGACACAGAGGGGCATTTGTGCAAGATGTATATGTGTGGTGTTCAGACAGCCTCACCAAGTGCCTTCTCAGCTGCAAACTTGATTTATAGAAAAAGCCACTGGCAACCCAGGCCCCATGGACTTCTGGGGGATTAGGACTTTGGTTCCCAGTGCAGTGAAAGCTGCCAAGCGCGGTGGGCAGGCCCCAGGACCTGTGCTGTCTGGGAACCTGGCTGCAGCATGTCCAGTTCCCCTGGGACTGGCTAAGGGTGGCTACCTGCTGAGCCCCTCTTCTCCTGCAGAGGACAAGTCTGAGCTGGAGGGCTCCACCCTCTCCGTGCTCTCTGCTGCCTCTGCTGGCCGCCAGCTGCTCCCTCAGGAGCGTCTAAGGGAAGTGGCCTTTGAGTACTGCAAGCGCCTCATTGAGCAGAGTAACCGGCGTAAGTGCCCATGCTGGCATCCATGTATTGTGTCCCAGATCTGTCCCACAAGGTGGGGACCTGGGCAGCGGACCTTGTTTAGCTCCCACTCTGAGGTAGACAGAGTTCCCAGTAGCTAGTTTAGGATGGGGCCTTCGTGTTTCTCAGGATGACCCCGGCAGCAGGCCCTGCCTGTACCCTTCCCACATCTCCTGGGCCCGGCCCCATCCCATGTCCTCTCCACCTGGCCTCTCCCTGTCCCTACCTCCAGCTTCCAGAACAGGCCACCTTCTCATGGGGCTGTTCAGGAGCTGACTTCTTCCTACTCCAGGAGCCCTGAGGAAGGGGGACTCTGACCTCCAGAAAGCGGTAAGTGGCCCGGGGCAGGGTGGCAGGGACAGGGGAGCACTGAGCACCCTGATGCCGGCCCCCTCCCCACAGTGCCTGGTGGAAGCCGTGCGGGTGCTGGATGTGCTGTGCCGGCAGGACCCCTCCTTCCTGTACCGCAGCCTCTCCTGCCTCAAGGCTCTGCGCGGGCAGCTAGGCCAGGACCCGGGCAGTGAGCGGGCACTGCTGCCACTTGCCCAGTTCTTCCTCAACCACGGTGAGCCTGGCGCAGGGGGCAGGTCCAGTCATCAGGAAACCAAGGGGCACCCCCCACTGCAGTTAAGGGTCATTTCCAGTGCTGTAGTATGTTACCTTCACACTTCCATCAAACAGCAAAACAAAGCATGGTCAACTTGATGTCAGAGTGAGAACGCTCCTCGCTGTGCCTTTCGCCAATGAAACCCAAACATAGAGAAACAAACAGCTTCCTTAGCATGTCTCTCAGGTTCATGCTTGGAGGGAACTGTGGCTAAGTCCAGCTCTACTAGATTTTCCTGTCTGGGGCATTTCTAAAGGTGTCCTAGAGGCAGATGGCCATGAAGACCTGACCAGAACACCAGGGGGCTTGACCAGCAACAGAGATGTATTATCATGCTGCATTGGCATGGTGGTGCATGCGTATAATCTCAACAAACTGGGAGGCTGAAGCAGGAGGATCTTAAGTTCAGGACCAGCCTGGGCAACTTAGTGACTTAGGAAGACCCTGTCTCAAAAAATAAAAAAGCTGGGATGTAGTTCAGTGCAGAGACCAGGGTTCAGTCTGTAGTACTGAAAAAAAAGGGGGTTTCCAGCCTGCAGCTCTGACCTGCCTTTCAGGGGCGGCAGCTGCCGTGGACTCAGAAGCCATCTACCAGGACCTCTTCACCAGGCTCCCATCTGAGCTCTTCTACAGACCTGTGCTGGCCTTCGAGGTCGTCCGGTTCTGCCGGGACAACTTTCCCCTGTTCGACCTTCACCTCCTTGGCCTTCTGAAGCTGAGCTTTCCTAACCTCTTTAAGGTGCGCATGGTTGCCCTCTGGGGCTGGGGTGGGCGGGATGCAGGGAGCCGGGCCATGAGTGGGGCACCGAAGGCGCTCCACCCGACCCAGAGCGCCACCTAGCGAAGGTTGTGTAGGGCGGCTGTCAGGGAAGGCCTGCCCGCCAAGTTCAGCCCTCCGTGCCGTCTGTCCTGTTTGTCCACGTATGACTCGTAAACCCACTTGGAGTTATACAGAGGGTGATCCATGTACACGATGAATGTTGAAATTTAGAAAAAAGTTATTAAAGACACATTGCCGTGTATCCCCCTCCAAGCTTCCTCTCACTTCAGAGACACATTCCGTGGCTCTTGCCCCTGGAAGCAGTTCTGAAAGTCCTCTTTTCTGAGTGTCTTTGTGATGGGTGGTCAAATACGCGGTGAAAGCCGCTGCCAAGTGCCCCTCCAGAGGAAAGGCAGGTTCGTACAAACATCACGGTGCGTCCTCAGCCACCTTGGTCACGAGACCTGGCTGGTGCAGATGTTTGGCCCTTCCCTGAAGTCACAATGACTGTGAAAGGTTCATGTTGAAAAGTCAGGATCAAGGCAGCCTCAACAGTGCGACTTCAGACACAAAAGAGGATTCCCAGAGTGCTTCTGAAAGTGGCAAGCATGATGGGATCAGTGTGTCTGAAGTGGGGAGAAGATTTTAAGAGGGATTAATAGCAATGCTTCTTTATTATAATTTTTAAAAATGTATTTGACATTCACCTTATTTTTGATCATGTGTCCTAGTCCTTTTCCTAAAGAAAAAATAAGAAATTACTGGTTGGGTAGCACCGGGTTGCCAAAGTTTTGTGCAAATAAAACAGTGGAGAAGCAGTGGAAGTGGTCGGGCTCTGAGCTGCCACACTGTTGCCACAGCTCCTGGCGTGGAACAGCCCACCCCTCACGGCTGAGTTTGTGGCTCTCTTCCCTGCCCTGGTGGACGCTGGCACAGCCGTGGAAATGCTGCACTCCCTGCTGGATCTGCCCTGCCTGACGGCCGCCCTGGACCTACACCTCAGGTGGGCTGCTGCCGCTGTGTGTGTGGCCCGCAGAGCTGCCCGAGGCAGAGCCCACATCTGAGCCATCCACCACTCCCGGGACAGCTGTGCCCTGCGCCTGTCTACAACCCTGCCAGAGGTCCTCCCTAGCTGAGAACTGACATCACAGTGACAACCCCGAGCAGTGGGTGCCTCTGGGCCATATGTCAGAAGCTGCATCCCAGTGGGCTCTGGACCTCTGTTCCCCCCAGGTCATCACAGATGCCATCTGAAAGGCCGCTCTGGGACACCTCCCTCAGGACCCCTGGCTTCCTGGAGGCCTTCCGGGACCCGCAGTTCCAGCCACTCTTCCAGCACCTGCTGCGCACCAAGGCCAGCGGCTCCACAGAGAGGTCAAGGCCCTGGGGCTAGCAACACAGGGGTGACTGAGCCAGGCCACCATCACCAGTGTGGAACTTGCTGAGGTCTGGGTGCTCAGGACTGTCCCAGTCCAGTCCCGGGAGGAACTTTGGTCCTGTTACTGGTCTGCAGGGTGAAGAGCGTGTGTGCAGTGCTGGCACCCGCCCTGCAGACCTCAGAGCCTGCACAGAACTTTGCAGAGGGAGAAATGAGGACACCCAGGAAGTTGGAGGGTGGGAGTAGCATGTGGCCCCGCTCTCAGTGTGCAGCTCACACCCACCTGTCCCCTGGGCTCCACTGAGCCCCTTACAAGCATGTGGTCCCCAGTGCAAGTGAGCAGTGCTGGTAAGGGAGACCTCTAATAGCCATGGTGTCCATCCCCTCCTCTCCTGGTGGCTGCGAGATCACAGGTGGAGTGAGCAGGAGGACACTCAGTGACTGTCTGTGTTCCTAGGCTAGTGCCACTCTACCAGCTGCTGCAGCCCATGACCAGCTGTGCCCGGGTGGCCCAGTGCGCCCAGGCGGTGCCGACCCTGCTCCAGGCCTTCTTCTCCTCTGTAACCCAGGTGAGCGGAGGGTCTCACGCAGCCAAGGGGTCTGGCCCAGAGCTTGGCCCATGGCACTGCCCTTAACCTCTGTAAAAGGCCAGTCTTGCCGCACACTCTGGCTGCCTGAGGATCAGGGAGATGAGGAAAGGCCTCACACCACAGCCTCATCCCCAGGACAGGGGACACAAGCTCACAGCACGGGAGTGGGTCCCTGGCACTCCATGTTCCTGTGGCCCTGTGGTTCCTGCCTGGCTGCACTGGGGAACTTCCCACGCCCCCATGAGGCCACAGGCCACAACCAGGGAGGTGGGCTGAGCCTCAGTGGAGCCACAGCCATCTTTGGCCCAGCCATACTGTGCCCTGGCTTACGGAGCCACAAAGGGGGCGCTACAGAAGAGACATGGGACTTCCTTTCTCCTGAGCTCCAGAGGGAGTGCCTGAGGAGCTGGATGACTTTTCTATCCTCAGCCACTCGCTTACCCCATGGTGGCCTCATCTCCCTGAGGGCTGCAGAAAGTGACTTTTGTGGCTAGGTGGACTGAGTCTTTTTCTTGCCCTTGACCACCAGGTTGCCAGCGGGAGCCTGACCAACCAGCTGGCACTGCTGGTCCTGGAGAGAAGCAGTGCCCTTTACCAGGTCCCACAGTACCAGGCCCATGTGCACAGGTGGGTCCTTGCCACCTGCAGCCCAATGCAGGCAGGTACCCTCAGCATCGCCCCCTCCCACCCCCACGCCAGTCATCCTGGCCCCAGGCCCCAACCCTCTCCTCAGTGCAAAATGTCCTCTCGTCTTTGCCTGCCTGAAACCTGCCCTCCAGGCTAGCTCAGGCCCCTTTCCATATGCTCCTGACCTCTCTGTCCTAAAGGCCAGAGCCACACAGGCTTGTCCTCTCCCTGTTCCCAACCTAGGACTGAGGACAACACAGCTCAGCCTTGTCCCCAGTGAGGTAGCAGCCTCCTCAGGCTGGGGGCCATTGAGATGAGCATCAGTCTGTACCCCGCTTCGGCTCTCAGACTCTCAGAGCATGCATGGTGCCCTCTCGGCAGGGTGCTGAGCTCCCAGTTCCTGGCCCTTTGCAAGCAGAAGCCATCTCTGGTGCTGGAGCTGGCACGGGAGCTCTTGGAGCTTGTGGGCAGCGTGAGCAGCATCCAGAGCAGGGCGGGCATGTTCACCTGTGTGGTAAGTGGCACCAGCCCCTCCTGCCTCCCACGGAGCAGGACCTGAGCACACTGATCCCCTCCTGACTTAGGTGTGGGCCATCGGCGAGTACCTGTCAGTGACCTATGACCGGCGATGCACCGTGGAGCTGATCAACAAGTTCTTTGAGGCCCTGGAGGCCCTGCTCTTTGAAGTCACCCAGTCCCGTCCCTCAGCCGACCTGCCCCGGTGCCCACCCCAGGTTGTCACAGTACTCATGACCACGCTGACCAAGCTGGCCTCGCGGAGCCAGGATCTCATCCCCAGGTACCCAGGCAGGGAGCAGGGAGAGGGAGCCCCGCTTTCCATGGGGAAGCTTCTGAGGTCTTCCCTTTGCCTATATCGTGACGTGGCCTCAGCAGCACAAGGGTCGTGGCCAGACACAGCAGAATGGGCGCCAAGAGCTGGGCTCACCAGTGGGCGGTGGGTACCAAGCTGAAGCTAGGCCTAGCCAGTTGCTTTGAGGGTCTGCACCTTATCACAGATGCCTTTCTGTATGAGGGGTATTGTGAGCTGATGGGCTGGGATTCCCCCATCTCCCCATCCCCAGGGTCTCTCTGTTCCTGTCAAAGATGAGGACCCTGGGCCAGAATGCAGCCACCAGCTCTGTGTACAGTGAGGAGGACGCGGAAGCCATCCGCACACGTGCCACAGAGCTGCGGAGCCTGCTCAGGATGCCCAGCGTGGCCCAGTTTGTGCTCTCACCAAGTGCAGAGGTGTGCCGACCCCGCTATCACCGTGACACCAACACAGCCCTGCCTCTGGCCCTGCGCACGGTCAGCCGGCTGGTGGAGAGAGAGGCCAGCCTCCTGCCAGGGTGAAAGGGCCGTGACCCAGTGGACATCGACAGGTTGACTGCAGCCCTCAGTGAAGGGCTGGGCCTGCAAGCCTGGTGTTAGGTCCCAGCCAGCGGCTTTGATGATAAGAGAGCAGTGGAAGGGAGAGTGGACCTGGCCCGCAGCGATGCCTCAGCCTGGCCTCTTTCCAGCTTTCTGGGCTTTGTCTTTTAACCCTGTCCCCACAGCCGAGCTGCACTGTGGAGCAGCTGTGGGCGGTCTTGGCCTTTTCTCAGGCTCGGTGGAAGCTGATCAATGTCCTGCTGTTCCCTGTTCTGGGGCAAGGAGAGATGCAGCAAAAATAAACCTTCAGAATGCTTGTGTGATGTCAAGTCTCCCCTCTTCGCCTGCATCGTGGGGAGAGCCAGGGAGCCCAGCACATGGCAGAGCCAGGCAGGGCAGGCAAGGCATGGTTTGTCCTTCCCACACCACGAATAGGGGCCAGAATGCAGCCCCAGCCCATTCTTTGAGACGGGGTCTTGACAAATCACTAAGTTGCCCACACGGGGCTGGAACTTTGGTTCCTCCTGCGTCAGCTTCCAAGAGTGCTGGTGTTACAGGCGTGCTGTTGTTTATAGTGAGACAGTTCTCAGCTAATGGCCCAGGTTGAGGTCTCAGTCCTCCTGCCCCAACCTCCAGAACATCTGGGATGCCAGCATCCCTGATGCAGAAATAACCCATCCATTGGGTGGGGAAGAGAGGCAGAGGGAGTCTCCCGGGTAACGACTTCTGCCCAGTGGTGTGGAGGTGGGGAGAGCCCAGCCAGGCCTTGGCAGTGTAAACTGCAGGTGCTGACTGACTGTTCAGCACGGATGTTGCCACGCCAAGCAACATTTCTCTCCAGCTACTTGTGCAGTCTTTGCCGACCCTGCCCAGGCAACCCTCAGTGTCTGGACAACTCGGCCACTAGATGGCGCCATCGCCCGCGAGCCTCTGTCGTGCCCCGCCCCTGTGGCGCTACACCCCAGTGAAGGTCAGGTAAGGCTGCTGGTAGAGTCTACAGTGAGGCTGTCGTTCTGCCCCCTGCCCCCACCCCGTGCTCGTGGTCTCCGGGAGTCCGGATCCCGATTGCCCGTGCCTGCGTCCCGGCCAGGTGCACGCTCCAGGAAAGCTAACCTGTCCCTGACCGGTCTGCGAAGTCCTGACCCAGCTCACTACCCCAGCGGGGCTTCTTGGTCGAGCGTGTCTTGTCTTGTGTGCATGCAGAGTTGGGTGACCTAGCGTGCAGAGCATGCGGACTTAACAACAGCACATCCCTGTAGACACACGTGCACACGGGGTCTGGAGGCGTGCTGTCAGAGCTGGGGCGGGGATGCCCACAAGTCCCCAGATGCTTCCTGGCCTCACCTGCCTCGAGGCGAGACCACCTGGGCCTCTGGCTTGCGGGTGTGGGCGGGGGTACACGCACTGCTGACTGTTCATTCTTTCAGTACCAGTGTCAGGTCGTTCATGCGAGTGCTGGACACTGAAATGAAAGTGGTGTCTGTTCAAATGTGAGAGCTTCAGCTCACAGTCCAAAGCCTCTACACCTGGCCCCTAGGGCCGGCTCCCTGCTCTGGGAAGCCGCGACTTCTATTTTAAGCAGGTACTTTTCGCTGTTTCAGCAAGAACACATCAAGTGAACCTGTGCGGGGGTGGACAGTCTGGTGCTACCCACCATTGATTTTCTACCATCAGCGCAAATCTCAAGGATAAGCACATCAGTGTCGTATTTGGAATCCATCTGTTTGGCCAGTATCTACTAGGAAATGAATGCCATTGAGAAAAATCTGAGTTCTTAAAGTGAAAACTTGGAATGTTGAAGATTGGGTATCTGGTTTGTTAGATTTCCCTATCAAAAAGAGACATTAGTGATTTTTAATGCTGGGATTAAAAAAAATACTCTGAAATAATGTTCTTACTTCATGTCTCAATTTTTCCATGTTTTTATTTATGGTTTTAATTCTGGCTAAATCATTGAGGCCTGTTTTCTTTTTTTACCAATTCACTAATCCTCTCTCCTTCTGAACCTAACTGCCAAATTAACACTTCACTGATTCCTAAAATTTCAGTGATGGGACTGTAGTGAAGGGACAGCTTATATACTAACCACGGAACTGTTAAATTTAACGTGGCAGATTATATGGTGTGTGACTTGTGTGCCAATAAAACTGCTGCCAGATTTCAATAAGCATAGTTTTCATTTCTAGAGGTTCCGGTTTCGTCGTACTCCTGCATGAAACTGAATTCATCATGACCCTCAATGAATGGCCTGCTCTGTTTCTGTTGTTTTGGTTCGTGTTTGTTTTTTGTTTTCTAATGCTGAATAGAATTTTCATCTTCCTGGTGAACTGAGCTTTTAATTACTTTGTACATCTGATGTATCTTCGTCCATCCTTTTACCTTTTATAGATTCTTACATTTTACTTTTATCTCATATTATGTAGAATTTTATCTAGTTTGGCAATTCATCTTTTAACATTAGAGTCCATTTACATATGGTATGATTCAATTTTAGATAAATGTCCGCTATCTTATTTAGTGCTACTTTTCTATTTATTTTTTTGATATTTTTTTCCTTCAGTACTGGGGATCACACCAAGGGCCTTGCACTTGCAAGACATGCCCAGCACCACTGAGCTAAATCCTGGCCCTCTACTTGTGTTTTTTGAGGGGTTTTCTCCCTTTCAGCTTTGGGTTTTTGTTTTTCTTACTGTATCATGTTTCCCCTTAGTTTGAAAATTGAAGTCTTCCTAAAAGTCTTTCAGCGGCTACACTTGAGATGTCAGCACCCATTTACAAAGAAAGTCTAAGCTAATCAGTATCATTAGTGTCCCCTAAGACGATGGAAGAACCTCACATTTTCCCTTCCATCACAACCCCTTCTGGTTCACATGCAATTAGTGACCTGAACTGCCATGCTTCCTTTCCACTTAGATCCTCCCGTCAGAGCTACTGTTGCTTTACGAGTGGTTTAGTATTTCCTTACATCCCTTTGCTTACCACTGCTCCTGCAACTCAGACCTTCTATCAGACATACTTTTCCCCCTTAAAGTACAAGTTTTGCACATCTCTTTGGTCTCTGAGTAGCAAATTCTCTCTTCTGCTTGTCTGAAAAATATTTTAAACTTCTCCTTATTCTTCAAAGGCTGGACTGATTTTTCCTGGCCCTCTGAAGAGACCATCCTGCTCACCAGCCCCACCTCTGCTCCGAAGGCTGGCGTCCTGCCGAGAGGTCTCTTCCGGAGCGCTGTCCTGCTCTTTGTAGCTGTCCAATCGATCGCCTCTGTCTCTGGGTTCTGTAGTCACCATAATGCCCTTAAGTGTGTATTCATTTGACTGATTCTGGCATTCACTGATCATCCTGAACTTGAGGATTTGGGCCACTTATCAATCCTGGAAATCTTAGCCATTATCTTTTTAAATACTGCTCCTCCCCTTTTTTCTGTCTCCTTTCAGAACCCTAACTAATGTAAGTTGCACCTTCTTGTTCTGTATCTCTCAACTTTTATTTTCAAGTTTTCTGGGAAACTTTCCATACTGCATCATAAAGAATTTCAACATCCTCTTCTAGTTCATTAATCTTTTCATCCATCCAAATTAATCTTTATCTGATCATTTGGATTGAACCCAGGACCTACACTAAGCTACACCCATAGCCCCTTTTGTTTTTAGAGACAAGAGTCTTTCTTAGTTGCCCAGGCTGGCCTTGAACTTGCAATCCTCCTGCCTCAGCCTCTTAAGTAGTCTTTCATCTAGAAAAGCATCACAGATGCACAGCTGGCTGTGGTTTGAGGACTGATGGCATGTACTTAGCCACTTGAGAATTTGAGACTGGCTGTATGACTTGTTTGGCCAGCAGGGCTTTGAAAGGTGACAGAAGACAAGAACGTGCTTCTGGCTCAGCCTGGCCCCTGCACATGTGCTGTTATAAGACCAGGCCATTGCTGGCCCATGGGATCAAGGAGGCAGGAGAGCTCACTGCCAGCTGCAGTCGACCACAACTGCAGCACCAGCTGTGCAGGACTGAGTGGGGATAAAGGCTTTGGCTTTAATGCTTGGTCCGTTGACCTACCCCAGAGCACTATGGCACTGGCTGGCTGCTTTATAAAATCAGGCTCTTTGGTCCCCTCATCTGCAAACTCTGGAGTTACACAGGCTGATGCCCATGTGCACTCAAAGGGCCTGGCACATAAGCTCTACATGGTCGTCTATTCCCTTGCCCTTTGTCCAGCCATCCAGGAGCTCCGGAGTAACTGGGGTCCCCCAATAAAGTCTGCCTGCTAGCTTGGGATTGGTTAGGACTTTGCCTCCTCTACATGCCAGGCCACTGTCACCAAAGCAGAGTAGTGAAGGACTGGGTCCAGCAATCTGCCACCGTAAGGTGCGCAGCCTCTCTGAACTTGGACCCTCATTTCAGTTTTGGCCTCTAAGGTTTCTCTTTCTCTAAGGGCCAACCATGCATTTAAAATGATTTTTTTTTTTTTTTGGTACTGGGGATTGAACTCAGGTCCTTGCACTTACAAGGCAGGCCACCAAACCGCTGAGCTAAATCCCCGGCTAAAATGATTTTTTAAAAATATACTTTACCCAGTACTTTAGGCAGCTGGTCAGGAGCCACTAGTTCAAGCCGAGTGGAGGGCTGAAGCTTGCAAGAGGTGGCAGCACTGGCAAAGGGCCTAGGGCAGACGCACTGTACCTCCCTGCAGGGTTCAGTAGGGGGCAGCACAGAGCTAATGAGGCTGCAACTGGGGTCCCCCCACCACCACTGCTTCAGGGCGCTGCACCCTCCGGGAGATCCCCTTTTCACCACTACTCCCTGTCCCCAGGGTCTCTGTTCTTGGCCACCAGCTCTGCACAGTGAGGAAGACACAGAGGTCCCCATACCCAGGCCACAGAGCTGTGGAACCTGCTCAAGATGCCCAGTGTGTCCTAGTCTGTACTCTAGCCAAGCTTAAAGGTGTGCCAGCCCTGCTCTCCCCATGATGCCAACAGGGCCCTGCCCTGGCCCTGCACCATCAGCTGGTGGGTGGAAGAAGCTGGCAGCCTGCCAGGGTGAAGGGACAGTGACCAGGTAGATGACAGCCACAGATTAAGTGCCTGGTGTTAGGGCCAAGCCGCTGGTTTTGGTGATCAGAGAGAAGGGTGAGGGCACAGGACAGCGTGGTCCTCAGGACACTGCAGCTCAGCCTTCTATGCTCTGGGTACGTGCCATGCTGAGCAAGGCCATGAGAAGGTGGAACTGTCCTGCTTGGTGGCTCTGCCCTTGTAGCTGCAAGAGAGGTGTGGTCGGCAGGGAGGGGACGGGACCACCCAGGGTTCCTATCATGCTGGCAGGGAGGGATGGCTGTGCAGGGCCACAGATATGCTGGGTGCAAATGGCTGAGTCCACCACTGCCCTCAGGACAACAGGAAAGATAGTTTATTGAATCTATACTTCTCTGTTAAAGTCTTTAGACATAAAAACTCTGTAGGAAACATTACTACTTAGTGTCATCTGTCATATAAATAAAATATACACTTAGATGTACATTATGAACAGGCGGGTCCTGCTGAGGCCACCAAACAGGAACTCACTGGATCATAGTTTGAAGGAACCGGGGCACCTAGCAGACCAAGGTGCTGGGGTAGGGATGTATTCTGCAGCCCCGCCTAGGGAAGGGGCGTGTGGTAGCGGATTTTCTTGGCTGTTTCCACATCAGACTTGGCAACCAAAAATCGCATCTTCTTGCCCCCGTGTCGGATCAGATCCACGGCTCTGAAACCAACCAAGGGGAGAGGGTGGTAGGGAGGCCCTGGCCTCCATGCAGCTGCTGAGGGACTGTGCGGGACAGGGTGAGCCCCGCCCTCCTGCCCGAGAGTCCCTGGGAAGGTCAGGAGGGGAGGAGGCAGTGGTACCTCATGTAGTTGACACCTATCAGGCTGATGCTGTTCACCTCCAGGATTCGATCTCCCAGAGACAGCCGCCCATCGGTTGCTGCAGGGCTTCCCGGAACCAGGGTCTGGATGTAGAGCCCAGGGGAGCCCAGGGGCGTGTGCTGGAGTGAAGCAGAAGACGCTGATACCTGGCGTCCCATCAAGAACCTGCAGCCCCTCCCTCAGCACCTGCAGGCCCCAAGTCCAGTGTGGACTGTATATTCAGTATGGATGTTTGGTGTTGAGCAAGAACTGGGCCCAGCATTGTCCCCAGAGGTTGGGACAGATCTTGAAGGCTAGGCAAGCAATGGGGCAGCTATAGGCCCAGAAGGATGTCCCACAGCCACAGCCTCCTCCACATTCCTTCCCCTGGCCAGGCCATGGCCACAGCCACCTGACCACACAAGCTGTGACCAGATTGGACAGGAGAGGCAATGGTAACCCAAGGCTTTGGGGTGGGCAGGGGAGGCCTGGACCGCTCACCATGCCATCGATGAGGCCCATGCCCAGCCCCAAGGGGCCTCGCTCCAGCTCCACAGAGAAGATGTAGCAGAAGTCCTCAGTGCTGGAGCTGCCACTTGAGGGGTCCACAGGAGACTCGTCCACGGGGGCCACTGTGTCTCCTAGGTGGGCAAGGAGGGGTCCAGGGGTATGAGGGACCCACAGGGCTAGAAAACAGTGCCCACCCCAGGAAGTCAGGATACAGGAGGGCAGAATATGGGAGCAACTGTTGTATCGGTCGTGTCTATCTGTTGGCCACACACAATATGCCTGCAAGGGGAACCTCACCCTGCCCCACAGCTGTGCCAGGACAGCGGCCTCCTGTGCTCCTGTGTATTCCAGCAGAGCCTCCCAGGCCTCTTTACTTCTGTCCCTTCCTCCTCCCTCAACACCTTCCATGTGGCTCCGAGTTCATCCTTCCTGTGGGCCCCACACTGACCAGACCCTGTCTGCAACCCAGCCATGCCCACCCCGAGGGCCACAGGCCTGGCCTTCTCTCTCTGATGTGCTCATGCCCATCGGATCCCTGGTCAGGGCAGAGCCAAGGCCTGCTCTGGAGCACACCTGTGCGGGCAGCTGCCCCAGCCGGGCTCTGCCAGGGGATCCCAGTGCTCGGGACCCCCAAACTCAGCCTGAGCATGGAAGACCCTGTGCTGAGCTTGGGCCTACCTATGGATACATACAGAGGCATCCGTTCACAGGCGCTTAGGTCTAGTAGTGCCTACCTCTGCCTCCTTCCAGCTTTCTGGCCTCCCAGCACATATCTGGTGGATCTGCGAGACCCACCTCTACCTGGTGCAGAGGCCACTCAGTCCCTTGGTCACCTTGAGTACCCAGGGGTGTGGCCTCCCTTACCTCCTGCTCTGAACCCCACTGTCCTCAGCAATGGGGGTAGGTTCCAGACACCTAGGACCCAAGATGGGGTCTGAGGGGTTGGGCATGCACGGCGATGGACCTCACCTTCTAGAATTGCACCCAGGGGGTCCAGCCCATTCCTCTGCCCTTCAGGGAGCATCTTTCCACAGGCGCCACCAGGCTCAGGCCAGCTGGGGCCCCCAGGCTCTAGGCCCAGTGGGGTGCCTGGAGGCGTGAGCAGGCAGGAGGAGTCAGTATGCAGGAGCCCTGCCTGGGAGCCCCTGTGGCCTCCTCGGCTGGGCTGCCGTCCCCCTGGGGGCTCCTGTGCCCCAGGAGCCCCAGCACCAGGAATGGAATGTGCAGGGGCAGCTTCGAGGGCTCCTCCGCTGGGGTCCCTGGTAGCCAGGGGGCAGCCCTGGCCCTCTGGGTGCCCCTCGGGGATGGTGTGGTACAGGCCCTGGGGTGGGGGGAGAGAAGCAGAGGGTCAGACCAAGAGGAGGGTGGGCCAGATGGGCATAGTGCCTCTCAGGAAGAGACAGGGTCCCAGGGCTACCAGGCAAAGGATATCTGCTAATCTGCACCATACAAACTGTGGGAGGACCCAGGGGGTGTTCCGCTGTCTGTAGCCTTGGGCTGAGGTCACTCCTGCTGGCTGCGTCTCCAGGCCCAGGTAGCCCTATGCTTGTCTCCACTCTATGCCACATGACAGAGATGGGCCCTGACTCCCTGCCCCAGCCTCTGGCCCTTACCTCAAGGCTGGCTGGCTGTGTGGTTCCAAGGCCAGGACTGGCTGGGCTATGAAGGCCCCACAGGAAGTGGCGGATGTAGAGCAGGTGCTGATAGACGCTGTCATGGGGGCAGTCGCCCTCCAGGTCCACCTGGAAGCCCTCGCTGGGCAGGACAATGGGTGGGGGCTTTTCATAGGACTCCAGGACATGTTCTGTGATGGAAGGAGTAAGGGTGTGTGACTGGCTCATGAAGCTCGGGCCCCCACTCGGCATGTGGGGCCTGGGCCAACAGGCTGAGCTCTAGGCCTGGCCCATTCAGGCCATAGGAGATGGGATCCTGCCTGGTAACCACCCCAGCCCCACTCTTGGCCCTTCTCCATCCTTAATAATCACCCAGTAGGTAGGGGTGGACAAGCATCTCCCACCCCCTATACGTGATTTGTTTATGTGCTGCACTGTGCATGGTGCCCATGGAGGAGGTGTGTGTGTAATCTGTAAATAAACATGCACATGTGTCTGTCTGTGAGCAACTGCAGAGACCCCAGCCCAAGGCTCCATGAGGAGAAGGGGGACCTCGGACCCGAGCTGGGGCTGGGAGCTGGGGCATGGTCTTGTGGGGCAGGAGGTATACACTCCCAACTCTGAGAAGCAGGTACCTGTGGCTGCATAGCCACCCCCAGGGACGATGGTTCCACCCAGTCCTTAGCCCCCTGCCGCCTGCCCCCAGCAGCCTCACCTGACTGGAAGGCATCGGGACAGTCCTGGGCTCCAGGCTCCCAGGCGCTCATAGGGCCCATGGCCGAGGCCAGCTGGTACTGGGTCAGCAGCCGGTGCAGCTGTGCGGGGCTCAGGGCAGGGAATGTGGCCCGCAGAGTGGCCCAGCTCATCTGGAGGAGAGGAGGAGCTGGGTCAGAGGCCTCCAGGTGCACAGAGTGCCCAGCACAGCCCTCCCAGGAAGGTCAGGCACAGGGCAGGGCTCCCCAGAGAACACACAGCCCTAGGGTTTGTATGAGGTCAACCAGGGGATAGCACCACAGTTGCCACCTCACACACTCTCATCACAAGCTAGGCACTAGGAGTTTGGGGGTATGAAATCTGACCCCTATCTCACACCATGTGTAAGAAATCAAGTGGGCTGGAGATGCACATGACAGGCAGACAGGTCTGAAGTGGGACTGACTTTGACTTTTTGATCTCATGGTAAGGATAGCCTTTTTCCTTTTATTTTGTCGTACTGGGGATTGAACCCAGGACCTGCACACTGAGCTACGTCTCCAGTCTTTCTGCTAATAAGCAGTTGCTGTGAGACCCCTTCTCTGGTCTCCAGCTGGGCTCCTCCTTTCCTTTCTAGGGCCCATTCCTCCTGCTGTTTGTCCCCCTCACTGCCGGGGCAGGCCCTCCGGCCTCACGACAAGGTGCAGATCGGGCACTGCCACCCATGTGCTGGGACTTGGACGTTCTCCTGTCCTGGCGGATGAACCATGGTGGGCACTGGGGATTCAGGGGGTGGCTCCTTGGCTTGTGGACTCCAGCTCAGGTGGCTCCTCTCTGGGTCATCTCACTTCCACCCTGCTCTGCAAGCTACTAGTGATGCTGTCTAGATCAGGTCCCTCCCTAACCCCGGTGTGGGGCAGTCCCCGAGCTGCCTCCTCACCGCTCAGGTTGCTGTCTGGATGCTCCTGTTCGATGTGGCTTCCTGACTGCTCCTTCAGTTTGCTGTCCTTTCTTCCTCTTTCTGTTTGACTCTTGCCTACTTTTCCCTCTAACATGCAGAGGCCTGGGCGATGGTCATCACACACCTACACTGCAGGTACTGTCCTGAGTCTTGTACGGCCGACCCCAGGAA
Source organism: Fukomys damarensis (assembly GCF_012274545.1). NCBI lineage: Eukaryota > Metazoa > Chordata > Mammalia > Rodentia > Bathyergidae > Fukomys > Fukomys damarensis. The sequence continues at coordinate 4,774,681 of NW_022900929.1, forward strand.
TGCACATTCCTGCCAAGTCCGCCAGCCCTCACCCTCACCCTCAGGCTGGTTCAGGGATCCTTGGAGGGATCTTTTTGATGTTGTGAGTTCCTTGCCTTTCTGCTCTGCTCTTGTTATTTCCTTGGCTTTATCTTCCAGCTGTGCCTTTGAGCTTTCCCTTCTGGCTTCAGTTTTAATTCCCAACAATCTCCATCATTTTCTTATTCACAGACTCATTATTATTTATGACTTGCCTTTATTTTTATGAGGATAATTTGGTAATAGAGTTTCCTCTCCTTGAATAATCTGTCAGGGGTACTCAGCTATGGCCAGAAGCCATAGCATCCTCAAGCTAAAACTTGTTTTTATTTACCTTTATTTTTATTTTTTGGCAGCCTTCACACTGAGCCACATCCCCAGCCCTCTTTTTGTGTCCAGACAAGGTCTCACTGAGTTGCTGGGTTGCCCAGTGGGCTGGGCTGGAACTTGAGATCCTCCTGCCTCAGCCTTCAGAGCAGCTGGGGACTAGGGGTGTGCCCTACCATGACCAGCTATAGAAGAGTAGTTTTTAAAAAAAATAGTCAATCTCCTTAATGCATAGGACTACTCCAATTTTTATTTCCTCTTGTATTAGGTTTAATTAATACTCATTTCCTTATTTGTTCAATTGATCTAAACTGTCAAATTTATCAGCATAAACATTACAGTAATTACAATATTCTCTTCCTACTAATTTTTAATGTAGACTGAGTGGTGTCTTCTTTTTCAACTAATACTAGCAGTGTATGTTTTATCCCACTTTTCTTTCTTTCTTTTTTTTTTTTTTCTTGGTACCAGGGATTGAACTCAGGACCTAGTGCTTACTAGGCAGGCGCTGTGCCACTGAGCTAAATCCCTGGCCCTTCTCCCATTTCTTTATTAAAGATTTTAAAGTACCAACTCATGGTTTTATTGCTTTCCTCTACCACAATCCTGCTGTTTCCCTGACTTTTGCTCTTGTTTATCATCTCCTCCCTTCTGCTCTCTGTAGACTGCTTTCTTGCTTCCTGATCAGGTGTCCTCACTTTGTTTTCTACTGAGCATTGCTTTACCTTTGGCCCACAGGGTTCTGCATCTTTGTAGCTTGACCACCCTGATGCAGAGGGGTGAGTATGCCAGGCCTGGCAGGGCTCAGCTCCAACAGGGAGCCTGGTGCCTATGCTTTGAGGGCTCCTGTGCATAAATCCTAATCTCCTCAGCACTGTGACACTGTCCTGATGGGGTCACAAGGCTGCCTGCTGGCAGAATCTGCAAGGACTTTGTGAGACAAGGAAGTGAGGCCTGCAGCACTCTGCAGGCTCACAATGAGCAGTGGCCACTGTGCACACTGACAGGGCGTGCAGGCAAGATGTCATGGGTCCCAGTCCTCAGTCAGCAGGGCTTACTCTCCCTGCTAAGCTGGCTGTGCCAGTCTCCTCAGGCACAGTGCCACACTGTGCACTCAGTACAGCTCAGAGAGCAGCCATCATCATGAGCTGCTCTGTGGGTGCCACTGGCAGCCTAGAGCTTGAACGGTGTTTTCCAGGCAGGAAGAAAAAGCCCTCAGTTGGATTTCCATTATAATCTGTGACATTTTCAGGGATGGTGGCTGGTGAGTGGCAGGGGAAAGGACAAGATGTGTCTTGATTTCCTGTCACTGGAACAGATGCCCACACACCTGTGGTTAGAGCCTTGGGTGTGTGACCTCACAGGCCTGTGGCTCCCAAGGCCAGCAGTCTCACTAGTGGAAATCAAGGTGTCTGCAGCAAAGTGTGTCCTTGGGCTCAGGGGGAAGATACACTTCCTACCCTTATGGATTCCTTCCTGTGGCTGAAGTCACGTTTCTATGTTGGCTGCCAGCTGGGCCCCTGCACTCCCAGCCCTGCTATCTGCAGAGCTAGCCACTGGGACCAAGTCCCTCTTCTCCTACTCTCCATCTCTGGCCCATTCTATGGACCTGCGTGATTAGCGTGAGCCCACCTGCATGACACAGGGCCGCTTCCTCTTAAGATTCCTAATCATATCACATCTGCAGAGTCTTCTTTCCCATGCCCAGTGACTGTCACAAGGACTGGGCAGATACTTCTGAGGCCATTACCCTGCCTAATGCAAGTAGGGACCATTCTGCAAGCTTTCAAGGTAACTGAGTTTTCTGGGCCTAGAAAGCAAGGTTTTCCTGCCACCCTTGACCTAGTTTCTAAGCCCAAGGTGCAACCATGCAGCCCTACCCCTCCCATGCAGCTGTGATGCCCCCACCTGTACAAGCTGGGCGCTGGGGGTGGCCAGCAGGTGCAGGGTGCAGGACAGCTTCCGGAAGAAGCGCTCCCCGGCCGCCCCCAGGCCGGCGCTCCTCGCCCACTCCAGGAGCTGCTGCAGGCGGGCACAGGCCTGGACACCTCTGGGCCAGTGGAAGCAACTCAGGGTGGGGCCTGGGAGGGGAAGGGAGAGGGAAGGTGATGCAGACCCCTGTACAGGAACCCACACCAGGCTCCCTAGAACCTGCTCTCCCCTCCCAGGTCACTGAGGATGGCATAGCTGCAGTACAGCTGAGACACTGCCTCAGCTTCCCAGGCCCTGTCCAGAGCGGGGGTAATGGAGGCAGGGAACAGGGCAGGACACACTGTGACAGCTTGGGCTCCAGACTGCAGGCCCCGGCAGACATGCGTCATCCCAATGCCACCTCACAGGTGCTATGGCTTGTCCTCAGTGGACCTCTCTGTGTCCCCAGCATTGGCCCTGGCTGGAAGTAACCTGTGCTCCAAGCCCAGCAGGGGCAGAGGACATTATTAGCTCAGCTAGGCAGGATCTTAGGGTAGAGCCTTGGTGGCAGCACAGACTTGATCTCCTCTGGGCACACGTCCTACCCTGGCCTCAGCCTGCCCACAGCACCACAGCCAGTCCCAGCCTGTCCAAAGAAGAGCATCCCTGAGAAGCCACACGGCCCTGGCCCCATATAGCCACACTTACCCCTGTCCAGCAGCTGGTTGAGCAGCAGTGTGCCCGAAAAGAAGAAGAGGTAGGCGAGCATCTGGGAGGCCACCTCAGGGTGGACTCGAAGCTGTCGCAGGAGATCCAGGGCAGCCTGGTACACGGCCACAACTCGGTGCAGCTCCTCGGGTAACACAGGGCCCCCACGCCAGCTCTCCCGGTGCTCTGTCTGGAATGGGGGGCACTCCAGGAGGGCAGGGAGGCAGACGTATAGGCACTGTAGGGCAGAGAGACTTCAATAATACTTCAGGGGCTCCGGGACCAGGTTGAAGGCCTCACCTAACGAGCCCCAGCCCGGCTTGGCAGGACAGCCTGCAGAACAGGCCCTGAGGGAGTCTGGTTGGGCAGAGTGGGCTCAGTGGGGCTGGCCTCGGCCATCATATGGTACATGTTCCTCACAGAGGCAGTGTATAAATGTGCTGGTGGATTGGGTCCCAACAAGGGGGCTGGAAACACTCTATGGGGACAGGGAAAGGGGAGCCCCATGCTCCCAAAGCACCATAGGTGGCTCAGGACACAGGGCCAGCACCAGCTAGGGTCGAGGTGGCAGTGATATGGTGTCCCATGTGCCCCATACAGGACTTCTCAAGAGAAGAGAAGAGGCCAGACTGTGCCGGGGTTTCTGCCAGGTGAGAAGGGTGACCTTGGGGAGGGTGGTGTGAGGGAGCATATCCAGGTCCCTGGAAGAGCACCGCACCTTGGAGAGGTAGTACACGCACTGCTGGAAGGCGTAGAGTACCACCTCCTCTAGCACTGCCATGGCCTCTTCACTGGCTGTCAGTGTGCAGGAGAACAACGACTCCTTGGAGCCTGCAGGAAGATGGCCACTGAGTGTCACTGGGCTCCAGGCCCATGGACTCTCTCCCAGAGCACCCCCATTCCAAATGAAGCACCAGAAAGAGCATGGACCTGACCCAGCATTTGCCCAGCACTCTCCTTAATGCTCCATACCATGTGCCCATGTGGGCTTGGGTATGGGATAAACCAGCCTCAGAACTCACCACATTCAACCTGAACCTGTCACCACCCTGTCCAGGAACAGCAAGAAGGAAACCCTCATGGCCTATACGCCCACTCCAGCCCTGAGGGACTGCTGCCCCAACATCTTCACAGCCTCCTGAAAGCCAGGTGTGTGGGGTCCCTTCACCTGTACTGGCCTATCTGAGGCAGACGCCTGACTGCAGCTTCCCCTGAGCTGCAAGTTGTCTGAGCATCCAGAGCCACTGTGTCCCAGGGACAGAGCAGAGCTGGCAGGAAGCAGGCAGTGAGGCCATGGGGAGCAGGGTAAAGCCCTGGAGCAGGCTCCCCTACATATCACATAGGGCTGAATGTCCTGGGGGCCCCCTGAGCTGCTTCTCCCATGGGGACCTCTGCAAGGATCCAGAACCTTAGGACTGGGAGCCCCCACTCACTGCAGATCCAGGCACTGAGCCGCAGGCAGAATGTGTGTGGGATCCTGAGTGGATGCCATGTGGCTGTGTCCCAGAGAGCAGAGTAGGGCCCCTAGGTAAGAGCTCAGACATATAATCAGGTTGACGACAGGGATTGTGCCAGCTCTTGGGACATGATATACCTGATGGCAGGATTTGTCCCACAGCCGTTTCCTACATAAGTTCGGCAGACTGATCCGTGGCCCCCGACCTTGCCTGGTGGGAGTGACCTCTCCTAGTCAGATCCTGGATATGAGTCTCCCGGGTCCAGGTCAAGCACAGCCCCGGACTCAGTGTTCCAGCACCCAGGCCTAACAGACCAGAAACCGCTTCCTCCCTGAGATAGAGGTGATGGTCCCGAAACCAGCACAGCAGGGAGAAGGTCCCAGACCAGAATGCAGCTCTGAACACTGGCCTAGAGTGCCACACAGCGGGACCTCGAGTTACTCAGGTGGGTGGGCTAGCCCCTGAGTCAGTGTCCCCAGGAACCAGAATAAAAGGGCCCTCCTTGTCCAAAGCCTCCACACCCAGCCCTACCACATAGCATAATGAGGGTAGCACCCCCTTTCCGAGAAGCTGGAAGCAAAACCAGGCCTTAGAGGAGGAAAAAGAAGCAGGAGTCAAATGGGGTAGGGAGCAATGGCAGCTGGACACCAGAACTGAGTGAGGCACGGGGCAGATGATGTGCCCTTGCTCTAGAGAGCTAAGCCAGGCAGAGGTGACACTCCTTTCTAGCAGTCTGGCTGCTCTTCATGTGCATCCGAGGAACAAGGGACAGGCCATGGCCTGGAATGCCCTGCACAAAACAGCCCATGCTGGGGGCCTAGCTTCCCTCCACACACTCACAGTGGTTGCTGTCCTGTGACCTTGCAGCCCAAAGGGCCCCACCTCCCCCATGGTGAGAGGGCAAGGAAACTGCCCCTACCCACCCATCCTCATGTCCAGAGCCCAGCCTTCCCCCTCAGCCTATGCAGAGTCCCTGGCCCATGGTCCCTTCTGGTCTCAGCAGCCAGCTCAGCTCCAGGACCCTGAAGCAGAAAGGAATCTGTCCTGAAGGTGGTACCACATACACCCCAATCCCTCCCATCACCTTCAAGAGCCCTGCTCTCAGGACATCTGCCCATGAGGTGCCAGAGGCCTCATAGGGCCCAGAACCATGGAGTGCAGCCTGCCAGGCCCAGGCTGGCTTTGGTTCCTGGGGTCTCTTTCTGCTGGAGCCCAAGCTGCTTCTCAGGGGACAGCAATATCTGGTGGACACAGCCAGGGAGACAGGCCTGGGCTGACCCCACCGTGACCTGGGCCCCTCAGAAACAGAGCTACCAAGCCATCCCTGCTCAGCACCCCCAGGCACCCCAGCCAGGCTTGAGCAGTCTAGAGCCCCACAGATGTGAAGGCAGTGAGCAGCTCTATTTCAGCCACAGCCAAACACAGCTGTGTGGGACACTGCCAGGGCCACCCACCGGCGGCTCTGTCCTGGGGCCCAGGTTCCTGTCAGCGCACTGGTCCTACTGCAGGTGCTATGAACCCCAGCTTTGTCCAGAACCTTCCAGGCCAGCTCCAGCCCCACATGGCCATCAGCAGGTACATGCCAGCTGAAGTCTACCTGTGCCTATGGCTTGGCTCCATGCCACCCCACAGAGCCCCCAGACTTCCCGCCAGAACCACCTCTCAGTTGGTGTTTGCAGAACACTTTTACTATATTTCCTAAACCCTAAAGTGCACATTTCCTACATGTTATCCTCTAAATATGACTCAATCTACATGGTGCCTGTCTGAGCTGGCATTTGGTTTACGACACAAGCATCTATCCGCAGCCCAGGGTCTTGCGTGTCCCCAGCCTACCATAAGCAGAACTGAGAAGGCTGTGGTCAAGGTGCCTGCATGGAACAGAGCACCCATGTGCTGGGCACAGAGGCGCCAAGTCAGCCCAGACCACTAGTGTTGTCTCACAGGCTGCCCCCAAATTGTTGCCTGGCACCAAGAAAGCCCTGACAGGAACCCAACCTGCTGTCACAGCTGGCCAACTGAGTCTGAGGATGGCACCCTGATAGGGAGTGCCAGTGCGGGCCCTACCTGTGACATCCAGCTCCTCTTCCATGCTCTGCATGTAGAGTGGGCATTTCTGCTGGATGAAGTACAGGAGCTCAATGGAATTAGACATCCAGAAAAGGATATGCTGCAGGTCTGGAACTAGGTCAGCCATGGTGAAGCTGGCCCAGGAGATGGGTTCTTGGCTACCAAGATAGAAAAAGACTCAATTATGCTTGGCCTACAAATGGGGTGGGGTGGGGGGTGCACCTGCAGCTCTGTCCCGGGAGAAAGTTCGTTCCCATGGAATAGGAACAAAAACAACTACTGTTGTCACCCACCACATTAGGCTGGAAGTTAGGAATTATGCACACACCCACTTGGTATCTGCCCACAAGTCATCAGAGGCTCTGACAGGCTTAGCAAGAAGGACAGCCAGTTGCCAAGGAATGGATTCTGGTAAATAAATTGCATCCATAGCTTCCCCTTGGAAATTAGATAATAAAGTGGCTGTAGATGTGAAAAGAGAGCATGTGTGCACATGCAGGTGAGTGCGTGCATATGGGAGTGAGGTCCATAGCTTTTAACACAAAAACCGTAAGTTCAAATGTGTTATTTAAGAGCCAGAAATAGGAGCTTCTGTGTGTTACTTAGGTGAACAGGAAAAAGGAAATGCACAGTAACAGAATTATTTGAGAGGTGCACAAGTAATAGTGAAATTTTCCTTTATCGGGGCAGAAGTCAGGAAAGGGTTGTGAAGTTGATGAACCAAGAGGCAGCAAGCAAAGCTCATTGTTTGAAGTTCCACAGGTGATCATCAGAAAGCCCAGCATGGGCACTGTTAGCCAAAGAAACCTTCTAAGATCTGCAGAAGAGTGGGACGTGGCGTTCCCACCACAAACCCTCCTGCAGCTTGGTTCTTTATCCTCAGGGGCACTGTTGCTCCACTTAATAAAACCAGCAGCTACCACTCTGGATGCTTCCAGATGCCAAGCACCCATAGCAAAGACCTAAGCACCTCAGATCCTCCTGGGCAGCTGGGGTGGGGCATCCTCCCCCCGCCAGGCCTGCCACCTTCCCCAAAGGGTTCCCTTTGCAGGGGACAATGACACATTGGGGCTTTATCTGCTTCAACTGGCAGCCCCATGCCCACCACCAGTACCATCTTTCCTGCATCAGCACCAGCTCCAGGATATGGGTATCAGTTACCCTCTAAGTGAGTAGGAACCCCAAATGTCCCAAATGAGTCCCAGGGAATGTCTGAGAGATAGAGGTGGTAATTCCTCACTTTAAAATGCCAACACACACCTCTACCATCTTTCCTCATCTCGCCAACGCCCATGGACAGGCTTTGAGGGCCTCCTGGGGATCCCAGCAGCACAGTTACCATGTTTGTCCCTATGTGTCCATAATCCCATCTGCTGGACACTGCTGAGCATCCCAAACAGGTGTGTAACCCAGAGCGGGGAGTACTCAACCCAAATCTGATGTGGACTGGCCTAGGGCAAGGAGGGCACCCTGCTGCCTGTCACTTGGCTGGCCCAGGACCTATGTGCTTCTGTCTCTCTCTAGGGAATTCTAAGGGTCAGACAAGGGGATTTCCAGCTTCCCATGCCCACAGGGAGGTCACAGGGGAAGGCTATGGACAAGAGGGACAGTGTGGGCACTCAGGCCAGGGTCTGGGGGCAGCATGTTGCTGGGACTGTGTGCAAGTAGTTTGCAAGTGATCAGAGAAGGGGCAAGGTTTTGACATTCTCCCTCTGTCCCAGATTCTCCCGAGGCCTGCGGTGTCACCTGTCCTCTCTGACGTTAAGATCACTTTTGTCCAAAAACAATGCCAACCTTCTCTGTTCTGCTCTCCAACAGAGACAGGCCAGCTTAATATCGTCTATTCTGCAGCTATTCTGAAGCTACACAGGCTGTCAAGGCAGAGGCTGCATTGCTCTTTCCAAAGTCCTTCCCAAGTTGGTCTGGATTACCCACACGCACCAAGCAGGTATGTGGTAGGCACAGAGTTGTGTGTTGTTGGGAAAAGAAAAATTTGGCTCTTCAGAGTTGATTCCACTTTGTTTTCAATGTTTATCACCCATCTCAATTTCACCCTGAACTCAAAAGTGAAGAGAGGCTTCAACTGGAAAAGAAAACTACCAGGCACTGCCACCTGGAGCTCGGTGTTAAACCAAGCAGAGTCAGCATCCAGCACACAACACCTGACAGCTGGCCACGTGCCAGGGGCCCCTGGGTGGATGCCGGGAAACCCAGCCCCTCCCATCCAGGCCCATCTGGAGCAAGGGGCAAAAGCAGGAAGGAGGCTCCTGGAGGGAAAGGAGCCCACAACAGCCTAGAGCTGCTTGGCTGAAAATGAGAGGAAGGAAAGAAGGGAGGCAGGGAAGCAGGAAGGGAAGGAAGGAGAGAAAGGGGAGGAAGAAAGGAGCAGCAAGGTGTCAACAGGGTCTGGGGTCTAGGGGCAGCAGGGGAGGGGTTTTCTATGACAGTGCCCTTGCTTCACTCGTGTCTTCACAGCAAGCACAGGGTCCTACCATGTTCCTGCCGGACCTTGTGGGAACAGAAAAGTGCAGAGGTGCTAACCTGAAAGGGGAGGAGGGCTTGATGGTGGCAGGAGTGGACGGGTGAGAGGCACAGGGAGATGCAGGGTGAGGACCAGAGAGGGAATCACAGCCTGGCCAAGCAGCCTGGGAGAGCCAACACTGACCCAGAGAGAAGAGAGGGCAAAGGCAGAGGAGCAGAGTGGACAGGGATCTTGGGGGGACATGGACAGAGGGCAGAGAGGGGACACACGGAGGCCAGGCATAGCTTGGGAAGGAGAGCTGCCAGGCAAGGATGGGGACAGAAGGCAGGCAAGAGCACCAGACAGAGAACTTCCCCACACTCAATGGCATCAGGACATGGCCAAGAGGAACAGACACCTTCTGGGTCCTCACTCAGACCTTAGGTGGCAGGGTTAATGGGCAAGGGGATGGAGGGCACCAGGCTGCAGAGTGTGGGGAAAAAGCACACAGAGAACAGAGGCAGTGATGCAACACGAGACCCAGAATGGAGGAGGGCAACGAGGAGTGAGGCAAGTGCTGCTTCCTCCTTCCTAAAGGAGAACAGGCAGCTATATCTTAGGGCAAAGGAAAGATGGCGAGTAAGAGTCAAACTCTGGACACTGCAGGGCCACCTGCTGGGCAGACTGGGTGGAGGCACCATGGCAGGTGCGATCCATGTTGCACTGAGCCTGTACCCCCATCATGTGGAGTGGTCTCACTAGGACGCCAGGCCTGAGGGCTCTGTGAGCTGTTGGTCTTCAGGACACCTGTCCTGTGTGCTCACCCATAAGCAGGGTGCTGTCTGGTTGTGGGTGCCCTGAGGTATCCAGCATGCCCACTGTGTGATCTTCCTGAATTCCAGAATATTCTGGGCCCACATCCAGCCCAAAGGCTTGGGGTGAAAGAGTATAAGCCTGTGTGTGCACATACCAGAAATATTTATTATAGAAATGGAGCATGACAGTGAACGCCTGTAATCCCAGCCTAGTAGAAGGCTAAGGCAAGAAGAGTTTCAAGTTCTGGCCCAGTATGGGCAATTTAGCAACTTAGCCAGACTCTTTCAAAATTAATAAAAATATTTTAAAAGCTGGGTGGGTTGTAGCTCAGTTCGGAGACCCTAGCTTCAATCCCCCACACTGTTGAACATAAATTGCTGCGTGCCACTGGGGACTGGGAGAGCAGCCCTGGTGCCCAGCAGGGGCAAGAGGGCAACATCTGGAGTGACAGGAAGGCAGCTCACAAGGGACCACTGGCTCTCAAATTTCAAGCCTGACTTGGAATCCCCAGGCTAGAAACATCCCTAGACCAAGCACTGCCAATAGATTTCGCCCTCTGGCAAAACTCTGTGCTCTGGGAAGGGGGCAGGGGCATCTGCACAGGCAACAACACACTGTGTGGCCTCAGATGAGTCGGGGCCACTTGAAGCCAGGTTCCTGAACCCCATGGCCTTCACCCATGGGTCCTTTGAGGCCAGAGGGCCACCTGCTGCCCACTGGATGGGGAGAAGAGAGACAGCCACTTGCAGTCACAGAGTGAGACCACACAGCCAGGGAGGACAAGGAGCCAGCCCCAGAAGCCAGGGTTAGGCCCAGAGCCAGGACCAGCACTCAGGACAGCAAGGACTCTCACACCCAGCACAGGGCTGGTCACTGCAGAATGCCACCTGTGTGGCAACCACCCTGTGGGGGGTACAGAGAGGTGACACAGAACTGTTGCTTCCAACATTGAAGCCATGAAGAGACAGAAGACACAAAATTACTAAACAATCAAGAGTTCAAGGGACTGAAAAGATAAAAGGATATAAAGCAAATTGAACAAGATGTATTTGATTTAAAAGAAGAAAGAACTGGTTAAAAGAAACCAAAGAAAACCCTTTTGTTCGTTTGTTTGAGACAGGGTTTTGCTATATAGTTCAGGATGGTATTGAACTCACAGTGATCCTCCTGCCTTAGCCTACCGAGTGCTGGGATCAGAGGCATCACCACACCCACCTAAACTCTATGGATTTTTAAAAAGCAAAACTGCTAAAATTTAAACCAGCAGGTTACACAAGGCAAGTGGAGAAGTAGTGAGCTGAGCAGCTAGGAGAGATCTCTGAGAATGCAGCACACACATAAAATAAGCAAGAGCAGCTAGGAGGTACGAAGCATCCCCCGAGAAAGCAGAGAGCAGAACCTGGCAGAGCCACTAAGCGAGAGGCCATAAAGACAGTGTGACTCCCCCCACCCCAAGAAGCCCCCCAGAAACACTGTGGGGGAAATGCAGAACATGAAAATGACCAGGAGCTCACAAAAGAGAGAAAAAGACACTAATCACACAACAGACACATTCAAGACTTCTCAGCAAGGTAAGATACTAAGAATAATGGAATTGTATCTTCAATGCTAAAAGAAAGAGCACCCCCCCCAGCACTGCAGCCAAACAGGGGCCACGGATAGCTGCACAGGAGTCCCCAGATGACTCAGTCAGACAAGAAAGACAACCTGTAATGCGGACTAAGACATAAGGATAAGAAAACAACACTGAGCAGCAAAAGCACTTGGGTAAGAGAGAAGAGGCAAATTATAAATCCAAACAAAAACAAAAGATGGCATGGGAAATAATGGCAAAGCTTGAGTAGTCATTAGGATATAAAGCAACAGCCAGGATGGGTGGGACCAAGCGCTCTGATCTATGTTCAGCAAGAAGGGAGTTAGTTGTAAGAATAACCCTGAATCCACGGGGTGGGGGGAGTCTCTAAAACCCATTTTGATAGGCAAAAAAAAGGACACAGGCAATAGGCATGGTAAACAGAAGCACAACACAGACAGTGAAAACATCTCCAATACACCAGTAAAGAAAAAACAAACAGGCCAAACTTTTCCATAAGCAGTTGAATAAACAATTACTTTTAAAAATAAAAGGACAGAAAAAATTTGAAAGTAAAGACTTAATGAAAAGAATTACCAGGCAATAAGTAAACAAATGAAGGGATGTGGTATCATCATGGGGTGGGGGTGGGGGGTAGATTTTAGGGCAATAAGAATTATAGGAAGAAAGGACAGGACCTTAAAAGAAACAGTTTGAAAGGACACTCCTAAGGCTATACAATCCTTACTGCAAAGTACTGACAAAAATAAAGCAAAGGGGATGAATTTTTAAAAGAAACTTACAAATCTACAATAAGGAATGACATGTTAACTTATTTTCTCCAAACAGGAGCTTAAACAGATTAAGAAAAAAAAGTTAATAGAGTTAAATAATAAACTTGATCTCATAAACATACTCTGAACTCTAGACAAAAAATAAACTAAGTATTCTCTGAAGTACAAATAGAATGCTCACAAAATTGATCACAAATTAGCTAGTAAAGGAATCTTAACAACAAAACCCTGAAATCTTACAAACCAAGTATTCCTATTAAAATGTAACAAAATGAAAAGTAAAAAAATATGGCTGCAGAAAACCACATGCATTGAGAAGTTCAAAAAACTTTCAAAACAATTCGTGAATGGGGCTGGGGATTTAGCTCAGTGGTGCTGCTACTCGCCTCACAAGTGGAAGGTCCCGTGTTCGATCCCTGGTACCGAAAAAACACACAAAAATCAAAAGAAACAATTCATGAATCAAAGAAGAAATTACAGTCGAAACTGTACAAACGTAAGGGAATACAGAGACTACTGGGAATATAAATTAAAAAGTAAACAAAAAAATAAAACTGGTTCTTTAAATCAGCTAATAGGCAAATCTTTAGGAAGGAGACTCAGAGATGACAGAAAAAGATAAAAGATAGAAACACAATAGGAATTAAATAGAGGTAATAAACTACAACTATATTGAGATGAAAAGCTATAAGAGAATATAACAATTTTATCTCAATAACTGAAACGATAGGTAATAGATGATTTTGTAGGAAAACAAAAATTATCAAAGTTAACAAAGAAGAAACAGAAAACTAAGTAAAGCCATAATCCTTAAAGAACTGACTCTGGTGCTCACAGCCTACTAGTGAGCCCTGAGGCCCAGGTCCCGGTCCCATGGGAGCTATGCAGGGGACTGAAGCACGTGTCCCCACGAGCCTGTCGGCAAACCAGACCAGGAGATACAGAAACATGCCAGGGGCGATCACAACATACAGCACATTAAACACAACATATTCACTACATACTGCCATGAGTCCCCCTCAAAATATCTTTTCAAACACTTATCCCATTGTTCTTGCCACTTTGTGAAGTAGTTTGAGAAATACTCTTTCCTCAGTGTCTTTACAAGGTGTGATTAAAAATGCAGTGCATGCTGCTATTGAATGCCATCCAAAGAAAAGGCAGGCTCCTAAAAACATGATGGTGAGTCCTCACCTTACTCACAGGATCTGGCACTGTGTGACTGTGGCTCTTCCCCAAAGCCGAAGTGACCTTGAAAGGGAAATGATTTGAATCGATTCAGGAGACGGAGGCAGCCAGGACAGTGCAACTGAAGACTTACAGAAGTGCTGCAGAAAACGGCCAGAACGATGAGACAAGTGCATTCAAACTGCGAGGAGGGTTCTGAAGGGAATTACTGTAATGGCCATGTGTCTTCACTGTAATACATTAAAGACCATGTTTTTGACCATACCTCACAGTCTCACAGACTAATTTCACCTGTGAATTCAGATGGGACGCTCTCAATTAAAACACCAGCAGCACGTATCACCACGCCAGAGGGAAACACAAATCGTTCAAAGCTATGAGGAGGTGTCACCTTTTGCCTACTGGGAAGGCTGTTCTCAAAACCACAGGGGAGCCCTGGGCTCAGATTTGGGACCACAATGAGCAAAGTCACACAGTAAGCTGTGTGGAAGTGTCTCAACAATTATACCTACAGCCAGTGGGCGTGGTGGGACAGCCGGTAATCCCAGGCCTCTGCAAGGCCGAGCAAGAGGACTGCAAGTTCAAGTCCAGCCTGGGCACCTTAGTGACTTAGTGGGATCCTGTCTCAAAATAAAAAATAAAGGCTGGGTATGTCACTCAGTGTCAATCCCCAGGATGGGAGGAGGAGGATACACAGCTACTGTAGGGTGTGGTAGTCCCACTCCTGGACATACCCGAAGGAAATGACATCAAAATGAGAACTCGACAACTGCACCACTAAGTTCACTGCAACCCCACTCACAACCACCCAGACTGAAACAAACCCTGGTGCCTATCAGTGACTGGACAGATAAAGAAAACACAGCACACATGGACAACAAACAGTACAGCAGTCAGCTACACAGAGGAATATCTGCCCTAAGCAACACCGAGGTGAGCTTGGAGGGGAACATGTCAGATAAACACATAGCCAGGTGTAGAAAGACAAGCACCACATGGCCTCATTGGGATGTGGAAGCTAAGTGTCAGGGTAGACTGGTGGGAACCAGGGCTGAAGCAGCTAATAAAGTCTACTTGAAGGAGCCACTGCCTGAGAGTGAGAACAATACTAACATCATATCCTCAGAAATTGCAGAGACATTGTTATCCTCATGAGTTGCAAATCACATTGGATCCGATTCGGTACACAACAAACATGTGGAATTTTATCTGTTGATAGCAGATCACACCTTTCCATACAGAGAAGTCAATCGCCACCCAGAGCTTCATCCAGGAACCCAGGACTTGGGGAGAGTCCCGGGAATAGACAACCCCAGATGCAGAGCAAAAGGGAAATTCCATGGTCATTTGCATGCATGCAATTAAAAAGAAACACAGAGACACAGTGGTCATGAGCCCAGGTGTGAGTTCCTGGTGACTGGTACAATCTGCCATTTCTGTTTTGGAAGTGATTCATTATTTTTAAAAGGAAAAGGGAAAAAAACCTTAATACTATGAGCCTGCATAAAAGCTGGAGACTAGGATGTGTTTAGGCCCTAACGATGAATGCTCAGCAAACTCAGTGAAAGTGGACAGCTGCCGAAGGGAAGGCCTGGCTCTTCCCGTTGGAGGAAGCTGGGTCCAGTGTTCAGCTTAAGCCACCCCTGCACAGGCGCCAGGACAGAAGCTTCCAGTCTTATGGTACCTGGGAGGAGGAGGAGGAGGGTTGGGTATGCTCCCACCACTGCACACCTCCTCAGTCCTAGAACTAGGGCTTTCCTGGCACAGGGCAGGGCAAGCATCCCTCGAAAAGCCCATACCCACACTGGTCCTGTCCCAACTCCTACTAAGTCCCCAAGCACAGAAACTCCACAGGACACAGACATCACCCTGCCCCTCCTGCCATCATCCTGCATTGGTGTCTTTTGATGCAAATGCTGCCTCCAGGGCTGGTTTCTGCAGAGCCCTGTCCCATCCTGCTAGGAGGCAGCATCTAGGTCCCCCATGCAGCCCAGGACCCCAGAGACCGTCACTCCCCAGAGACCGTGACTCCCACTCGATTTGTTAGCATTCAGATATTACTGCAGCTCCTGACACTGACAGGCACCTGGGAGCAGGAATCTGTGGGTGGGAGGTGTCCTGAGCTGGAGTCCACCTGTCAGTGGTGAGGATGGCAGGCCCCAGCCCAGTGTCCACCTGAGGCCTCCTCTCTAAGGGCCTGCGAACCTACTTTGGAAGGGGACAGTAATACCACTTCAGGAAGCCAGCATAAGTATACCACCTGATTCCAGTCTCTCCCTCCCTCCCTGGCAGCCACCTTAACCAGCCTGTGTCATCTGTGGTATGGCTCTTGGATGGGCCGTCTCACTGAGAACTACACACCTGGGTGTATGCACAGAGCTGTGCGACAGGGGCTTTGTGGGACTTTTCACCAGCCTTGTGAGGCTCTGAGACCTTGCACAAGTAGATGTGCACAGCTCACTGCCTCCCATGCTGCATTGTCCCCAGTGTAAACACTTGGCACTGCTGTCTTTACAAGCTACCCATGAAGGGTGATTCCCTCGGGGCCCACACAGCAGGCACATCTGCTAGATAATCCAGACAGCCCCGCCAGCTGCCCCAGGCAGAAGAAGGTAGAAAGGGCCTTTCCACGGGGACAGGTGTTGGTGAGAGAAACACTCTGCCCCAGAGCGGGGCCTTTCCTTGGGGGTAATGGGGCAGGGTGCAGGCCATTTCAACCTGGCCACCAGGGAGTGGGTCCAGGAAGACTTCCCAATGACGTTGCCCACATGGTCCTAAGGATGCTCTTCTAGGGGAAATTTCCCACCCAGAACTTGTGGGTGGGGAGAGAAGAGGGGAGTGGACTCAACAGACAGCAGCATGGAGTGAGACTGAGGGCTGACCTCCAGGAAACTGCAGGTCCCTAGGGACCAGGCTCCCTGGGAAGCCGGAACTCACAAAGAGGCGGAACAATGAGCTAGTCATACTTACAGTTGTGCCTGCTTCTCCGCTAGTTCTTTGGTTTTCTCCTACAATTATAAAGGAAAATAATATGAGAAAACAGAAGACTATATACAGGGATACATTCAGATATATCTCTATGAGAAATGCAACACACTGTCCACACAGCCCGAGCTCTGCAGTACTATTTATCCTAAGCTATGTTGGAAAGCAGATTTTCCAGGGACTTAACTATTTTCCCATCCATTCCTGACTGTGACCTGAGCATTTCCTGCAACAGAAGCAAGCCACAGCTTCGGAGGCTAATGTCACTCTCCACTGTTACACTTCATATTTACATATTTAAACAGCCATAGTAATAATAAGTAGAGGTATATATGATATGATTAGATATTTACACAACTATTTAAATTTCCCAACAAGGACTCAGGCGTAGCCATTGTTTTCTGTTCTATCAACCCTACTCAAGAAACTGTGCTTGCTTTGGTAGCAACCCAGAATCAGCTGAGTGGAACCTCAGTGGCTGCTGTTCTCCTACCTTGTTCCTATAAGATGCCATGCACATCACCCTCTCTGCTGGCCATATACAAGGAGACAGGGGAGTAAGGATCAGAGCTGTCCATGCTCAGGAAGCAAAGGGAGCAAGTGAAATTTATAGGGGCCCCCAGTGGGCAGCACTTTGGGGCATAGGAAGACCTTGACTCAGACACCTGTGTCCACAAGCTGAGGACTCAAATAAGCGGTTCCCATCAGGCAGCCTCAATTTCCAGGCCAATGACACAGGGCAGGGACCCGGGTGTGCAGAGGGAGCAAACAGGATGAGAACCAGATAAAATCTGCTCCTCCATCTGTCACCATGCTCCTCGGCAAATGACTTATGCCCTCCTGGCCTTGGCTTCCCGCTGTGACACAGGGCATGGCATCCACCCCATCAGGGTGGCTGTGAGAATTAATTAGACGCAAGAGCATCTAGCCATTCATCAGCGCTAGGCACAGAACACACCCAGGAAATGGAGATCATGATGTCAAAATTCACAACTTTTAACCATCAGGTAACTCTTGGTCACAGCAGCCACAAAGCAAGCAGTTCCCATGCTGCAGACCTGCCGGGCCCTGAGCAAGTGACTGAACAGTGGCCACACTATGGGGGACCCTATATCAAATAATCAGCTGGGAACCCCACAAGATATGGCTCAGATACCCCTAATGGCTATGATCATCCACACAAACCTTTGGAGGGGACAGCCAGTCTGGCTTTTGTTTTTAAAGTTTCAAACATTTTAAATGTGGTTTGAATATAAGAAATCGATCAGGTTCCTGTAAGGGTCTTTCTTCCCACCATGCCCAGGATGAATACAACCAAAATCAGTGAAGGTATCTGAGCATGTATGTGTGACAATGAGCCACCCTTGGGGTCCTGGGAATTGAGCTCCCAAGAGGACAAGAGTTGGCTGGGAGGTTGAGGCTGTGGGCTCCCTGGGCCCTACTCCAGCACTGGCCCAGCCCAAAAGGGTGGCACTGTAAGTGACTCCTCCCAGAACAAAGCCTGGGGATATCTGTGTGTATCTGGGGGAGAGACCAGACTCTTGTGGATGGAAGCCAGGTATGTTGTTCACTGTCCCACACTGTCCCAGACAGGTGCCACAAGGAGGAATTCTCTGCCCACAGATCCATGGTGCTCAGGCCAAGGGACCTGCTGGGTGCAGAGTATGTCACTGGACAAAGCCACCCAGGCCTGCACCCTCACCACTAGCTGGCAGGGCCCATAGTAGCAAAAGCTCAGCAGCAAAAAGCACAAGGTGCCATGCTTGTAAACAAGACCAGGGATTTAGTTAAGTAGTGCTGCGCCTGCCTTGAAAGTACAAGGTCCTGAGTTTGATCCCCGTATGAAGAAAACATAAAAAATAAAAAACCAAGGGCCTGAGAGAGCTCCCTGAATTGCCAGCTCCAGGACACCTCACTGGGGCATGTAGAGGCACCAGGCCGAGCGGGACTCAGAGGAGGGGTACAGGCCAGCATGCAGAAATGACGAGGACCCTGTAGGGCCAGAGCTCCGTGAAGGCGGCCTGCAGTGTCAAGCTACTAGGGCTGCCAGCTGGGAGGTGAACATGTGAGGAAGCCTGGCCCTGCACCCACTCTTGGATCACTGAGAAGGCAATGAGAGGAGTCAGACTTTGTGCGCACGTCAAGCAGACACAGCTGGTGGACCTGCTGCATGGGCCACACCAACTGCATCACTCACCCAGACTGTGTCACGGATTCTCCTGGCAACCTTGAGCAGCAGCCGCCCAAAGGTGCCAGGCTCAAAGTGCGTGGCTGAGTGCTGGATACAGAGGCACAGGAGGAAGGCGGGTGTCAGCTTGTAATCGTCGCCCCCTGGCTCAATCAGGGTCATGATCCTCTGTAGCAGCGTGTCCTCCACAACAGGCTCAAACTCCAGGAGCAGCCGCCGCCGCCGGGGTACAGGAGCCAGTGAGCAGGAGGCAGCATCACGGGCTCGGAGCGCAGCACCACATGTCCTGCAGCTCTGTGGTGGGCGCAGGTGGGCCAGGGCCGCAGCCGGCAGCAGTTGGGCCTGTGCAGGGTCCTTAAAGAGCAGCAGGTAGTAGAGGCCTAGGGAGAGCAGGTCACCGTGTCGCAGCACCACAGCACCCCGGCTCACTGTGGAGAAGTTGACAGCCACAGGTGCCCCGGCAATGGGCTCCAGCACCAGCCTGGCTGTGCCAGGGCTGCCATCTGGGGCCAGGCGCCGGCGGATGGTGCAGTGCAAGGGGAGGATGTCAGGGGCTACCAGGCTGATGCTCGGCTTGCTGGAGGGCGTGCGCTGGCCCACTGTGTGTCGTTCCCGGTTAAGCACATATACCAGGCTGTCCTAAAAGCAGAAGCACAACTCAGGGCGTGTGCTACCTCTGTGATACCACACAGGTGAGGACAAGATAGAATGGTTGTTACCCCATCTCTGCAGCTGGGACTCCTGTCTGAGGCCAACAGCAGCACTCACCCACATTCTACAGGCCTAGGTGAGGTCCAGCTCTGAGGTCACCCACATGGAGTGTACAGGCCTTGTCTTCAGCACCCAGCTACCACAGGTGTCTCCTGAGATTGGAGCCCAGCAGCCTTAGGAAAGTGCTCACTCAGTAGAGTGGGAAAGGATGAAGTGACAAGGAAACAAGGCTGGAGAGCAAATGACACAGCAGCACTGCCACACAGCAGGAGGTGGCTAAGACCAACTCCTTCAAGCCCAGGCACAAGACAGAATGGCAAGAAATGGCTCTGCGAGGTGGGGGCAGTGTGGTCTGGCACAGAAAAATGTTGCCACCAAGCAATGATTTGGCACCCACCATCACTAGGACAAAGAGCAGGCTGGCCCATCTCTTGCCTTGGGTACCTGCTGATGCCCTTTCCCAGAAGGCCTGAGAAGCAGTATGGAGAGGGGTGGAGAGCTTTCCACAAGGGTCTAGGGCCCAGGTCAATGCCCCTTCTCCTGCTGCCCCTGATTCACCCCCCCACATTTCCTCCCAGCCTCACAGGGGCACAATAGACCACATTCCTGGCCCTGGGGCAGCTCACATGTTGCTGGCTGTAGCCCTGCAGGAGCAGCAGGTGTGGGGCCTGGAACAGGGAGCAGCGCATGGTATCCCGTGGCGGCTCTTCAGGGTCTTGAGCAGCTTCAGGCAGGATGGTGCCTGGGCTCAGGCTGGTCTCGCTGACCGTGCGACGCAATAGGGGTGGAGGGGAGCTGCAGGCAGCACCTGGGGCCAGGCCTGGAGTTCCCTTGGCGCGGATCCGCTGCAGCCTCCGGGCCTGGGCATTTATCCCTGAAAGAGGATCAACACAGGTACAGGGTCAGAGGTCTGACCGCAGCCATCTCCGGGTCTTGCTAGACTCAAGTCTCACTAAGCCACCTCTGGCACCTGTCACTGCTCTGTCAAAGCAGGTCAGGAGAAAAAGGGGTCTGCCCACTGGCCACGCCTTTAAAAGGGAGGCAACACCTTGGCACAGCTGAGGCACCCCAGAAAAACTGCTTCCAGAGCAGCCACAGAGCAGGCAACCCACATATCACATCCTGTGATTCAGATAGGATCACACCTGCCCTACAGGAGCCCAATGACACACCTCAGCTTGCACCATGGCCCTGGGTACTAAGCCCACCAAACACTCTCCCCTCTGCAGCATTAGCCCCGCCCAGTCAACAATCTACCCTGTGTGCCAGGCTCAGACTTCCCAAACAAGGGTGTACTGACTAGATGAGATGGAGCCAATTGGTCACTGTCCTCCCTCACTTTAAAAGGAGGACCCAGTCAACTTACCACGTCACTGTGCTGGTCAGCTTCTGTGACAGCATAGCTGCCATCTCCAAAGACCGCCTTGGACACTGCCAAGCCAGAGCAGGCAACACGCCAATGCACACACACAAATGTAACCACACACAAACACACACATGCACACAAACACACACAAACACTGCACTGGACATGTACAACATTGAGACACACAAACATAAACACATGTACATACAGCAAGGAATAACGCACACCCCCAAAAAACCTTAAAAATCTCATGCTCACAAATGCAGGAAGCGCTCTCTAAACTGCTGTTGCTAGGAAGGCTGACAGACAGGATGGATGGAAGCTTGGAAACCATTCACTGCTTCCAGTTGACACCAGTGCTTTCTTCCCTGAATTCTCTGCCGAGTCCCCTCCACGCAGCCTTGTCTCCATCTGTGGCATCCTGTCCTCTAGCCATTCCAAACAAAACCAAAAGCCAGAAAGGAGGCCAATATGCAGCCAGGAGAGCTGCTTTACTGGAGCTAGAGCCTCGGCTGAGCTCTGCCCTTCCCTGCAGAAGGCCAAGCCGCCTGCGCATCTGCAGCCCGCAGGGGGCCGGGGCTGCAGGAGGAGCTGGTCGCCGCAGTCCCAGGCTGGAATGCTCCTGCAGCAGAAGCCCTGCAGCCACCTTGAGCCTGCTCTTCTAGGCAGGGACCACACTGGTCTCAGATGACTCCTTCCATGGCCTGCCTATAGGTCAGTGCTAAGGCCAATGGTGGGACCACTCCCAGGTCCCCTTCCTTGTTTTGGGTGGGCTCCTGTGACTAGGAGCTGAAGGGTGAGGCCTTTGCTCAGGACCATGGCAGCATCATCCACTGGCAACACCGGCCTGACCAGTGTGCCACAGGTAGCATGTACATCCATCTGACCTTGCCTCCCTCCTCCTCCTCTGTTATGGTTTATATCTAGATGTCCCACCAAAGCCTCATCACTCATAGATGTGGCTTCTGTGAAGTGGCTGGGTCATGGGTGTGTGACATTGGATTATGAGTGTGATACTGGATTAATCCACGGACTGGTTTAGCACAGTGCTGGCTATGGAAAATGGGAAGGGCCATCCTGGGTGTGAGTGCCACCAACCAATAAGCTTGTAGCCTGGGAAAGGGAAAGGAAGGCTCACTACTTCCTGCTTCCTGTCTGCCCTGCATGAACTATTTCTCCTCTGTCATGTCCCTCAGGCATGCTGCCCTGCCTTGAAGCCAGCCAACTCTGGGCTGAAACCTCTACAAGCTGTGAGCCAAAATAAACCTCTCCTCCTTCAACTTGTAGGTATTGGGTATTTTTTCCCAGCAACAAGGAGGTAACTAAGACATCCTCCCTTTCCCGCTGTGGGACAGCCAAGAGGACACACACCAGACCCTGCACCAGGATACCCCCACAGAACAGCCACACAAACAGCCCTTCCCAGGAGTACCAGGGTAAAGGATACAGACTCTGAGCAAAGGACAAGAGAGACACAAGGTCCACACCATGGTGTACAGGCTTAAAAGTACTGAGAGGCCAGGTCTTGGTTCATATGGAAGTACATAAAACACCCTTTTTCTTTTCCCTTTCTGTAGTACCAGGGGCTGAACCAGGATCCCATACACACCACACAAGCACTGTACCACTGAGTTATTTCTCCAGTCCTTCTTATTTTATTTTGAGACAGGATCTCAAAATTCTGGGCTGGTCTGAATTTATGATCCTTCTGCCTCAGCCTATTGAGTACGTGAGAGTATAGGTGTGTGCCACCATGCCCAGTGACACACTGGGAACCAGGTACCTCCCATCTGAGGACACAGCTAGGGACCTTGGCGGCTTCACCTCAAGGACTTACTTGCTCCCTGATATTTGCTAATGCATGCACCTAGGAGAAAAATGAACACTCTCTAAGATTCAAAAAACATAGTGCAGCCAGGACAGGCCTGAGAAGGCTCAACAGGCATCCTAAAGACAGTCCGACTTGGGAGGAAATGTCTGATTTGGAAGTTGAAAGGAAGACAGTAACAGCCCCAGAGTCCTGGACACTCCCCCTCGCCTCGCCGCCTGCCAAGGCCAAGGCTCCAAGGGGTGGCAGTCCTAATGGTCTCGGTTACCCACAGACACTTCTGGATGAAGGACAGGATGACACCATGGGCCACACAGCTCTTTCCTGCATCCCCTTCCTGTCACCTCTACAGAGCCTCTATGTGGACTGGAAGGTGGCAATGTTAATTTTGACAACAGCTGCTAACGGTTGCCAGAGCTGCCACTGTGACTCTGTTCTGGCTCAGACAGCCCTGGAAAGAAAAACAGTACTCTTCCTGTGTGTCAAAGTTCCTCCATAAAGTCAGCCTGCAGGCTTCCCCTCCGGCCCTGTTTTCTCTTCCCTCCCTGACTCTGGGAAACACATATAATATAATGCTAAAATAAACTCTCAGTAGCTGCTGCAAATCCCGAGGTCAAACTTGCCTTCAACAACTTTCTTTTTTGCTAGAATGCTCTCTTTTAAATTAGCAAAAGGGCTGTGCATAGTGGTGCATACCTGTAATCCCCTGCACACAGGGACTAAGGCAAGAGGATCGGAAGTTCCAGCCAAGTTTGAGCAAATCAGCAATTTGGCAAGACCATGCCCAAAATAAAAAAGGGCTGGGGAAGCAGCTCTGTACAAAGGCTCTGGGCTTAATCCCCAGTACCAGGGAAAAAAAGGCAAAGTCATGGAGCTCCACCAGTCAAGCAATCCATGGTGTGAAATCATCCAAAATGTACAAAACAGAAGTAAATATCTGAGGATAAGTGGTGAGCACCTCCTTTATTCTCAGCATTTCAAATTTAAATCCATTTCACTCTTAATTATAAACCCTAGGAAGGCACTTCAGCTGGATGGACACAGTAGCCCAGCTTCCTGCAACCAAAATGATCACTGGAATAAATTCTAAAGTTCTGAAGAAGACACACATGCAGGTCTTAATCAGTTGTTCTTCCTGGTATACCACGACTGAAATTGTCTAAGTGTTATAAATAATACTACAGGTCAGGGCCGGGGATTTGGCTCAGTGGTTCCACCACCTGCCTTTCAAGCACAAAGGCCCGAGTTCAAGCTCAGGTACCAAAAAAAAAAAAAAAAAAAAAAAAAAAAAAAAAAAAAAAAAAAAAAAAAAAAAAAAAAAAAAAAAAAAAAAAAAAAAAAGCAAAAGATAAAACAAAATAAAATACTACAGGCCAGTGCCAAAGAACCAGGGAGTAGGCCAAATAGGCAGGAACTTCTCAACCCCAATAAATTGAAGAGGCAGGATCTTGCAACAAATTCAAAATCCAAAAGCCAGCTACACCTGGAAGACATCACTGAGAAATAGTCATTTCCTAAGGTTTCTAAATACTAGCAATAAAGCAATCTACTATTAGAAATTTAAAAGCATCGACCCAGGGGTTAAATATTTTTTTAAAAAGAAAGAAAATGAAAAAAACACTTAAGCAAGATGCAATTCCAGACTTCCAATTTATCAGAGGCAAACCCAGGGGAAAATGAGTTGGAACAATTCAAAAGCCACCCACCTAGACTCTCTGAAGTCGTAACAGAGGAAGTAACAAAGCAGATGAATGAGGTTCTAGAAAAAAAATCACATCAGAAATAATTTCTCAGATAACTACAGAGATAGTGATGATAATGAAAGACATGCTCAGTGATCCTACAGCAAATACAGATTTAAAAAAATAGAGGATCTTTTTAAAATTACGGACAGCATGAAAATAGGAAAAAAAAGCAATTCATGAAACATTCAAACAGATATCGAGGAGATTAAAAATTCCACTGAAAGTATACTCAGCAGAATGAGCTAATGTGAGGACAGAATATTAGATATAGAAGACAGGATTGTAGTTAGCAATCATGAAAAGAAAAATTTCTTAAAAATAGCAAGGGACCATAAAAAATCAATCCAACAGCTGCTATATGGTGCAAAGAAGATTGCAGTCAATGAGACAAAAGGGGAGAGTGCAAACAACATTAAAAAAAACTTGTTCATAGAAGTAATGGCAGAAAACTTTCTAAGCATGGAAAAAGAATTTGACATACAATAAGTGAGGCATTTAGAAATCCAATTAGCCATGATAAAAAAATAATCAATACCAAAACATATAATAGTTAAGATTTCAGAGATTCAACACAAGAACAGAATATTAAAAGCTGTTAGAGAAAAGAAACAAACCACCTATAAAGGAAAGACCATCAGAATCACAGCAGACTTCTCAACACAAACCCTCAAGTCAAGGAGAGTTTGGAGTAAAATATTTCAAGCTCTTAAAGAAAACAACTTCTAGTGCAGATTGGTTTACCCCACAAAACTATCTATCAAAACTGAAAGAGAAATAAGATACTTCCATGACAAAACACTGAAGAAATTCAAGACCACCAACCAGCACTCCAAAATGATCCAAAGGCATTCTAGAAAGAGTTAACAAGGGCTACAACTCCATGAATCCCAAAAGAATGAATCCACCAGGCAAGGAAAGCAATCAGAACATGGGAAAAAGGGAATCAACAACAATAAAATAACATGACAAGCCTAAGTTAATACATATAAAGTTATAACCATCATTGTAAATGGTCTCAATCCACCAATCAAAAGAAACAGACTGGCAAAATGGACCAAGAAGCAAGAGCCAACAATATGCTTCATACAAGAAACACATGTGATTCAAAAAGAAATTCACAGACTAAAAGTCAAAGGATAGAAAAACAATACTCCATGGAAAAAAACAGGGGTAGCCATCCTATTTGCAGACAAAGTGGATTTCAAGCCAAGACTGATTAAAAAAGACAAAGAAGGCCACTATATCCTTGGAAAGGAAACAATCCAAAAGAATTAGATAGGGCTGGGGATTCAGCTCAGTGGTTCCGCTGCCTGCCTTGCAAGCACAAGGGCCAGTTTGATCCCTGGTACCAAAAAAAAAAAAAAAAAAAAAAAAAAAAAAAAAAAAAAAAAAAAAAAAAAAAAAAAAAAAAAAAAAAAAAAAAAAAAAAAAAAAAAAAAGTGGTAGATAACAAGCATAAATATATATGCATCAAATACCACTGTATCCAACTATATAAAACAAATATTAATGGACATGAAAAATCAAATAAACACATACAATTGTAATGGGGGACCCTCAATACCCCACTGTCACAAAGAAACAGCTCAACTAGAAAAAATCAGAACTGAACCAAACTTTTAAATAAATGGACTTAGTAGATTGTCTACAGAATGTTCCACCCCACAACAGAATACACATTCTTCTCAGCTGCACATAGGACGTTTTTCAAAATAGACCACATACTAGCTCACAGAACATGATTAAATAAATGCAAAAGAACTGAAATTATCCCATGCATATTATCAGACCACAGTGCAATGAAATTAGAAATTAATGGCAAGAGAAACCACAAAAACTTCATAAATACATGGAAATAAATAAATAACATCCTGAACAATCAATGGAAAACAGATGAAATTAAAAAATGAAATTAGACATTTTCTACAACTAAACAATAATGCCAGTACAACATACTTGAACTTATGGAACCCAGTGAAAATAGTCCTACAAGAGAAATATATAGCAATAAATCCCCATATCAGAAAAACAAAGCAAGATCAAATAATAACCTAATGTTAAACCTCAAGCTTGTAGAAAAAGAAAAGCAAGTCAAGCCCAAAGCTCATATGAGTGAGGAAATTACACAGATCAGAGCAGAAATTAATTCAATAAAGACTAAGAAAATAATACCAAAAAAATCAATGAATTGAAGAGTTGGTTCTTTGAAAGATTAAATAAAATTGACAAACCTTTAGCCAACCTTATAAAAAAAGGAAAGACCCAAATCCATTCCATTAGGAATGAAAAGGGTAAAATCACAACAGATCCTGCAGAAATGAACAGATTTCTAGATATGTGTAAATTACCAAAGCTGAATCAAGAAGATACAAAAATTCTAAATAAACGAGTATCACCCAATGAAATTGAAGATGTAATTAAAAACCTCCTAACAAAGAAAAGCCCAGGCCCTGATGGATTCACTGCTGAGTTCTATAAGAAATTTACAGACGACCTAATGCTGCTACTTCTCAAGCTCTTTGATGAAATTGAAAGGGAAGCTACCGCCAAATTCATTCCTGTAAGCTAGTATTACCTTGATATCAAAACCAGAGAAAGATCCAACCAAAAAAGAGAACCACAAGGCCAATATTCCTAATGAACATAAATACAAAAATCCTCAAAAAGAGGCTAGAATGTAGCAAATATTCAAAAAGGTTATATACCATAACCAAGTAGGATTCTTCCCAGGGATGCAGGGACGGTTCAACATACACAAATCAATAAAAGTAATATACCACATTAACAGAGCCAAGGATAAAAACCATATGATCATCTCAAAAGATGCAAAAAAAAAAAAAGTTAGACAAAGTCCAACACCCAACACCCAGTCATGATAAAAAATTACCTATAGAAAATTGGTATAGATGGTCTTTATCTCAATCTAATAAAAGCCATCTATGAAAAAGCAATAGCCAACATCGTACTAAATGGACAAAAACGGAAATCTTTCACTCTAAAAATCAAGAACAAGACAAGGATGTCCACTATCACCACTCTTATTCAATATAGTTCTGGAAACATTAGCCAGAGCAATTAAAACAAGAGAAAGCTTTTGCACAGCAAAAGAAACCACCAACAGAGTGAAGAGATAACACACAGTGTGGGAAAAGATTTTTGCCAGAGAGTCCTCAGACAAAGGACTAATATCTGAATATACAAAGAACTCAGAAAAACAGACCCCCAAATTTAAAATGAGCATCTAAAATGAACAGACACTTCTCAGATGAAGTAGAAACAGCAAATAAATATATAATGTTCAATATCACTAGTCATTTGAGATATGCAAATTAAAACAATGCTGAGATTCTACCTCACTCCAGAAAGAATGGCTGCTATCAAGAAATCACCTAATAACAAATGCTGGAGGGGCTGGAGGGGAAAAGGAACCCTGCTCTACTGCTGGTGAAAGTGTAGAATGGTGCAACCACTGTGGAAATCACTGTGGAGATTCCTCAAAAAACTAAAAGTAGAGGTTTCATTTGACTCAGCTATTCCTCTTCTTCATATCTTCCCAAAAGAATTAAAAATATACCACAGCAGGGCTGGGAATTTAGCTCAGGGGTTCGGTGGCCTGCCTTGCAAGAGCAAGGACCCAAGTTCAATCCCCGGTACCAAAAAAAATAAAAACCCCACAAAAACCAAAAAATATATACCACAGCAACATATGCACACCCATATCTATAGCAGCACAGTTTGTAATAGCCAAATCTTGGGAACAGCCCAGATGCCCATCAACCAGTGATTGGGTAAAGACAATGTGTTTTTTAAAAAAATACAATGGAGTACTACTCAGTCATAAAGAAGGATAAGCTTGAGACATTTCTGGCTAAGTGGATGGACCTTGAGACCATACTCAAGTGAAATAAATCAGACACACATGTTTAAATACTGCATTGTTTCTCTGGTGTGAGAAATCAAAAGTGTAAATAAGGACCAAAATGTATAACAGATATTGGGAAATGGCAAGAAAATGTTGAACTGAGAAGGGGAACAAAGAAGGGGAGAGGGGGAAAGGAAAAAAGGGACAAGGAAAAAAGAGAATAGAAGGAAAAAATGGAAACAAAGCTTTCATAAATGAGGGGAAGAGGGGCTAAAGGGAGGGGAGGGGAATAGGAAAAAAAGAAGAATCAAAATATATCATGTTCAGGTACAAATTCTCTATGATTAATGTTATCATTACATATATCTAAAATGTACCAATTAGAAAAAAAGGAAATACCCTCAAGGTATTTCTCAAACAAGCAAAAGCTCTGCTTGTAAAGGACTGACTTGGCCACATGTGCTTCTAGGGCCCTGGAGCATTCGAATGACAGCCAGGCCAGCCTGATTCCTACTGGAGCACCAAAGGCTCTGAGAGAGCCCCTGAATAACCTTTTTATCTCTTGTACACACAGTGCCAACCTCACTGAAGATCAAATATAACTGTGTGTCCATAGCTGCACCATGTCTCGCGGGGATTATGAGGCACTGGGGGTGCACCACCTGCCCTGGGAAGCAGCAGCCCACCCGCATCCTGGGCAAGAAGATCAGCCTTGCTACCAGGGAGACTTCACCTGGGCAGCTGTGAGGGGATCCCACTCTGATGCCATCCCTGGCTGCATCAAAACCTTTCCAGGGACACTGACACTGAGTGCCAGGTGCCAGCGGTGACTGGAGTGAGGGAAAGCATGACAGTGAGCTTTTTATTGGCCAAATAATTTAAGAAACAAGATCCAATTGTGTGCTTCTCACAAGAGACACAAAGGAAAAAGTAAAGATTCAGAAAGATTTAAAGGATGGAAAAATCATATGCCAATTATATTTGCATAACTTCATAAAACTAATCTAAAGAAAGCTAATGCATATCTAATGATATCAAGCAAAAGCACTTTGAACTAAAAAAGCCATACTACAGGCAGAGCTCACTTAAATAAAAGTTTCATTATAGCATGAGTACATTCTCTTAAAATTATACATTCCTAATAAGATGTTACTAAAATAGATGGGAGGGCTGGGGATTTAGCTCAGTTGTGCCACATTCACATTTGCCTTGCCAAGTACAAGGTCCTGTGTCCGATCCCTGGTACTGCAAAAACAACAACAACAAAAAGATGGGAAAAAAGGAAAAGAAAAAGAATAGACAGTCAAATCCATAAGCACAGTGGGATGTTTAACCATACCTCTATCAGAAACATAAAAACAGGTAGACAGAAATATCAGCAATGGTCACGTTTAACCTACTTCCATCCTACAAAACGCTATACCCCCAAACCAAAGAAAACATATTTTTAAAGCACAGATTGAATATTTGCAAAGACAAACCAAATCATAACAGGCAATAAACTAAGTCTATAAATTTCAAAAGAATTACCAGAACATATTATCTTAAAAAGGACTCAAACTAGAAATAAATAATAAGAGAAAAAGTAGATTATCACTAAATGTTACAATTAAGAAAAATACTTGTAAATATTCTAAGGTCAAACAAAAAATCTTACTGGTAATGTTACTGAGTGATAAAAAAGTTGTTATATGTCAATATATCAATATATATATATATATATATATAATTGTAAAATAGAGCTAAAGCAGAACTTGGAGGGAGATGTATGGACTTAAACAGAAAAATAGAGGGCAGGGATTTAGCTCAATGGTGCCGCACCTGCCTTGCAAACACAAGGTCCAGAGTTCGATCCTCAGTACCAGAGAGAGAGAGAGAGAGAGAGAGTGAGAGAGAGAAATAAAAGAGAGTTAATAAAATATCAGGAAGTTAAATAAAAAACAGGAAATTAAATCCAAAGTAAAAAGTAAGAAAATATATCAAGTAGAAATTAAAAAACATATAACATATAAACATAACAAGGCCAATATTAAGTTCAGTGACAAGGTTAATAAAATCAACAAATATTTGGTAATACTGATCAAGAAAAAAACAGAGAGAGAGAATATACAAATAGTAACTATAATAAATAGAAGGGTACCATGGCAAATGTTGCATTTAACTTAATAGTTGCAACAAAAGTATACAACTGATAATTTTATAACAATCAATATGAAATTCTAATTCAAAATGGACAAAGTTCTAGGAAAAAACAACTTACCAAAATTGTCTCAAAGACAGACAACCTGAAATAATCTTTTAAAATAACCACTGGACCAGGGATATAGCTCAATTGTGCAGTGCCTGCTTGGCATGCGCAAGGCCCTAAGTTCCATTCTTAATACCAAACAAACAATAAAATAGCCATTAAACCAGGTGTAGTGGCGCAGGCTTATAATCTCAGCACTCCAGAGGCTGAGGCAGGAGGATCGCCAAGAGTTTGAGGTTAGCCTGGGCTACTGCTTAGTGAGTTCAAGGCCAGCCTGAACTACATAGTGGGAACCTGTCTCAAAAATAAATAGATAAATCAGAAGGAGTTGGACATTTCTGTTCAAAGATGATACAGCCATTCCCATAACCATTATTATTTAAATAGAAGGAAAATTCAACAGGGAATATTATTAGCACCCATTCACTAGCACTAAATGATGTTCACTATATAAAGAAATAAATATAGGAAGCCGAAAAACAGAGAGGACATAACTCTGTACACAGGTCAATTAAAATTATGTAAGAAAATAAATACAAGATAGGAAAGGAAGAAGTTAAACTGTCATTATGTGCTGACGATATGATACTCTACATTGAAGACCCGAAAAACTCTACCAAAAGACTTCTAGACTTAATTGACACTTTTAGCAGAGTAGCTGGATACAAGGTCAACACCCAAAAATCAATAGCCTTCTTGTACACAAATAACAGACTCACTGAGAAAGAAATTAGGGAAACAATTCTTTTCACAATAGCATCCAAAAAAATGAAGTATCTAGGAATCAATCTAACAAAATAAACAAAAGACTTCTACACTGAAAACTACAGCACTATGAAAAAAGATTCCAAAGAGGATGTAAGAAAATGGAAAGATATCCCCTGCTCTTGGGTAGGAAGAATCAACATAGTGAAAATGGCCATACTACCAAAACTGCTATACAGATTCAATGCAATGCCAACTGAAATTCCAACACTATATTTCACAGAACTAGAAAAAAGAATCCAAAAATTCATTTGGAACCATAAAAGACCTAGAATAGCAACAGACACATGGCAGCAGGTATAACAATTCCCAATTTGAAACCATCCTACAAAGCCCCTGTGATAAAAACAGCATGGTACTGGCAAAGAAACAGACCTGGGGATCAGTGGAACAGATTGGAAGACACAAAAACAACTCCGGATGTACTCAGCTACTTCATCTTTGACAAAGGAGCTGACCGTCCCCACTGGAGGAAAGATAGCCTCTTTAATAAATGGTGTTGGAAAAACTGGATTTCAACCTGCCAAACATTAAAACTAAACCCTTATCTTTCACCATGCACTAAATTAAGATCCAAGTGGATTAAAGATCTAAATATTAAAACAGAAACACTCAACTTGCTGGAAGACAAGTTAGGCAGAACTCTTGAAGACATTGGCATGGGAAAAGATTTTATGAATAAATCCTCAAGTAGCATGGGAAAGAATCAACAACAAGGATCTCATCTTATTAAAAAGCTTCTGCACTGCAAAAGAAACCATCAACGGGGCCAGGGATTTAGCTCAGTGGTTCTGCTGCCTGCCTTGCAAGCGCAAGGACCTGAGTTCGATCCCCAGTACCAAAAAAAAAATCAACAGAACTAAGAGACAACCTACAATGTGGGAAAAAATTTTTACCAGCTGCTTCTCAGACAAAAGACTATTATCTGAAATATATAAAGAACTAAAAACAATCAGCCCCCCCCAAATATAAAGACACGATTCAAAAATAGGCATCTGAAATGAACAGACATTTCTCAGACAAAGAAGTACAAGCAGCAAGTAAATATAAGAAAAAACATTCCACATCACTAGTCATTCGAGAGATGCAGATGAAAACAACACTGAGATTCTACCTCACCCCACAAAGAATGGCTGCTATCAAGAAATCAAACAATAACAAATGTTGGCAGGGTTGTGGGGAGAAAGGAACCCTTCTCCATTGTTGGTGGGAGTGCAGACTGGTGCAACCACTATGGAAATCAATATGGAGACACCTCAAAGAGCTGGGACTAGAGGTTCCATTTGACCCAGCCATCCCTCTGCTGGGTATCTTTCCAAAAGAATTAAAAGAATTATATCACAGTGATATATGCACACCAATGTTTATAGCAGCACAGTCTGTAATAGCTAAAACTTGGATACAGCCCATTTGCCCATCAGTTGGAAACTGGATAAACAAGATGTGTTTTTTTCTATAAAATGGAATACTACTCAGCCATAAAGAATGAGAAATTAGATTCATTCATAGGAAAATGGATACATATTGAGGATATACTCCTAAGAGAAATAAATAAGTCACACATGTGTAAATACCAAATAGTTTCTCTGGTGTGAAAAACTATAATAGTACATAGATCCTAATGAGATAGTTGACAATGTGAAATAGGAAGAAAAGGGCTAAAGGTGTAGGAAAAGTGGGAAGGGTAGGAGAAAGGTAATAAGGGAAAAGAAAAAAAAATGAGAAAATGGAAATAAAGTGTTTGTAAATGGGGAAGGGAGGAGGGGGTAAAGGGAGGGCAGGGCCAAGGGGAAAAAATGAGAACGAAGATCTGTCATGTAGAGGTATAAGATTCCAAAATGAATGTAACTGTACTGTAGTATACCTAAAATGTACCAAAAACTAAAAAAACAGAAAATAAATATATATCCTGAACAAAGACTGAAATGAGAAGTGCCAAAGTATTAAAAAGTGGTGATTTCTACTCTCTTCTTTATACCTACTCTTACTTTCCAAATATTTTTACAACAGGAAGATCTTATTTCTTAAAGTGAAAGAAAATACTGTTTTATGATACCAGAGTGGGTGGTTTCCACAATAAAACTTGGACATCTCACACTAGCTGAGTCCCAGCAGAGAATGACACTCCTCTCTGAGAGACAAATGGAAACCTAATTAGGATAATGGGTGACTAAGGAGATCGAAGGCTTAGGTTGTTTGTCATATAGTCACAGACAGACGCAGAGTCTCCCAGGACCGCGTCAGAGAGTAGGTGGCATGGCATAGCCATGAAGGTTGGAGCTGAGACCAAGTCCAGTTCAGGGAGCCTGAGATGAATGTAACACCCTTCCAGAGGGGATCAGAGTTAGCAGCTAGCAGCTCTGCTTGCCAGGATGACCAGGGGAGGGCTGAGGTGTTGCTGACCCTGCCGGATACTCCATCCTGCATCTGGGTAGCTGACAATGTGCCACTGGTTATCAAGTCTCTAGACTCAACACTTAGGAGCTTTCTCTTGCCACCTGGAGAATGGCCAAATCCTCCCCTGCACTGCCCTGAGATCCCCACCATCCTGTCCCTGTGGCATCCCATTGTCCAGTGCCCCACAGGCTTTGGCAGCAGGGTCCACATCTGCCCTTTGCACTGAGCCTTTGCCCCCTACTCCCTTGGCCTTGCTTAAGGGCTTTATACTCTAGTCCCTTAAATATCTTCACTTCTCATATTCCTTCTGAGTCCTTGGAATTATATCTGAATCTTTACTCGTGTGTTATGTATCTGTGTGCCTTTGTGTGTTTACATCTCTTAATGACAAGCTAAGGACTATGATCTCCCGTATTTGTTTATATAGTGAACATCATTTAGTGCTAGTGAATGGGTGCTAATAACCCTAATGTTCCCTGTTGAATTTTCCTTCTATTTATAAATAATGGTTATGGGAATGGCTGTGTCATCTTTGAACAGAAATGTCCAACTCCTCCCGATTTCTGTAGGGTAGCAACTTAAAAGAGGGTTTCTTTGTGGAGAGATGGAGACATTTTAAGGAGTATATGTGTCTCACCATGTGATCATGACAAAGTGTCACAGACAGGCTGCCTTCAACAATAGACACTGCCTGTCAGACCAAGAGGCTGGAATCCACCACCAAGATGTCGCAGGTCTGGTTTCTCCGGGGCCTCTCTCCTTGGCTGCAGACAGTGTCTTCTTGCATCCTCACAGGGTCATCCCTCTGTGTGTATCCATGTGCTATTTTCCTTTTCTTATAAGGAAGTCATTTTGGATATGACCTACCCACATGACCCTGTTTTATTTTAATTTCTTCTTTAAAGACTCTGTCTCCAAATACAGTTACATTCTGAGGCACTTGAATTTTTGGCTTCAGCAACTGAACTTGGGGGCCACGATTCAGTCAGGCCAGGCTTGATCAGAGACCATAAGGATTAATAAAATGCACCACACAGGTAGCAATAGGCCACCAGGGAGGCTGCCTGTGGGCACTTACCATCACCGCTGCCTTGCAAGAGCTGGGGCACAAGCCCTTCCTGAGGGGGACAGCCCAGCCCCAGAGTCCTTCTAGCCCCTCATCCTGTCACCAAAGAAAAAGGGAACCACTACAATACATGCCCCAAGCTGTCCACCAAAAAACCTGCAAGTAATCAGGCTATAAGTTTCAGACTTGAAACCCTGATTGTGATCTGGGCTCCAGCAGAGCTGCAGAGAGGTGACAAAGAGGGAAGGAGGGAAGAATAGAGGGAGGAAAGGAAGGGCTCAACACAGCTTCTCAGTGCTGCCCTGCAGAGCCTCCAGCCACATCTTCCCTCCAACCTGTACTGTGTCTCTCCCCACATCTGACCATGTCACTGTCCTCTTAAAGCCATCCATGAAGTACAGGTGGTCAGAAAAAAATGGGCCAGGAAGAGGAACAGGCAATTCATGGATGGACCTGCAAGTGGCTAACAACCACCACGTGCTCAGCCCATCAGCAATAACTGTACACTGCCACCCATACCAAGAAAGAGAACGGACAGCTTAGATGGGCCATCATTAATTACAGAGAAAACAAAAAGTCAGGAGGGAAAAGTAATCTGAGAACACAAGATCCCTGAGTGATGTAAAGCTATATTCACTCGTAAAGAGGAAAATCCTTAGCCAGTGGGGCCTGCCTATGATCCCGCAAGTTCAAGCCTAGCCTGGGCAACTTAGTAACCTAGCAAGACCCTTCTCAAATTAAAAAATACAAAAGGGCTGGGATGTAGTTCCATACAAAGGGCAAAAATCCTGGGTTCAATGCCCAGTACCACCAAAAACAAAACAAAATCTGTTTTTTTACTTCAACCCAAACCCCAAAGAGAAGGCAAAAGGACTGGCTGTTTTGAGGGAGGAAGGGCTGGCAAACAGACCTAAATCCTCACCTTTCATGGGAGGAAGTCACCAGATACTGTCTGAAGTTTTATAACCAAGCAGTAGGAGCACAGATTTGTCATTTAAAAATAGGGAATTAAATGCCAAAAAGAGCAGTTCACAGCCGGACATAGTGCCTCTGGGGAGCACAGGGCTAGGAAGGTCCAGGCTTGGCAGGGGGCCATCGATGTGTTTTTGTTTTGTTTTAATCAGCAATAATAAAACATTGCTTCGGGCTAGGGATTTAGCTCAGTGGCATTAGCCTGCCTCACAAGCACAAGATCCTGAGTTCAATCCCTAGCACAGAAGAAAAAAAAAAAAAAAAAAGAAAGAAAAAAAAACATTGCTTCAACAGTGCACATGTATAACCACTGAAAATAAGAATTTATAAAGGACATGCTTTCCAACAGACTGAAAGAATGAGTGAGTGCGCACTCATGGGATTTGTTTCTCCAGATTCCTAGGCACGCTGTTTCCTTGCCACAGCCAGTCTAAAGCTGGTCCCTGAGAGCTCAGGTCTCCCCGGTGATCAGCACCCAGACACCAAGGGCACTGTGGGATGAGTACAGGCTCCAGAAGAGGGCTTAAATAAGAAAGGGTTACACCCTACTTTAAGGCGTAGGCTATTTCATGCCAAGTAAACATTAGTGGTCTTACACCTGATGACACACTTTTCTTTGGTGAAATACAGAATACAAAGGAACGTATGTTGCAAAATTGTTCTTCATGATGCCAAAATACAGTGGTGCTACATCCTCACCCTCACTGTGGGATAATCCACAGGGCTGAAAAATGAACTGGAACTGTAATACGTGATGTGGATAAATTTCCACAGAGGGTCTAGTGAAAAAAGTAAAACATAGAAAGGTTATGATTTGGAAGAAAAAGCCGAGTGTGTGTGTGTGTGTGTTGTGGTTTGATTATGTGGTCCTCATGGTGCTGGGCAGACTTCAAAGATGGACTATGGTCTCTGCCCCTGGAATCATTTTGGCAGAGAGATCTGGCAAGCTAATCAAAATTATTCATCTGCTGACCTCGGAATCTGGCAATCGCCTGGGGGCTCCATTTGATCTCACAAGCATCGCTGGAGACACAGGAAGAGACTGGAATGGTGAGGAGATTCCTAACCAGAACATGGCAGGTAACTCATCTCTTGGATTTCATGGGTCCACACGTTGAGAAAATTTGTGCGCCAAAAATTTTATTCAATGGATTATACCCAGAGGCCTCATCTAAACCGGGTTTAGGTTGTTTAAATATTGTGATCTTGGACTAAACTGGCAACAAGATGAGGGTGGAAGATCTAGAGGGGTTGAGTGCCTTGTGTGTGTGTATGCAGATGTAACTCACTGGGACTGTCCCAAAGGGACAGGAGGGTGGTAGCTGGAATTCTAAGATGATCCCCAGTGGCCCTCACCTGGTATAATCTGCTCCCCACTTGAATGTGAATGGGACCTGTGCAAATGATGTCATTCTGATTATGTTTTCTTATGTAACAAAAGAAATTTTTGCAGATATAAATTAGTCTACTAATCAATTCACTTCAGATTCATCCAAAGGGGGATTACCCAGGCGAGCATACCTAAACACACAAGTCAAATTTTCAAAGCACAAGGAAGATTTTGATGTGCCCTGCAGACCTGAAGGTACTGGTGCCACCTGCAAGAGATATGGATATGCTCTTGAACTTTGGAGTCAGTGTGTACAGAGCAAGCGAAAGTCAGTAATGCATTTCAGGATGTACTGTTGCTCCTAACAACATAGTCCTTACACCACTGGCGGGGCCATGTGCCCAGCTATGAGGGACTGTGGTTTGCAGCGTCCCTTGCAGACAGTACAGCTACATCATGAAAGATGAGAGAAGATCCTGCTGGGACTGCAGGAAAACTCCACAGAATGACACTACGTGTGGGGACACCTCTATCCTCTCTTCTCGCTAGCAATGAAGATGGGATGCCAGTGGCTCCCACAGTCATGCTGCACCCAAGGATGAAAGGCAAGGACTTAGAATAGTGGGGCTCAAAGCAGAAGCCTGGGTCACAGGTGTCCCAGGAAGCTACCTTCCCAGACCTGAACTTAGTATTAATACCTGTTCTGTGAGGAAAAATAAAGCTGCACTGCATTCAGGCTACTGCCTGGCTAAATGCAATCCCTGGCTGATTTTTAAGATATCACTTAGGTAGCCATTTTTATTTTATAAAATAGTTCACAGATACAAAATCATTTATAATCTAGACGAATAACAAAGCAAGTACTATGGCAGCCACCACCCAGTCTAGGAAATATGGACCCCTCGGCCTGGACACTCTCCCACCTCCCACCCAACCACAGGGATTCTGTGATTAGCGGACCTTTCTTTTTTATTTATAGTTATACCATCTGTTTGTGTAACCCTAGATTATACTGCTGCACTTTGTCAACTTTACGTAAATTATATCGGCAATCTGCTTTGTTCTTGGCCAGCATGAGACACATCTATACGGATGGGTGGGGCTATGGTTTAATTTCACAGATTTATAGTACGCGAGGCATAAATGCACCACTGCCCACCACCACCACTGTGCACACCCATGGACACATGGGTTCTCAGGCTTTAGGCCCTTCTAGAGCACTGCTCGGGTATCTGAGGGACCAAGTCTCTGGGAAAGGGCTTCCTGGATTTTCTGACAGGGGTATACAGAGAAAATTATGACAATTACATGGCACACTGGAGATATCCAGAGGGTGTGGAGGGTTCTGGGCACTGCTTTTGCCCACAGACTCTGGCCCCACACACCAGTACCCACAGCGGGATTTGGAGCCTGCCAGCAGAACCTGAGCCCAAGCTGTGGGCCTGCCACCAGCACCAGGTAAGACCCGGCTGTTCCTCGTTCTCACCAAACCTACATTATTGATATCCTTTTTAACTTTCATTTAAATTTTTCCCTAGCTGGCACAGTGGTGTATACCTTTAATCCCAGCTACTCAGGAGACTGCGGCAGAAAGATCCCAAGTTCAAAGCTAGCCTGAATAACTTAAAAGAGAACCAGTCTCAAAATTAATATTTTAGTAAAAGGGCTGCAGGTGTAGCTCACTGGTAAAGCACTTTTCCAACATGTATTAGAGACCTTGGGTTCAATCCTCAGAGCTACTATAAAAACGTTTTCTTGGGCTGGGGATTTAGCTCAGTGGTGCTGTACCTGCCTCGGAAGCACAAGGTCCTGAGTTCAATCCCTAGTACCACAAAACAAGTTTTTCTTGGTCTTAATTCATATTTTTTTCTTATTTCTAACAAAATGAGCATCTATTACTATTTACTGACCATGTAGAGTTCCTCTTCTGAGAAATGCCTATGAATAGTCCATTTTTCATTGGCTTGTTTGATCTTTTAAAATACAATTTTCTTTTGCCATCCTTAATGTATTCTGGACAAGTAATCATTTGAGAATTATATGCATTTTCCAATTGTCAGGCGGCGGAAACTATAATCAGTGTCCAACAGATTACTGACGGCAAACAACACGTGTGTGGGCATGGATGACAAATCCAATCAGGCCATCTGCCAATGTATTGTCTATGTCTGCTTCTACTACAAGGCAGAGTTAAGTGGTTGTGACAAACCACATGGCCTCACAGAGCTAAAAACAATTCACAGACCACTAAAGCAGATTGTATTTTTTAAAAAATGGTTCACCCATTCCCACTCTGGTGTGGTGGTACACACCTGTGATCCCAGCTCTTGGGAGACCAAAGCAGAAGGATCACCGTGAATTGGAAGCCAGCCTGGACTACACAGTGAGACCCTGTCTCAAAAAAAAAAAAAAAAAAAAAAAAAAAAAAAAACACAAAAAAATTTCCCTTCTACTTTTTGTCTGCACATATCAATTAAAGAGCTGCTTCTAAATTTCCTATGATAATGATACATTTGGCAATACCTGTCAATCTCTGCTAAACTTCATGTTGAAACTAATTTATCAGGTGCAAAGAAGTTATAAATTATAAAATTTTCCTGTTCAATTATTTCTCCTATCATTAATGAAGGCTTTCTTGTCCCCAGAATTGCTTTTGCTTTGAAACAATTTAGTCTGTTGCCATGTCAACCTCTTTTTATTAGCATTTTTCCTCATTTTCATATCCTTACATTTTGGATGTGTCTCTTAAATAAAACAGCACACTGCTGGACTTACTTTTTCCTGGTGTCTGATGTTGTAAGTCTTTTAGTCCAAAAACTTCGTCCACTGTCATGAAGGATGTGTCTGGTTTCATTTCTACCATGGTACTGTTTCCTTTCCCTCACAGTTTTGTTATTGTTGTCTCCCATCTTTCCTGCATTTTGTATTGCTTTACCTCCATTTTTAAATCTTTATTTGAAATTTTAACTCTTCTCATGTTTCCCCTAACATTACACCACACACTTTATATACTTAGTAAAGCTGAAAATTGAGTATCTTGCCCCTCCTTCAGAACAATGTGAGAACATCTGAATTATTATCACATTTAAACATTACTGCCCAGTATTTTAATTTCATTTTGTTCATTTGCCATTTTTTTATTGTGTTTGTAATGGAGAAATACATTATATGTTTTCAAAATAGTGCTTGAAAATACAGGGAGTACAGATACTATGTAACCAACCAAACTCCAGTCATGAGACACTACATACATCACATGAAAAAATAATCTGATATCCAGATAATAATAACTAGAATTAAAAAGTTCCAAGTTTCCAGCTTGGTAAAACAAGTACAGTTACATTAAACAGTTAATAAACTAATCTTTTCCAATGTATAAACAAATTGACAAAACTAAAGTTGTGCCTGGAAAATTCAACCAAACACAGAGCTACTGAAAATACAGATGCTGTGCACATTTCACCTGATTTATTACTGCGGTAGAAGGGTTAGGTGATGGCACAGGGCAAAAATGTGAGAAACAGAAACTGT
Source organism: Fukomys damarensis (assembly GCF_012274545.1). Lineage (NCBI taxonomy): Eukaryota > Metazoa > Chordata > Mammalia > Rodentia > Bathyergidae > Fukomys > Fukomys damarensis. The sequence continues at coordinate 4,814,998 of NW_022900929.1, forward strand.
ACATACTAGCATCTGAACATCTCAATTACTGCATAGCTTAAAAGAAAAAAGACTATACCTCAACTGTGGAAAGTTAATCTAGGACAAGGGGAAAGTAATGCTGCTTAACATGAAAAAAAATGCAGGTGTGGCAGAGAGGTACACAGTTGGGAGTATGGAAAGACGAGCCAGGCTAGCTGGGGAGCTGCGTCCACATTGACAGTTTTCACCCATCTACATCCGTTGTTCCTCGTGGTTCCTAAACATGGATGTTCTGCTGCTTTATTAGGAGAGATTTTTTTTAAAAAAGAAAAGTGTTCCTAATCTGTGGCAGAATAAAACAAAACCATAAAAAGCCAACTACATGTCAAGAACTTTCTAGAAATTATTTTTATAAAACAGATAAAATCTAATGAATTGTGTCAAGGCATTTAAAAATAAAAATTGGTTTAATATTTGTGAAGAAAATGCTCTGTTTGCCCACATTTAAAATTGGCAATCATCTTTCTTATAAAGCAGGTATCCTGTGGAATTTATGAAACTTCTCACATATAATGATCAAATGGCCATCACAGAACAGCAACATATTTCACAGGCATTACATTAAGTGAAGATTTACTAAAACGTTAGCCATGGAATCTGAATTTGTTTTGTGCTATGTGGCCATAAGATTGTTGATTTCACATCATGGTTTAGAAAATAGTAGTACCCTAGGGTTTGTTTGTTTTTTTTTAAACAAAACAACACACAAGCATACCTGCACACATAGCAAACCGAAGAGGGTGGAGGCAGAAAGCTTTTTGTTTTAAAATGAAATGACTGAAGACAAGAATATGGAGCTCTGTAAAATCAGAGAAAATGTCTGGTCGCTGATTATACACTGTCTAAATTCTATAGATAAAACCAAAGTGTTATTTCTTGATCACATCCCATCAAAACCAAAGACACAGGAATTAATGTTTTGATGTCATATATACCCTAAGGGTTGACATTTCATTTTAAAGGATTGTAGCTATCTCAGAATGACTGAGCAAAGTTACTTTTGTGCTTTCTCCGAAGTAAATCGCCCCACTGCCCAATGGTCTCTAATTTTAAGATTAATCGTGAAGAAACCACTCCAGGAAAACAAATTAATCGTGAAGAAACCACTCCAGGAAAACAAACACAAACAAACAAACAAACAAACAAAAAACTAAAATTCACCAAGTTAAAATCCAAAATTTGCTCTAGTTCCTAACTTTAAAAAATATAAAGTACATCATTAATAAAAAGAATTCTGATACTAGTTTGTATTACAAATTTTCCCAACAATGCATCAAACATAGATTCAGTCCAGATGACAGTCATGGCTATAAATATAGCTCTTTTTTAAGTGTAGTAGTCTTTTGTAATAAGATAACGTGACTGTTGCTGACTCATTAATAATCTGAGGCATTAATAGTACTCATAGCTTCATATACTTAACTTCTGGTCAACATTTGGCCAGTAAAGGAAGTTAAATGAGCATAGATCTATTTTGAGTCATACCTAGCCTGGTACCCTAACTCCTTCTGTAGCATCTCAAAACAGACTGACTTGCCAGATAGTTTGTGGGCCCTTGGGATTGTTTCTATCTGCTCAATCTGTTTCAATGAGTTTTTGGTAGCAGGAATAAAATCTGCAGGGAGAGCAGGGATCCTGGGTCTATCTGTGCTAGAAGTTTCCTGGGAGGCCAACAGAGAAGCTGCTGTCTGAACAATTTCTAACCTAGCTGTGCTTATCTGTCTGGTTGCCCCCTTTCTTTGGTTTTCTTGGCACATTCTTCTTTATGAGGTGAGATGTCCTCTAGACACCTACTATAGGGTTAGGTATGTTTGTTGCTGTATTTCCTGAAGGTCTAGGAGGATGGTTTACCAGATGTGTTGAAGGAACAACTCTAGTGACTGTGGGCTTTGTTGGTGGAGAAACAGTAGGTTGTAAGGGAGTTTGAGAAATGCTTTCACTCAGTGCAACCCCTGAGGTTTCACTAGGATTCACCTGTTGCAGAGAAACTTCAGGAGCCGGCATATTGGTCACAGAAGCTGCCATTACAGCCAGAGCAGGGCTGTTTCTGTCCTGAGTGCCAGTAGGTAAAGGCACTGTTAAGATGTTTTCACTGTCTACAGACAAACAGAGGCTGCTGTCATCCATAGCCGCCAATCTTACACCTTCTGCTGAGTGTGTTTTCTTTTTCTGAAGAACATGATCAGGAAGTAGTTGATGAAGTTCCTTTTTCCTTAAATGCATTGCAGCAATTTTCATGTCCACCTCATACATCTTACTATGTACTGCTTGTCTATAAACTGTATCTGTAAAAGACTGAATATCATAGGTGAGATCAAGGTTGAGAATTTCGGAGTTTTCTGGCTTTTTTAACACTAACCCAATCACCCACATTGTACTAAATTCTTCCTTGTCCGGATTTTCCTTGGGTGCTGGAAATGACTGGGGATTCACATGTGCCAGTGTAATAAATTCATTTTTCTCCAAGCTCCCAACCAGGATTCGGATCTTTGATTCCACCAAGCCCACCCATTCTAGATGTTGTTTTTCTGTTGGTGCACTTGCCAGAAGCATAATATAATGCTTGTACTTTTTAAAGAAGCTTGGAGCTTCAAAGAGTTTGGACCACTCTGCCTTATTCAGCAAAATTTCATGTGTGATAGCAAGCCCCTGCTTAAACTCCTCAATCATGACCATCCTGGTTGAAACAGACACATTGTAAGTAGAGTTCTGCTGTGGATATGCTGGTGTAATTATAGGCATAAGATGGTAGCGATCACTGGGATTTACCCTTGGGTCCCACACAGGCAAATTAAGAGTTCGTTCCTCAGGCTCTTTCAGTAACACTGGATTTGGCCATTCCCATTCAGAAAACACCAAGAAAAATTTACGTACAAGAGTTGATGCTACTGCGTTTGGATAAAGCTGGCAAGTTCTTGCTACTAGCATGGCCCAGGAAACACCTCCAAGGAAACCTAATATATTCGAATAGATATTGTGGCATTTGGCCCACAATTTGATGGCTCTCAGAGTTAATCTAAAGTTGTCAATATTTGGTACTAGATGTAAAATTTCATCAGTTACTCGGCAACCATTAAGACTTCTTATGCATCTAATATCTAAATTTTTAAGCAGACTGTCATCTCTTAGGTCCAAATCTTCTGGAATAGTCTGCAATGCTAACCTTGCAAACAAAATATCAATCTCTATCCCAGCAAAACACAGTTTGATAACTGGTACAAATGCCTCCTCAACAGCCCTTAAATTTTTGACTTCCTCCTGTAGTTTCAATTTCTCGTAGAAAGAGGTGAAAAAGTCGCTCCGATCAACATGTCTCGGGGCAACACACAGAGCATCAATATCAGCCCCTTTCGTGTGGACTCCTAGTCTGTAAGAGCCGAACGTGAAAAGTTTGCCCCCAACATTTTCAAGGATAGGTTGGGGAAGGTTCTTGCTTTCGCTGATTTCTCGTATCCATTCCTTCACCAGATTGTTTAACTTTTCCAAAATTAATGTCCTGCGCTGCAGCTCCTCTTCCTCCTCGAACACCCCAAAAGGCTGCAGGGTCTCGATGAGCCTCTGGGTGAGCTCGCGGTCAGCATCCCTGGGAGCTGCCAGGCTGACGGCCGCCGAGAGGCCGAGGCGCTCCCGCG
>NW_022900929.1:4818871-4821741 GCF_012274545.1 Fukomys damarensis
CCTCAGCAAACACTGGCGGTGGGTGCTCCCTCCCTAGGCTGCCCTGGCGTGTTCACAGACACCACAGCCCTCCCCTCCCTGCTCTGCAAGCCTCGCCCACCAACCCCCCGCCCCCGAGAAGCCCTGACGCGCGAGCCTTGCACACAGCCGCACCCGTGTCCTCTCCAGTCAACTCAGTGCACCCTGTCCCAGAGCAGCCAAGCCACCAACCTGTGCGAGGGCTACACCCCACATGCTGCTTCCTGCGTCAGTGGGAAGGGCCACGCTCTTCACGCCCTGGCCTCCAGATCCCAGCAAACCTTTCTGCACCTGTACTGCTCACCATAACACAGGTCAACTCCCAGGACCCTCTTCACTGCATTCAATCTGCTAAAGAATCACTGAAGCGTTTATTTAAATACTGAAGATTCTTATTAGTGGAATCCTTATCTTTTTATTTTCAAATAATCTCTCTTTTGGGTGACATTGTTATTTTCTTTCTGTCATTTCTTTAAATATATTAAACATACCTATTCAGTATTCTGTAATCAATGATTCCAATTCCCAATGTTTCTGAAAATCTAGTTGTATGGTTTGTTATCTTTCACCAATCCTTAAGGTAGCATGACTTCTTGTGTCTTGTAAGTATGGATCTGACTTCACTTCTGGTGAAGTTTGGGATGCATGCATGGAAAGATGTGACCTTCCAAAGAGAGTCTGCTTTGTGTCTACCAGATGCCCCTGTACCCTGTCAAACTGCACTGTAATTTAGTTCTTATTCCAGGGATTATCCAAACCATGGTGGTACAATTTGGAACCCCCAAAATATGTAAGAAAAAATTGGTTTTCAATTATCAGGAAGAGCCTAAATTTTCCCACTCAAAGCTCAGGTCAAGAAAGGTAACTGTCATCTCTTACCAGATAATAGATTCTTATCCAATCTTTGTCCCCCCAATTTGAACTTCAGAGGATTCTAGCTGTATAGAAAGGGGCTCCTTTGTTCTAACTCCCTATCTTCTAAGGTCCCAGGGACTTTCTCTCTCTTTTTGGAAGCAGTTATTAAGTTTAAATCTCTTAGCTGCCAAGACTAACAAATACCTCCAGCACAATTATAGGTTCAGAATCTGCTAAAATTCTGTGGCTTTAAGATACTTCCTTTATTCATCCCTAGAAATTTCCTTTGTTTTCTTGTGTACTCACCTGTGCATTTAAAAGATGCACTTCCAGCTTATTTATATTCAAATATTTTCCAGGATACTTAATCTCACATACTGCCAAAAATTTAAAACCTATTTTTCAACCCATTTCAGCTTGGCTTGCATGCTCAACACAGCAACAAACAAATAAGCCACTGCTATCAGAAAGGGCTTTGGCAACCTCCACATTGCCCAATCAAGTGAACTTAATGGTCTGCATCTTTCCTGACCTACAGAAGTCTCATGCTGGCCCCATGACACCACACTCTTGGTGGTGGTATGTCTCTGGCCACTCCTCAGTCTGATGTGCAGTTCCCTCCTCCATTACCTAGCCTCTACATGGTGCAGCTCCTCCATTGTCCACACTAAGCCCTCACTACTTCACATTGCACATACCTTCATCACCAAGGTCATCCATCAAATACCACGGCCTTAAATGTCACCTCCTACTCACAAAGTATTCATAATCAGGCTCCTTACTGAGCACCAGATCTATATTATCTGACTACTATGCTTGCCCCCTCCACCAGGATGCCTCAGGCCTCACATAAAAGAGAACTCTTAACTATTTCCCCCATAACTTGCTTCTCTCAGTAGTTTTCACTTCAGGAAATGGCATCTCCATCTACCCATCTACCCAGTCATGCTTGACACCTCCCTCTTCCTTACCCTCCACATCCAGTGCGTTCACAGATACTGTGCCTTCTACCTTCAGAATACATTTAGAATCCACCCAGTTCTCGCAACTTGTTTTCCCCCAATTCTATCCAAGCCACCACTGACTCTCACCTAGACTTCTATAACCAATCACCTATCACTGATTTCAACATACTCTGCATGTAGAAGCCAGACTAGTATTTTAATTGTTTCAATGGCCTCCTACTGCCCTTAATCAAAAATCAAAATAGCTCCCCAGCACCACAAAAATAATTAATAGGCTAGATGTGGTAATACACACCTGTCATCCCAACACTCAGGAAGGCTGAGGCAAGAAGATTATCAAGTTCAAGTCTGTGCAACTTAGGGAGACCTTGTCTCAAAATAAAAAATTAAAAACGGGATGGGATGTAGCTTGGTGAAGAGCCTGGGTTCAGTACCCAGTACCACAAAATAAAACAAAATCCAAAGTACCTAACAACCCAGGTTGATCTTCCTAACTGCTCAGTCTCTTACGACCATCCTGCTAGTCTCCAGCTACAATGGCCTGCTTCAGTGCCCTGTGCCAATTCCACTTTCTCTCATCCCCAGGTCTCAGCACAACCCTGTTCCCTTGGCCAAAGTGCTCTTCCCACCCCACCAACTTTTCACCTGGTTAATGTGCTATCATCTTTGACACTGGTTTAAAGTTCATCTGCTCAGAGAGAGCTTCCCCACCTCACTCTCAATTAGTGCCTATGCTTTCCTTTCATGGTATATAAAACAATTTTTAATTATGTTTTGAGTTATTATATCTTTGAGTTATTGCTCACAAGACTCTTAGCTCCAAGAATATATGATTATTTTAACAATAGCTATATATATGCTTTTGGGAGAAGCAGAGGGAGAGCTGGGATCAAAGAGGGTAAAGGAAGGGCAGGGTATGGGGAAAAAATAAGAACCAAGACATATCATGTAAAGGTACAAGATCCCAATGATAAATGTAACTGCATTGTTTGCTTTAAATGTACCAATAAAGTTAATGAGGAAAACAATCTA
>NW_022900929.1:4821827-4832254 GCF_012274545.1 Fukomys damarensis
GTAAAGGTACGATCCCAATGATAAATGTAACTGCATTGTTTGCTTTAAATGTACCAATAAAGTTAATGAGGAAAACAATCTAAGGCCTCCGAAATGTTAGGCAAGCACTCTACCATTCAACTACACCCCCAATTTTACTTTAAGGCAGGGTCTTGCTAAGTTGTCTCAAACTTGCAACCCTCCTGCCTCAGCCTCCCAAACAGGTGGGATTACTGGCACATGACACCATATGTGGCCATCAACTGTTCTCTACTCCTACCCAGCACCTAGTCAAGTGTCTAACACATAGTGGCCATTCAATGAATATTTTCCAGGAAATGAAGAAGAACTTTCTATCTCATTTAAGTCACCGGGAAATCATTATCTGGAATTTACCCTTTTTTCGGCTCTGATTAGGCCTTGACTTTGACCACATTAATCTTACTTTAGGGAAATGAGCCTTTTAGCTGCAGAGTAGTTTAGCCATCCCCAGCCTCCACAACCACCTGTTCTTTGCCTCCACTAGAGAGGATAGAGAGCCTGGCCTGGGAAAGCTGCCACGATAAGGATGGAGTCACTTGTGTTAAATCCTAATAAAAATAAATAAATAATACTGGGGCATTACAGAAGAGGGGATCTCGAGCATGTATGCCAGGTGACAAGAACAATCACAGGCAACTTTCCAGAACCACAGCCCTGCACCAGGGCCTTGGCCACACTCCAGAGACACTTGTATAAGGACTTCTGCCCAGCAACTACCCATCCAACCTTGGCTTGTTACCTTCTTTATTATTGCCCCCCACAGCCAACGATGACTTATGCAACTGTTAAACACTCATTTCTCCTTTAAAACTGCCTTTCTAGGGGCCAGGGATTTAGCTTGGTGGTGCCACCACCTGACTCACAAGCACAAGTTCCTGAGTTCGAGCCTTGGTAACAAAAAAAAAATTTTTTTTCTCCCTTTGTCTCTTTGGCAAATGGACACACATGCACATAGTTTATTATGACACACGTATTCCTACTGCAATGCTCATTCTAATTAAATTCATCACGTGTGAGAAGCTCTCTGTCAGTTACTTAGTTTGGCACCTGAGATGTCCACCTTGACCACACCTTTGGCAATCTGTCTTATGTTTTATGTTTTTCTCAACATCTTACACCAGTAGTGACATCCCTGTGTTTTTGGTGTCAAGAGGAAACATCTCCAACAGTGGCTCCTTGTGGCACACTGCTGGACGCCTCTCTGCTGTCCCCGAGCTCAGCCAGGGGCAGGGTGGGACTTCTGACATGGTGCTTCTGTGATGAAAGTAAAGGGAGGGAAGTTTTTTAAATCTAAGCAGTGAACTGAAGGATGACTCCGGCCGTGAGCAGCATACCATTTGATTTAATTTTCTCCTTGAATTAGAAATGCCCCAAAAAAGTCTTTCAATTACTAGAAGTTTCAGTTTAGTGAAAAGATTTGGGTTGTTTTGTTTTTAGCCAAACCACATAAAATGAATGTTTCTCACCACGATCCTATCATTGGTGATACACTGGAAAGGAAGCAGCTAGTCCCAAAGGACAATCCAGATCACCTCCTTCATGCCAAGACAGAGTTGTTTTAAGAATTTGATCCACTACAAAGAAAAAAAGTTCCCAAAGAACGTGACAGAAGGAGGCTCAAGAGCTTGAGGACACATAGGAACACAAAGGCACCTGTGGTTTCCCATGGGTGTGAGCCTGGCTGTCCCCTGGGGAATGCATGTTGCTGCTGGCCCACAGATGACAAAGTGGCACGATAGAACACAGCACCCAGCAAGGACACAGGTCTGCCCCCACCTGCCACCTCAAAGCCAGCAGCAGAGATTCAGCCTCCACAAAGACAGATTTCATGGGTCCCCAAGGCCAAGACCACAGAGCAGCTCTCTCTCCTCCAGGCTCCAAGCCTCCCACAGGTTAAATGAATGCCCACTGTACACCGGACTGCTCCACAGGCAGCTGATGGCAATCCTATCAGTCACAAGCCGTGACGGGTACCACAGCATTCCTGGCTTCTGTTTAGCCATAGACATAACCTCAACCTCAGGTGCCTTAAAACCTCTCTGTGCATACTTTGTGTGTATGTGGAAGGGTAGGTACAGGGTTACTAAACCCAAGGTTTTTGCACTGAGCTACATCCCCAGCACTTAAATTTTTTTTTTTAATTACTTTGAGACAGGGTCTTGCTAAGCTGCTAAGTTGCCAAGGCTGTGCTCCAACTGCCATCCTCCTGCCTCAGCCTTCCAAAGTTCTGGGATTGTAAGTGCATGCCACTGCACCCTGCATTACACTTGCCTTTTTACAAAGAAGACGCCCAAAGCAAAGAGACCCTGCTCTGGAAGGTACCAGGTCTGAGCCTGTGGGCCATCAGAGCAGGTCTGATGGCTGCAGGTGTAACACACAGGAAGGTGCTCAGTGCGGGGCACTGACAGCGCTCATCTGGGCTGAGTCCAGTGGCCAGGTCTCCCCAGGGGACATGGTGATGTCCTAGAAGCATGTGGTAGTTACAGCTGGGGCTCATGGGTCTGGAGGCCAGAGATGCTGCTCCCAGGTCCAGGGCAACTCCCACAGCTGGGGTCTCAGCACAGACAGTCAGTAGGGTAGTCGGGGAGCAGTCTAAACACCCTCCCTCTATTCACAGAGAGGTGAGGCAGGCAGGCAGACAGCCTTCTCCCTCACCCACCTCTGGCTGCTGACAAAAACAGCATGGCCTGCTGTCACCCTCCCACAGTGAGCCTGACTGTCGTTTTTATCTCAGTGACAGAACCCAGGGCCTCTCCACATGGCATGGGCCCCAAATACCAGACCCTGGGGAACTACTGATGGCTGCTCTCCAGACAATGCCACTTCCTCACCACCTCCTTCTCCAGCACAGACTCTGTATCATGACAGTGTGGAAAGCAGGGAATCCAGCTGCATGGGAAGGGCCATGTTTAAAGAAAACTAAGCCCAAAAGTGCGTGACTATGGGTGTGCAGCCACAGCTGAGCAGTTCCTGACGTCCAGCAGGTGCAGACTTCAGCATCCCCACAGTTGTTCTCAGCGGGGTCTGCTGGGAATCCAGTGACTCAATAGCTACCAGCCCTTTCCCCTTCCCCACTCCAGCTGCAGCCCTCTAAGACAGGAACTGGCTGATGGAAACCTGAGGCTACTGAGATGGGAAGGAGAACTGGCACAAGAAGCCTCTGGGATGTGGTACCCCAGAGCCTGAAACCTGGGGCAGCTGCATTCATCTGCACACACACACATGCACACACATGAGCATACTCACAGGCCTCCCACCTTTTTGCAGAGCATATCTGACCATTCCCTTATTGGAGGAGCAGCCTCATCCCAGCCCTGGGAGAGAAGATAAAGGGAAAGGTATACCAGATCCTTGGGGTCCTGCCCAGCCTGCCCTATGGGCATCCAATGCCACCTTGATTTCCATCCTCCTGAAAACAAGAGTACTCCCCTGCCTGTGAGCATTCATTTCACTGCAGCAAGTGCCACCACAGAGCCCTAGCAGCATGCAGGCCTGCGCTGGGGCTCCCTCAGGACAAGTGGACACACAACCCCCTTGGTAGCCCAGGAGGCTCAGAATAGATGTGCCAGGACACAGTGGTGTGGCATGGCAAGGATGGGGAGTGCCCCCTCTTCCACTTAGGGCTCACAATCACTACGCAGCCACAGTGGGCAGCCCCTTGCCTCTGTACCCTTCTCCAGAGCCAGGACGTCTCTGTCTCACAGCTATTCCCACAGAGGCCTGCCAGCAAGGGGGACACTGAGCTTCACAGAGGCCATCAGGAGCACAAGATCAGCCACAGGGTTTCCCTCCCCTGTGTCCCGACTTCCCAGAGAGTGTGGGAAGGGGCTGAGAGAATGTGTGGAGCAGCCACCTCCATACCACAGACAGCTGCACTGAACTCTTTCCCAGGAAGAGGGGATTATATGTCACTATGTGCATGCATGTGTATGACCACATGCACATGCATCATGTCTGCACTGTAGGGATCATCAGGAGAGCCGGGTACAGGCCAGAGCCCTGGGGGAACTCTAAGTCAGGTCCCGACCTGCCGTCAGGTCACCTGAGCAGAACTCAGGGTCCCTTGGTGTCTGTGGGTCTGCTCACTGAGCCTGCTTTTCTATTCCTGTCCCTCAGGGCACCATCCCTGTCCTAAGCAGAGGCCTGGAAGTGGCTACCATGCACTGAAGTTTCCAGCCATACCAGGAATGGGAATAGGTGTCCAGGCAACACCTAGAGAAGGTCAGCCAGAGAGGACGTACCAGGGCCCAGGCCTGCTGGACAGGTAATGCAACCTGCTGCTACCCAACAAGTGGGTCACTTGGACTGGCCAGTTCAATAGGCTCTTTACTGGGAAGGCTTGAAAAGCCACCAGGGTTAAGAGGCTGCATACCGCGGAACTTCCTCTAGCCTTGACATGTATAAAAGAAGCAGCTCTGAGGGCAGCAAACAGAGCAAACTGCAGCATCCTGCAACCTGTATTTGACCCCTTCTGTTCCCCACAGGCCAGCAGCCACTTTGCAGGCAGACCAGGCTTTCCAAAGTTCTGCCTCACTCAGGTGACACAGCACAGTTACCTCAGGGTAGGCAATACTGAGCCTTGCAGTAACCCCATCTAGCCTGTCCTTTGCTGCCCACTTAATGGAGGAGAAAAGACTGAGCAAGAGAATAACCAAACTGCTACCTTCTACACTAAGGCAGTGCCCAGTGCCTCCATCATCTGCCTCTTTAGCATACCAGGTCTCATGGAATGAGGCACCAAGCGGACAAAAGTCCCCCTGATCACTGAAAGGCAGATCAAACCCCTGTAAACAGCAGCCTGTGGGGCAAGCAGGGTGCTTATCTGACGAGACTTGAGTGCTCTTGGTTGCTGCCAGCAATTTTGAATGATACCAACAACAGAAGAATGCCACCATAAAGACCTTGCACCCTTGCCATCCCAGCCCCTCCTGCACGTCACTGTCTGTGTGCCTCCTGAAGGGACTGCTGACACTGTCCCTCAGCATGACTTACTGAGTACTGCAGCAGAGGCAGCAACAAGCACACTTGGCTTCACTAAGCCTTTCATGGCTCTGCTATGTCATCTTGTCCTCCAGATCAGGAACCAGACCTGGTCAGGCCAGGCCCCACAGCTCCACCATTATCTCTGCCTCACATGCCATACCCCAGGGCAAAGAGGCTCTCAAGGAAGCACAGCTTCATAACCCCTTGAGGAGGCACCCGAGATGTCAGCAAGGACCAGAGGCCACTTTCCACCTAAAACACCAAGAAACCGAGCATGGAAGCTTGGTGAGCCATTACTCGTCCTCCTATGGGCAACAGGCCAAGACCACAGGCTTGAGTAAGGACAATGGCTTTTTTACAGTAAACTAAGAAAAAGTCAAATATGATCCAAAACATGCTTAAGTAATCCTTTGCTATTTGAAAAAATCACTTTTATGGCATCTATCTATTAAAACAATCAACTTCTTTCCACCTACAGAGTCAGCACTAAACACGAAGCGCTGGGCCACAGGCCACCAGGTCCTCAAGCTCAAGGGCAGGCAGAAAGGCTATAACCAGCTGCCTCCAGGTGGGGGCTCACCCAAGAATGGCCTCTGACTACCTGGGCACCCACAGACCCCTGCATACCCACACACTCAGCACAGCCCCACTGCGACACCATGCAGGTGGGAAGCCTCCTCCACTGCCTTTCCACCTAATGCCTGTCCCTGGGATTCTCACCAGGTGTGAAGGGCTCTGTGAGGCACATGTGACAATGTGGGCAATGTGTAACAAGGGTTGGGCAGTGACCTGACTTACAAGAAGGACTGACTGGGCCTAAAACACTGCAGAAGCCATTAGGAGATACAGCAGTATACCACCAGTGAGACAAAGCACTGTGTCCAAGCCAGTGACAGTACAGTGGTAGATAGGCCCACAGCAGCTCCACTCACTTCTTCCCAAGAAAACACCTGCCCAAGTGCTCCTCTGCTCCTTGCCCCCTGCTCCTGGCCACCTCCCCGTCCTTGGCCCCACCACCCCTTTCTCACCTGCTGTAAGTGTATCCACATCTTTGGCAGCCAGCTCCTCAACGTCTGACCTCTTTCTCAGCTCAAACCTCCTGGACAAACCTTCTCGGGGTTTCCATAATTCCTGGATCAAGAGGGGCTTCTCGTTGTCCCCAAACACCCGGAAGCACTGGGCTTGCCACCGCTGCCCAGGGTCCCCGGCCTGGCCCACCACATCACACAGCACATACTGGCCGGCACACGCGGGGTCCAGGGCATAGCGCTCTAGGGCTTCCTTCACCAGCTCCTGGGCGCTGGACATGCCAGTGGCCAGGACACTCTTATAGTGGGTACCCGTGCACACGCTGTCTCCAAACACCTTCAGGACCCCTGGGGCTGAAAGCTGGGTGGACAGCTCCGCAGGGTCATCTCTGGCACCCAGGCTGCATGGGGTAGAGTCCAGGTCCCGGTACTTGTGGCTCAGCGTCCGGGACAGCATGCTGGACAGCAGCTGGCCCTGTCGCTTCAGCTTGCTCTTGGTGGGCGGAGACATGACAAAGTGAGTCCCATAAAACATGGTGAGCAGGTCTTCAGGGATGAGGGCTGACGGCGATGTCAGCCACAGGATGGGGCGAGGCTGGAGCCTGGGGAACAGAGTGAGATGGGTTAGCACCAAGAGCAGAGGTGTGAGTCTCATCCAGCAGGTGCAATAGCCATTCAGTGTCCTGGCCCAGCAAATAGGTCACCTTGGCTCAGACCCCAGGAAACACCTGGGCTAGGATTGGGCTGCAGGCTGCCCAAATGAAGCAGCCTGGATGGCTGACACACCTTCAGGGAAAGCCACTACTAGGAAGCATGATGAGGTCACCTTGTCCCAGACTGTGGTTCTGGGAAGTGCAGGCCACAGTTCACAGGGAACAGAGGCTGGCAGCAGGGTACTGACAGGTACTCCTGAATCACAGTGGGAAGGGTGCTTGTCCCAGCAAGCTCACCACCTGGTACCCTGCCAGCCAGAGAAAAGGGGCAAACAAGTAGGGGTCCAGCTCATCTTTCTGTGAGTGCAAACCCATCACACACAAGTGGGCAACAAGGCATGATATATATCTCTAATCCCACACGTGGGAGGCTGAGGCAGAAGGACTGCTGTGAGTTTGAGGCCAGCCTGGGTTACACAGTGAGTTCAGGGCCAGTCTGACTATATAGTGAGGTCCTGTCTCAAATATTCAAACACACACACGCATGCGCGTGCACACACTTACACACCACACATGCAGAGCTAGGGAAATGGCAAACCACAGCCAGGAACCCCAAGAAAGTCATGCTCTCCATGACTGGACAAAAGAGATTGGTGCCAGAGTGAAGGAGATGCCTCCTGGGACAGGATGCAGCCCAGGACATACTCAAAGCCACTGTGGACACGTGGAGGCATGTCTGGAATGCATGCATTCCTCCCACCATATCCAGCCCTGCAGATTCAGTCTCACTGGGCAAGGAGGAAACAGCCCTGGGAGGCTTTGATGTACTGCAGAATCCTAATCCCAGTGCACTAAGCACCCCACAGGGATTACAGATGGAGATTATCTGTGGGTCTCCCAAGGGGGGCAGGTCAGCTGAGAACAGAGGCAGGTTCCCCAGGGGGACAGGGAGAAGCTATGCACATATCTCTAGATGACTTATCCCCTTATGTGTTCATGTTCCCCCACAGAGAAAGACAAATAAGCCAGATGAAGAGCCCATATTCTAGAAGGCTCTGCAAAGAGGGCCCGGGACCCAGTGAAGGCAACACTGGCACCTGCCACTGTGAGTCTAGCCAGCCAACTCCATTACAATCAATTTATACTCCCAGCCTCAGCTCGCTCACAGCCCTGTGGGTGCTGGAAAAGGCTCTGGAGAAAGTAGGTGGCTGCACAGGGATGCAGTGTCCAGAGAACCTCACAAAGACCTTCCACAAACCCAGCAATGCAACTATTCAGACCTCCACAGCCGATACCATGACTCAGATTTCTTCCTGCTGCCCACCTGGCTGCAGCCCTGTCCCTGGGCCTCTCACTGCCACCAAAGCAGTCATGAATGAAGCCAACCATCAGGCCACCATTCTGTTCTTAGAGCTATCTGCCTGCCACTGCCAAATACTCTGGCCAAGCCCGGCTCTTCCAAAACTTCACACACAGAAGACTAGGTTCCCAACACTAATGCTTGTCCCATTAGGTGACAGGTAAGCCTTTCATCTCATACTGGCTTTCTGCAGACTTGAATCTGTTTTCAAACAGCCAGCTGTCTCAGAGATCCTAGCTACTAGTCACAAAAGGCACCCACAAGATCTATAAGTCTCTCCTCCCCCAGGAACAGGCAACAAGTCTTCTTGTCAAATCCCAAGAACCCCAGAGCTGTCACTGGCTTCCCATCCTGGATCCCTCATTTAAGTAACAACAAAAGCATTTCAGCATCTACATTAAAACTGCCAGCTTTAAAAAAGGAGGGGGGCAGGGGGATTTAGCTCAGTGGTTGATTACCACATACACTGCCTACCTTGCATATGCAAGGTCCCAAGTTTGATCTCTTGATCCCAGTACCAAAAAAAAAAATAAAGAAAAGAAAAAAACTGCCAGCTTTGTATCAGCACATACCTACAGCTTCAGATATGTCCACAAAGGGAACCTGGGAATAGAGACCAATGCCCTGCAGGTCAGCCCTCTAGACCGCCCCTGAGGACCCTTGCTCTGAAGCCAGCACACATCCTCAAGGGAATCTAACCCACCGTAGATGCAAGGCCTAATTGGTCCTGTCCCTGAAATTCAGGGGAAATCTCCATGGACAGAGCTCCCCAGGGTCCAGAGCCAGGTCCACAGCAGATGACTGCACAGGAAGCCTTTGTCTCTAGAGATAGAGTCTGAAGGTAAATTGAAACACAATGCCTAAAGTTGCAAAGGATCAGTAGGTGGGAGGAAAGCTGTCACAAAGTCACTGGAGTATTCAAAGGCCTGAGATACAGTGGAAAGAGGATCTACAATGGGCAGCTTGCAACGGGTGATGCAGGTTTGGTAAGGTCTGACACTTCCACATTCTACTTTAATAAGAAACAAGAGGAAGAACCGGGCATGGTAGCACACGCCTGTAATCCCAGCACTTGGAAGGCTGAGGCAGGAGGATAGCTGTGAGTTCGAGACCAGCCTGGGCTACATAGTGAGTTCCAGGTCAGTCTCAACTATATAGTGAGACCCTGTCTCAACTGAAAAAACAAAACAAAACAAAACAAAAACAAGTGGAAAATTACAAATACATCACCACGATGTCCCCTCCCAGGACCTTCCAAGTGAGCGGCCATGGTGCTTGAACTACAGTAGCACCCCTCCCTCCTTTCCAGCAGCCTCTGGTACCAGATTCTGAAGAGAGTCAGGAAAACCATGCAGGGCAGGGAAACGATGTAAGTGGGAAGCTGTGACTCATTCCTCCCCAATAACTCCCTCACCCCAAGAAGTCCCTGTGAACCCTCAACCTATCTACTTCAGGGTTTTCAGGAAGCATTCTTCCACCACAGTCATCCTATGAAGAAGATGCCAGTGACCAGAGCCACCAGCACATGGGTCACCTTCTTTCCTAATCACAGAATGCAGAGCACTGCCTGTTTGTCCCAGTGGGATGAGTTTGGTTCTTAAAAGGCCAGGAAGAGCGCAGGAAAACCCCGTGGAGAAGACTACAGCCTGGATAACTGATCTGTTTTTCTGGAAGTGTGACCTGCCTTTTCCTTTTCTGTTCAATCCTCGCTCTGTCACACAAACACTTTGGGGAACGCTTCAGGCCCAGACAGCCAGGCTGCAGGGTGCTTGCTGTGGCAAATGTTCCTGTCTTGCTCTCACGAAAGAGTCCTCTTTCCGATGAAAAACAAGCTCAAGTCACAGCAGCAGGGCAGGGAGCGGTCAGTGCGGGCTGACATGGGTGGAGGGACACTGCTCCCTTCCAACAGGACAATGTGGAATCCATTATCATTCCAGCAGCAGGGAAAGAGGATCTGCAAACTTCTCACACTGCTTTATGTCCCTCTTCCCTAAATCCTAACTTTGCAGCTGCAGCCAGAACACAATTCAGTCAGGTGTCATTCTGCCTGCTGGTGTCTGGAGAGGGGAAAGTCTACCCCAGCACGACTGAAGGCTGGCTCCTCTCTGGAATGCACCAGAGGTGGCACCGGTAATCAAATTCTTTTTGGCAATTCAGATTAACCAAACACTTGACAGGCGACAGGGGCTGGGCAGGCAAGTCTGCAGCCCGCCAAGGCCCCACCCACTGGCTCCCTAGGGATAGGAGCTGGTCTGCCCTAGGGCCAGAGCTCCAGCTCCGCATCTGTCTCCCAAGACGCAGTCCCTGTCGGGGGGCTGGAAATGAGACAGAAATAGCTGGGAAACAATGCCTGTCGCGGGCGCACGAGTGGGGAACGTGCCG
>NW_022900929.1:4832846-4880026 GCF_012274545.1 Fukomys damarensis
AGGCAGAAACGGCTCCCTGAGGGGGCGTGGCCTCGAGAGAGGGCGGTGCCTGATGGCTAGAAAAGGTGGTGTGCGTGCTGGCGCCTCCTGCCTGCCATCCAATGGACCCGGACTGGGCTTGAGGGGCGGGGCCTCGGTGGAGGGGCGGGGCTGGTGCTGTCCTGGCAGCACGTGTAGACTCAAAGCTCAGAGGTAGCATAGGCAGTGTTTCTGTTCCCATCTTTTGGTAGCCTAGAGAGTACAAGGGGTATGTGGCTACTGAATTGTGACCCTCAATATGAAAGCATCTAAGTCCTTGAAAGGGAGCGAGCAGGTTCTCTCTCCCCTACCCAGAAGCCAGAGCTTAAAAGAAAAATCATATGGTCGCACACCTGCTCTAAACGCGGCAAAACGGGGGCACATCAGCTCTGGGGCTTTGGTCCAACTGCCTTCCCTTGTAACTTGTTATCTTTAAAAACAAAGCTACACACCTGTAATCCCAGCACTGTGGGAGCCTGAGACAGGACGATCACAAGTTCAAGTCCCGCCTGGGCAAGCAATTTAGTGACTGACACCCTGCCTAAAAATAGAAAGTAAAAAATGCTAGGGATAAACTTGGTGAGAAGGCCTTGAGTTCAATTCCCAGTACCAAATAAATAAATAAATAAATAACTATTCTTGGCGTTCAGGCAGGAGTTTACTTGCTTTTCACAGGTAGGGCCCTTTCCTACCTGCTGCAGCTACCAGTATAGACCTGGAGCATCACACGGTCTCCGATACCAAAATCAGAATTCAACCTTGGGGCGCATCCTTCATGCACAGCTATTGGGGTGTAATAGTTTATAGTAAGGTCCTCATTTATATTTGAGATGGGAAAAAGAGAGACAGACATATGTGCACAACCTACACTACACCTGACCCTCCACTAGGGCAGTGAATACTCACATCAATGCTGCGAGGCACATGTTGTTACTCTTGATTCCCATGAGGAAGTAGAGGCTCAGTGAAGTCAGACTGCTGACAGTTGAGCCAAGACTTGGCTTGTGTATGTGATGAGCTAATACCGCCACGAACCTTTACAGGAGTCCCATGCCCTTCCACCTCCCTGTTCACCTGTACTGGAAGGCTATAATCAGAAGATATATTGTGACACAAAACATATGGCAAGGGCTGGGGATTTAGCTCAGTGGTTCTGGCGCCTACCTCGCAAGCACAAGGGCCTGAGTTCAATCCCCGGTACCCCCCCCAATATATATGTGTATATTTTGTGAGTGTTTAAATAAATATTTGCTACAGCAGAAGACACATTGCCATGAATCTCTCTCAAAGTCCTTTCCTCACTTCAAACACACTTCTCCCATTATTCTTGCTGCTTTCTGCAGCAGTTCTGGAAATCCTCTTTCATGTCTTCACAAGGTGCGATCAAACTGCAGTGAATGCTGGTGCCAAGTGCCACCCAACAGAAAGGCAGGCTTGTAAAAACATGACAGTGAGCCCTCATGCACCTTATTCACCAGATGTGGCACTGCGTGACTGCTGGCTCTTCCTTAAGGTCAAAATGATTATGAATGGCAAACATTTTTAATTGATTTAGGACATTGAGGCAATCATGACAGTGCAAAACACTCATGAAAGAGGCCATCCAGAGCAACCTCATAAAGTGGCAAGAATGACAGCATAAATGCATTCAAAGTGATGAGAGTTTTGAGGGGAATTGGTGCCACTGTGATAATTTATAAAATTTAAACACACAGTGTTCCTCTTTCGATCTTGCTTCACATGAATAGTGATCATCTTGAAAAGACAATTATCAAAGCTAGAAGGAGAGCCTAGGCTCTCTTCCTGAGGGCTCCTTCACCATGACCAGGCACATTTTCCAGCCTCCCTACACCCTCTTTGGAAGAGGTTGACAAACTACAGCTGAGGAGGCAGATCTGGGGTGCTGTCTATTTTTGTAAATAAAGTTTTATTGGTACACAGTTTCTCTCTTTTGTTTATATATCGTCCATGACTTTTTTCATGCCATAGAAAGAGAATTTATAATACAAATATCTAATACTTTATTACCTGGCCCTTTACAGGAAACATTTGCAGTCCTCTGGCAATGCCAACTGTCTGATATTAGTACTGAATTCAGCGCTTTGCACCTGATTCAGGCCAATGATTCTGCTTGGTACACCTTTCCCAATTG
Organism: Fukomys damarensis; assembly: GCF_012274545.1. Lineage (NCBI taxonomy): Eukaryota > Metazoa > Chordata > Mammalia > Rodentia > Bathyergidae > Fukomys > Fukomys damarensis. The sequence goes on from NW_022900929.1 coordinate 4,835,017, forward strand.
AACTATATTGTTCAAGCCACCATAAACAACAACAAAAACCACCACAGATGGGCAACTTTAAAAACTACAAATAGTTTTCTCACTGTTCCGGAGGCCAGAAGTGTGAAGTCAAGGTGTGGCAGGTCTGGCTTCTCCTGTGGCCTCCTTCCTTGGCTTACAGGTAGCCAGTTTCTTGTTTTGACATCACGAGGTCTGACCTCTGTGTGACGCGTGTCTCTGTGGTGTCCAGATGCTCAGTCTTCTCTTCATGGAAGGACCTCAATCAGACCCTAAGAGCCTTGTTTTTACCTAATCATTTATTTAAAGGCCCTGTCTTCAAATATAGTCACATTCTAAGGTTCTAAGAGTTAAAGCTGCTACTTATGGTTTTAGGGGGAGACAACTGAGCCCTTAACACCTGGCTAATTTCCACTCACCCTTTAAGACTTGGTCAAGTGCTACTTCTGTGGTAGCCAGCCTCCAAGTGGCCCCAGGGATTCATACCTCCCAGTTTCACTCCCCTGTAGGGATGCTTGTTGGAACAGGGCTCACCTGTGTAACCAGTGAGATGTTAACAAAATGCCACTGTGACTTCTGGAGCTAAATAATGAAAGATGTGGCTTCCAGATCACTCGAGTTAGTGACCTATGTCCATTGTGCTTCTTTCGGCCCCAGGAGACTTCAATAACTGCAGCCCTGACCCACTCTGTGCTGGGACCTAATGAGGGGCCATGAGCCAGAACCACCAGTAGTCCACTCCCAATCCCCAACCCCCAGAACCTGTGTGAGATCATAAGTAGTCACTATTGATTCAAGCACTAGGTTTGTAGCCATAGATGACTGATTCCCCTTTTCCACCCAGAAGGCCTTCCCTCCCTAGCATGGCTATACACCCTCACCTGTACTTCCATGGTCTGTTATGGCCTACCTTTTTAGTAGGCAAGTTCACATTAATCAAACTACATTCCTTCAACATAACTCAGATGTTGGGCCCATGATCCCCTAGCAACTTCCTTTTACACGTAGGATACAGTAGGGCTCACAAAACCCTGCTCAATGGGCCAGCTCATGGAGTTCCATTGAACTTCTGTTTTCAACCACACAGAGCTCACCTCCCTCTGCCAAGACCTCCCTCAAGATAGAGCCCGAGATGCACTCCCTGCTGCGTGTGCACCCTGGCACCTGCCCAGCATCAACACTCAGCACCTCCTTGTTCTCTGAATCCTTCCTGACCACCACCACCCTGCGAGTTGACTCTATTTGATTCCCAGTTTTATTCATAGATATCTATCCCTACTTTAATTTAATTTTTAATTTCATTTGTAGACCGCAAAATGGGTTTTGCCTGTAATCTCAGCTACTCAGGAGGCTGAGGCAGGAGGATTGAAAGTTGGAGGACAGCCTGGGCAACTTAACAAGTTGTCTCAAAATAAAATAAAATAAAATAAAAATAAAAAGTGCTGGCTGTGCAGCTCACTAGTAAAGCACTTGCCTAGCATGTGTGAATCCCTTAGTACCAAAAAAAATTACTCAATTGTGTATTTAACACTTATTAGAGCTTGTGTTCCTTCCAGGCAGAGGCCTCATCTGTCCTCCCTGTTATATTGGCATACAGTAGATGCTTGATAAATATTTGTTAAAGGAATAAATAAATAAATTGATTTCCTTCCCCCTCCCACCCTCCCCCTTGAGTAGAAGAGTCTCAAGGGCACATGCAGAGATTTATTTATCTTGTATCTGAGCACCTGGGCAGATGATCAAAACAAGTCTTTCAACCTTGAGGTCAGATGTCTGGAAATCCACTGGACGTGGAGCATTAAGTGGCCTTCTATGTCCACCAGAGGGCAGCAAAGTCCTGTGATTTGGAAAAGGATGGGGGCGGGGCAACAGAAAAGCATCAGGTTGAGGTCCAAGGGCACACTCCTAAAGGATGATGTTACAGATATCATCTAGACTGACTTCTTGAGAGCCCAGAAGAGCAGGAAGGGCAGGTATCGGGGGACACATTCAGTTAACAGCTTGGTCCCTCCTGGCACTGGGGAACATTCCGAGAACCTGGTTTACAGTGATGAGCAAATCCTCAAGGAACTTATGTTCTCATAACAGTAAAGATATAATTGCACTACAGTCCTATGTCAAGTAGATAGCAGTCAGCTGGTACTATAGTGATGCTGTGTAACAAGCATGCAGAAGCTAATATGAAAATATATTCATTCATGCTCATGGGTCTGTAGATTACCTGTTGCAATGGTGAGCTCACTTCAAGCTGGCTGGCTTTGGGCTCAGATTTGCAGCTCTTACCAGAAACATGGTCTCCTGCCAAATAGCAGACATGCAAGAGGCCAGCCCAAGTTGATTGAGCTTACTCAAAGCGTCTGCTGGCATCACAGCCACCAACACGCCAATGGCCCAAATGACATAGCTAAGGCCAGGGAGTGAAGGTTAAGCTGGAGGTCAGGTTAATGCGACCCACCAAAGTGCTTGAAGTCTGCAGTACCACCAGAAGCTGGAGAGACCCCTGCAACAGGTTCTCCCTCACACCCCCAGGAAAGAACCAACCCAGTCAATGCCTTGATCTCAGACTTCTGGGCCACTGAGACAGTACATTTTAGGTGTTCAAGTTGCCCAGCATGTGTATGTCACCCCAGGAAGCACCATGACAGGGAAGAGGGGGCAGAGATGGTCCCCAGATGGCTGGCCTTGGTCAGAGAGTGGATGAAGAGGCCACCAAACAGACAGGGACACAAGGAGAAGCAAATCTAAAATGGGAAGCAATCCTATTCAGGTAGGATTCAGTTGGAAGTGAATACATAGATTTTAATGTGGGTAGGTAGTAGGCAACTGGCTCTGTGGATCTGCAGCTCCAGTTAGTTATTTAGGTGGAAAATACAGACTCTCCAAGAAAGCGCATGGGGTATACATGCATTCAATTGAAACAACAGCAAAATGAATTCACTACCATTCAAATGGGTCGTGCAAACTTCCTTTATTCTGGGGTGTTTTGTCTAGGCGCATGGGGTGTACATGCATTCAATTGAAACAACAGCAAAAATGAATTCACTACCATTCAAATGGGTCGTGCAAACTTCCTTTATTCTGGGGTGTTTTGTCTGTTCTAAAGAGCCATGACCCACAAATGACTTTGTCAAAAAAACTTTCAGGTGAAGTGGGACTTAAGGAATCATCTGTCTCACTCGGTGATTCTTTCACCTCCCCCAGACTAGATCTGTTTCCCTCACCACTCTTTATGGCTCCATTCATCTTCGCTAAAGTCCCAAGAATGACTCCAAATGCGTGACACAGACAGGGCACAGAATAATTCGGAGTGTGATCACACACTGTGACATTACGCTAGGCATGGAATAAAGCCCCTGGGAATCCTGATGCCCCTGGGACTAGGAATATGTTGAACAGAGATGTTACAGTCAGTCTTGTTGGCCAAAAACATGACACAAATACAAAGCAGACACAACATAAAATCATAAACAGCACACATGACCTTAAGCAAGTACATTGTTGAACCAAATATACTTGGTTGGGTCTGCCTTTTTTATGTACGGGACGTGTTGCCCGTCAGCATTTGTTAGAAGGTACCATTAGGTACACAGGTATAAGAAAAATAGTTATAACAGAAAATACTATTATTAACACCTCTTTTAGAATTAGGAACAAGTCAGCTTTTTTTGTTTTTCAAATTTGAGGTGAAGAGTTTGGTCCAGGTAGAGGTCTTCTTGCTAGGCCCCAAGAAAAGAAGTGAGACAGCCCAAGTTTAAGCCAGTGTCCAACTTTATTGACGTGGGACCACACCAGGAGAGGTCCGTGGCCTTGTCTGAGTTCAGAGATTACTTCTCTCCCTTGCAATCACATTCAAAAAGATGTGCAAAGTGTCAGTGAGGACGTGGAGAAATCACAACCTTCACACCCTGTGTTGGGGAGTGTTTGGAAAACTAGCCAAATACAGAGTCCCTGTATGAGCCAACAATTCCACTCCTAGGCCCAGTCCCAAGAGAAATGAAGGCACTGTTGCACACAAAAGCTTGCACAGGAATGTTTACAGCAGCATTCTTTACAATATCCAAAAGGTAGAAATAACCCATGCGTCCATCGATGGCAAATGGGTGAACAAAAATGTGATGTTGTGTGCAATGGAATATGATTCAGCCATGAAGAGTCATCAAGTACTGATACACACTGCAATATGGATGATCCTGAAAACATGCTGAGTCACGTAAGCCAGACACCAAAGGATAAACATTGTGTGATTTCTTCTATATAAAGATTTAGGATAGGCACATTTATACACACAAAGCAGTTAAGCAGTTTCTTGGGCTGCATGGAGGATATGGAATGGAACAGTGATGTCCAGAGAGTCTAGAGTTTCTTTGGGGCTTAATAAAAGTGTTCTAAAATTGTCTATAATAGCTTCACAATTCTGTAAATACACCAAAACCCTTGAATTGTATATTAGTGAGTAATATACACAGTATATAGCACACAAATTACATCTCAATAAAGATTTTTTTTTAATTTTTATTTATTTATTTTTTTTCAGTCAGGGTTTCACTAAGTAGTTCAGGCTGGCTTCAACCTCACAGCAACTCTCCTGCCTCAGCCTCCCCATTACTGGGATAACAGGCATATGCCATCCCACTCAGATCAAGATGTTTGTTTGTTTGTTTGTTTTGGAACCGGGGTGGAACTCGGATCCTTACACTTGCAAGGCAGGCGGTGGAACCACTGAGCTAAATCCCCAGCCCTCAGCTCAAAATGCTTATTTAAAAGATATACAATGTCACCACAAAAAAGTAAGCTAATGCTTATCTTTATTACTTTGAGCCATTCCACAATGTATATCTATTTCAAAATACATGATAAATGTCTATAATTTTTATTTTTTAAATTTAAAATTTAAATGAAATAGATAAGCACAAATTAATTATTAATTAGATTAAAATTAAAATGCTCAAACAAGATAGATGAGAAATACTAACAATACTAACAGTGGCTACTTCTGGGTGATGGGATTTGTAGCATATGGCTGTTTCCAGGGACAGTCACAACAGAGCATACACCCCCACAGTCTTCTTACACTGGGTGTGAGGAAGGTGGACTTACTTTCCCTCCCCTTGAATGTGGAAGGAACAATTTAGCTGCTTCCCCACAGAAGATGGCAGAAATGATGACAGTGACTTCCAAGATTGGGTCATAAAGGAAATGTGTTTCCTGCCTGGCTCACTCTTTATCTTGAGACCCTGGATTTGGACCCAGCCACCATGTTGCAGGGAAGCCCTGGCCTCCAGAGCAAGTCCCATGTGGGTCTACACTAAGTGTTCCCTTTTATTCTCAAAAAATACAGTAGAGTCTCAAGTTAAAACCAGCCTGACATATGAACAACTTTGGTTGGGCCCAAAACTTTAGGCTTTTTGTTGGTTCTTTTTTTTTTTTTTTTTTTGGTCCGGGGGATTGAACTCCGATCCTTGCATTTGTGAGGCAGGCAACAGAATCACTGAGCTAGATCTCCAGCCCATTTTAGCTTTAACTTATGAATACAGTCTTGAGTTATTACCCAAACACTGGCCTCTTGTGCTTCCAGATGGTCTCAGACAGAGTTAACCCTTAAAGAGTTCTGGAAGGAACATTACAACATCCTTTCCTGTGTGGAGTTAATTGAGAAATCCTGAGCTAATGTCACTCTAAGGATACTAAGATCTTCCTGTATACAGGAGAGAGACTTTGAAGACCGTGTAGAGGAGCCTGAGTCTTCAATTGACCAACCTGAGTTACAACCAGCCCTCAGGAACAAATTGGGTTCATAAGTCAAGGGTCCACTGTAGTCTTTTTTGACATCTAGGGCCATAAAAACCTAGAAGAACCCATCCCCACCCCACCTGGAGCTAGCCAACTCCTGGACAGAGTAATGCTGGGCCTGTGGTATGAGACATAAAGCGGCACCTGCCTCTCCCCGTTTGTCCTATGACAGCCAGCGAAGACATGTTTTGGCCGACAGTTGTCACATTCCTTCCCTAGGTCCCCTGAGGATGGACTGGGACCTTGCCTCTGTGCCCTTTTGCTACCCCTCAGGTTACAGGGCAGCTGCTTTTCTGGCTACCTAGATAAGGCATACAGTAGTCCCCCTCCTCAGGGAAGGATCTAGTTCCATTATTAACATCCCCAACCCCAGTAAAGCATGAAGAACACAGCCAGTCCTGGAGAGTCCATGATTTTAGCCTTGCCCTTTTCCCAGACACATATTTCCAATAACCTCAACACCTGGGAACTGCCATCATGACAGCTGTGAATCGCCTGTACTCACCCCAGGAGGTGTCTACCCTGAACTCAGGGCTTGAATATGAACCAAACAGTAGAGTTGAATTGGGGCCAATCAGTAAGCTTCAGTTAGAAGGCTTGAATTCAGGTCAATTAGGGCCTATTGGCAAGCTCCAAATTTTGACCAATTATCAGGCTTGAATTTGGACCAATCACAGGTTCGAATATGGGGCAATCACAGGCCTGCTGCTGCTTAATATGCAGTACTCTTCTCATACTCCTCTGGTGGACGTAGGTCCAGAGAGCTTCTTCTGGTGAGGCTGTGTTTAAATAAAACTTCCCTATAGTGATCCTGTAAATCCATTCATGATTTATCTCTTGGATGGTATGGGCTCTACTTGTACCCTGTGTAGTGTGAACAGAGAAGTTGCTTTTTAAAAAGAGCTGTAAATGCTAGGGATGCTGTCCCTGGAGAGCTCCAGAGAACAGTGATGGAGACCAGCATTGACTAGTGGGGCTGGTGGCACTGACCAGCAGCAGTCAGCGTTGGCAGAGACCCGGAACTGGCAGTGTTGACAGTGGTGCCTGGTATTGACAGTGACATCAGGGCCCAGAGCTGTAACCCTATGGACCGAGTGCTGTTTGTCCTCAGTAGCAGTGGACCTGCTATGAGAGCTGCACTTTGTGAGCTGGCGACTTGGGCACTCTCGTGCGATGCCCAGGCCCTTCTCTACCAGGCCTGCACATTCCAAGTCAGCACCCACCCCCATCATCCAGGGCCAGGTATGAGCTCAAACAGCCCCACACCCAGAGCCTGCTGTATTCCTACACCTGCCTGCTCTGACTCCCTTGTTCCTCGCAGCAGAAAACACCAAAGGCTCCTGCCCAGGTTTTCCCTTCACTCCCAGCCTCCTGACTGACCCTGGGGCATCCTGATGTGGCCCTCTGTGTGGGGCATCCTGTTCCCCCTCCTGGGATCTTTGAATAACAACGTTTTCTGTGCAGCTGCCTCCTAACTTGTTAGCTGCATATCTAAATGATAAAATCTGCATGTTAAAACAAAGTGTCCTGCCAATGCCCCAGATGTGTAAGTACTCCAGTCTCGGCACCACTCCACCAGCTGAGGCACAGAAGCCAAGTAGGACACTGGTGGCCATTGTTTCAAGCCACTATACTTTAGAATACTTTGTTACACAGCAATGGATAGCTAATACAGAGTTTATAATTTATCTTTCTAAATATCCTAAATTTTCTACAATGAGTAGAGATTAACAAAAATAATTGGTGAGTGTTATTTTTTTAAAGATAATTCAGCCAAGAGTATAGCAACTTGAAATTTCCTTTTATTTGAGCTGTTCTAATATTCACTGGGAGGATTCCTCTTCCTATTATTCTTGATATAAACATTTATCAAATACTGAGTTAATACAAAATAGTAACTTCACCAACAGAAAAGGTCCTATACCAGAAGGACATTAAAAAAGTCATGCTTCCAATACCATTCTCAAGCATAGACTTCATGGATCTGTCAAAGGGAAGACGGAAGACACTCAAGAGACCTTTTGCTCCCTGCTCCCAAAGAAACGCCTTAAAAAGCAGGAGGGGCGGCCCCTGCCCAGAGTCGACGCCCCTAGCGGAACCCGGATGTAAAAAGGGCTTCCAGGCTGGAAGCAGGAGTGGGGATTCTGCTTGCCCATAAGTAGTGTAGCCCTTCCAAAGCTGGGTCTGCTCCTTTCCCCGATAGCTTCCACATCTTCCACTTGCCCTCTCGACCCTGCCTGGGCCAGGTCTGTACACATATAGGCTCACTGCCCAGCTGAGGTCTCCATGACTGCCCAGCTCCAAGGCCTCACGGCGTGGACTGTCACCAGGACAAGAAATCCTAGGACTTTGTCCTGTGCTCCTCTCAGTGGAGTCGGGGTTCTGGGCAACCAGATTCATGGGAACCCTTTTCTTTTCTCCCTGTCCCCACACAGCCATGGGGCTCACAGAGTGACACAACACTGACCCTTGACAATCGTGGCAAATAGGCACCGACCACCCATGACCAACAACCATGGCTCTCCAGGTGCTTAGCACCAAAAGCAGCTTCTAGAATTTAGGATTCGGACCCACTTGTGGGTCATGAAATCAGTGCAGTGAGTTGTAGCCAGCAATCTGAAATACAGATGTAGGAGAGGGTGGGGTGGGGCATCAAGTGTTGGAATAAAACTAGATGGTCTTAAGGATGGTCTTATGATGCTTGTGCCCCCCACGTTCTATGCTGAAGCCCTAACCCCAAGGTCCTGGTATTAAGAGATGGGGTCTGTGGGAGCTGGATGTGCCATGGGCTGCGTCTCATGGATAGGGTTCATATCTTCTACCTATAGGAAACCTGCAGGAGTCCCTTGGTGCATCCAACCTTGAGGACACAGAAGGTGCCATCCACAAACCAGAGCACAGCCCCCATCAGATACCAAACCTGCCAGCACCTTGGTCCTGGGCCTTCGGCCTGTGGAACTGTGAGACAGACATCTCACTTGATGATAAGCCACCTGCTCAATGGCACTTTTGTGACAGCAACCCAAATGGGCCAAGACTAGGATAGACTAGGACAGGACAGGACAAACAGGACAGTGGGAAACCCCAGAGCCCATCAGCCAGGCCAGGGTATTTCCATGGTGGATGTGCATACCCGGTCACCATTTGAGATGCATTTCTTCCCTTCCCTGCAGGCTGCTGGATGATGCAGAGTGGGGTACGGGCTTCCCAGGTCCCCTACACTGCCAAAAGGGTGACAGTCGGGGTGGGGCCCAACTTGGAGCCACGCTGGTATAAGATAGGCGTTAGGACAAGTTGAGGGGTATGTGGCTAGGAGACCCTGCATGCAGACCCTGTGGTGCCGATGATGCTGCATTTATTCTAGAAGACCCAGTGCCAGATGGATGGAGACAGTCACCCCCTGGGTACAGACCCATAATCTTGTTTCTTTTTTTGGCTTTGGTTTTGGTTTTTGGTTTTTGGTTTTTTGGTTGTTTTTTTTTTTTTTTTTTTTTTTTTTTTTTTTTTTTTTTGAGGCAGGATCTCCTTTTATAGTTTAGGCTGGCCCTGAACTCACTATGCAGCCCAGGCTGACCTCGAACTCAAAGTGATCCTCCTGCCTCAGCCTCCTGAGTGCTGGGATTATAGGCATGTGCCACCATGCCTGCCTCTATAATCTTGTTTTTTAAACTGTTCCCTTACTGAGGTTTTGATGCTCCCTTATTCTGTGGGTGTCAGTGGGGTCAGCTGCCTGCAGGAATATGAATTCTGGAGGGGACAAGCTCATGGCTTCCCTTCTGCCCAGCTGAGCCTCCAAACAGAGGAAATTCCAGGCCTCAGGGTTCCCCAGCTGCCAGGCCAAGGTACTGCACATGAAGGGACCTTGCCCACCAGAGACAGCACTGGCCTCCCCAGCTCATGGAGGTGGCCTGACTGGAGTTACCCTTCAGACCTCCTGAAGTGGGGGCCTGAGGCTGGCAGGGCTAGAAATGTGGCAGCAGGAGACAGAGCTATGGGGGACTTCAGGGAAACAGGTTTTATCAGTGCCCTAGCTCAGCTCTTAAGGCATAAGGTAGCTGGGTGCCACAGCAAGAGCAGGAATGAGATACTAAGGATGTTAAACTGGATCCAGACCTGCCCTGCACCAGCTGAATGACCGTGACACATCACTTATGCCACCAAGCAGCCTGAGTTTCTCCATGTAAAATAATCATATCTTGCCAGGCTTTGAGGGTGAAATTCCATGTAAGGGCACGGATGGGGCCATGGACATGTTCCTAAGCACATCTGTGACCCGCAAGGCTGACAGACAGGCTGCAGGCGGCGCACAATGGGAGAAGAGCTCTCCACAGTCGGAGGTTCAATTTGAAGCCAGTGCCAGTTGCCATGGTGTGAACCCCTCACGCCAAGGCCACCGTCCTCCCGCCTCAGGACCTCTCCTCTCCTGCCAGCAGTGAGACAGGACGCTGTCCCTCTGTCTGTGAGGCCCTCGTGGCTCTGCCTGTGGCATCGTCCCCTCCATACCCCACTCCTCTTCCTAATCACCACAGGGTGGCTCACAGCAACCCCTGAAGCCAGGGTTGACCATCCTGCATCTCCAGAAAATTCAGCTCTTGGACAGCACTAGGCAGCAGGCTCCCGGCCTCCCAGGTTCCCCAGTCAGTCCAGTAACAGGAGGCAAAATGGTGGCACAGAGAGTGTGAGGTGACCTGGAAAAACACCCTTAATGGGGCGGGGCAGCTCAAAATGCCCACTCCAGCCTGTATATATTTATTCTCTTACCTACATACCCTGAATTATAAGAGTGGCTGGATAAATTGTGGTATGTCCACTTGATGCAGACATTTAAAATAATGTTTACAACAGTCTTGAAATAATATGGAAAAATATTTTAAAGGTGGGATCTAAAAGTATATAGGGGGCTGGGGGATTACACACCTGTAATCCTTGCATTATGGTGGGCTGAGTCAGGAAGATTGTAAACTGGAGCCCAGTCTAGACAATTTAGAGACTTAGTGAGACCCAGTCTCGAAATAAAAAATATATGAGCCAGGTGTGGTGGTGCACACCTATAATCCCAGCACTCAGGAGGCTGAGGCAAGAAGATTGCCATGAGTTTGAGGCCAGCCTGGGCTGCATATTAAGTTCAAGGCCAGGCTGAACTACATAGCTGAACTACATAGTAAGGCCCTGTCTCACACAATAAAAAATAATAAAAATAAAATTAAAAATATCAAAAAAGCTCAGTGCAAAGGTCCTAGATTCAATCCCCAGTATTACACTAAAGAAAAAAATGTGCACAAAGCTGGGATTGTAGTTCAGTGATAGAGCACGTGCTTACCATGTTCAAGGCCCTACATTCTATCCCCAACACTTCAAAACAAACAGAAAAATCAGTAAGTGACAAAAACACCAAGATCATATACAATATGAAATAGAAGAAAGCACAAAAAAGAAAAAAGAAAGAAAACCACTACAGGTTACATGGGGCAGGAAGACTCTGTCATGTTTTGTACCTTCTTTGGATTTTATAAAATTCATGTAAATGTACACTGTTAATGAAAAAAATCATTATAGTTAAGAAAACAAATGCTCTTCCCAGACACTGGGATAGATGTTCCCTCAACCAGGACATAAGCTTTGATGCTCTGGGTCCCTTCTCAGGGACCACCTGACATTTAGCAGAAAACTCCCACTGCCTTATTCATTTCCTCAGCACCCTGCACTGTCCCTCTCCTAAGTCCCCTAATTCCAGGGCAGGCACATCACCAGCCACTGAGCTTCCATGCTGCAGTTCCCCCTACAGACTCCAGTCAGAAAAACTAACTCTGCTGCAGAAAAATGTAGCTCAGTGGCACCTCTCCTGCCTGGAAAGCGCAAGGTCCTGAGTTTGATCCCTGGTACAGGGGAAAAAAAGAAAAGGAAATGAAAGGAAAGGAAAACTAACTAGGATTCTCCTCAAAGCCCTTTGGTTCAGTGTCCCATGTTCAGGGCCACCGGGAGTAAGACGGGGGCAGGCTCCAGGCAGACTGGGCTGTGGGTGTGCCCCTCTCCAACCCAGGATGCCAAGGGGCAGACACATCGGGACCAGAAGAGGCTGCGGCGGTGCACAGTCAAGACCAACACAGCCCTGAGCACCTACTGAGTGCTGGGTGTCGGCCCTGAAACTCTAGTCTTCACCCAGAGGCCTACATCCTGCTGCTCCCTGGCCTGCTGTGCCCCCAGGTCACACAAAAATGACCAAAAGTGGCTAGAATGGGGTCAGCCCTTCTCTCTCTTCATCGTTTCACACTTGTACAGCAAAGCTTTTCAGCAGCTGCCAGACACTCGATGGCAAAGCAGACTCAGCAAAGACAGGAAGATCCAGGGCTCTTCGTTCAAACAGACGATCGAGGGAGTCACCCGATTGTACAGCAGTGCCACCCTTCTCCCTGTGTTTATTCTCTCTGGGAAAATATCATTATTCCTAATGGGAAAAACACATTCCTCATACCAACATGTAGTGGACTTGTTATTTTTAAATGAATTGATAGGTATTTCTAAATATTCTCACTTTTTTTTTTTTTTTTTGGTACCAGATAGCAAATTTAGGACCTTGTGTTTGCAAGGCAGGCACAGCACCATTGAGCTAAATCCCCGGCCTGATCAGCTTTAATTTCTAGTATGATTCGTGTTAATAGATACAGACCACCTAAACTGGAGCTCTTTGGTGTCTTCAATGATTTCCCAAGACCAAAAAATGTTTGAGTCACAGAACCATCAGCCCTGCCCCAGAAGGATTTCCGGCAGTGAAGGGAAGACCTGGGTCAGCTCTGTCCAAACATAGCCATTTTTCATGTGTGGCTGTCACACTTAAGGTGTAGCCACAGGGCTGTGGGGATAGGTTCTGATTTAGACTTCATTTAAGCTGACTTTAATTACAATAGCCAACTGCAGAGAATGGTACTATTTTGGAGAACAGATGATGTCTGGTGTCTCTGCCTGTTTGGGATTCTCTATTTTTTTTCTCTGTAAGAAGTGGTCTAAAGATGTTGCGAATGTCTTAATTTTTTAAAAAAACTTATTATAGTAAAAGGAAAATTTCCAGAAGCAATACAATATTTGAAACAAAGGGGAATATTTTCAATGTTTTGAGGGATTTTAATGCCAATATGTTTTTTACTATAATAAAATTTTTTATTTAAACTCTCACCATATTTTATGATCACTCCCTCTTTGATCAACCTTTTATGGCAATTTCTGTCAAATAAAAACATAATGGTGTGTCGTCAACCACTTTATTCACTGGATCTGACATGGTGTGACCTCTGACTCTTCCCTAAGGTCAAAATGACCATGAAAAGGAAACTTTTTGAAGCAGAGCAACTACAGACACTCACGAAAGAGGACTCCCAGAATTGCTGCAGAAAGTGGCAGAACAATGGGATGTGTGTCAAGTGAGGGAAGAGAGTATTTTGAAGGAGATTTATGGCCACGAGTCTTTTACTGTCATAAAAATGTAAGCAGGAACGGTGTTTCTGATCAACCCTTGCGGGTTGCATTGATCAGCAGTGCCCATGTGGGATAGGAGCCAGCACCCCCACTCTCCCAGGGGCCTGCTCCCCAAGATGGTGCAGGGTTTGCCATGCCTACCAGCTAAGACTCTGTGCCCGAAATGGGCCATGGAAATTGATAATGCCACACTTCCAAGATATTTTAAAATTATTATTTCATACCTTTAAACTCAGCTGGGTGTAGTGGTACATGCTTGGAGTCCCGGCACTTGGAAGGCTGAGGCAGCAATATAACCATGAGTCTGAGGCCATCCTGGATTCTATAGTGAGTTCAAGACCAGTCTGAACTACAGAGTGAGATCTTACCTCAAAAGCTGAAAACAAATGTTTTTTAATCTCAGCTTGCCCACTGCCACCCTGGAAGAAAGACTCAGGGACGCTGAGTTTCCATGGAAACAGCAAGCATTAAATAGTCCTGGCTACAAAGCTTTGCTCTGCTGGCTAGAAGCTGGGTGGCCTTAAGCAAGTCACCAAGCTCTCTGTGCTTTGGTGTCCTGCCTTGTAAGATCGGCTAATGAGCCTCCCTACCTGGGGAGGCTGTGTCAATCACTGGAGGGACGTCTGGAAAACTGTCCGCCCAGACCACAGATGAGCACAGGGAGTGACAGCAAGCAGAGAGGAGCCCATAAGTTAGAAGAAGCTCCTCTGTGCTGATGTCTGGGCTGGGCTTTGAAGGATGAATAGGAGTTGGATGGATGAGAGATGAGCAGTGTTCCTAGCAGAGAGACTAACACCTCAAGGTGGGACGCATGCAGGGCTGGGTGTCACAGGGAAATGTACCAAGAAGTTGGGTACTACGGGGCATAGGAGGGGCACAAGAAGATGCAGGCATCACACTGAGGACCTTGGGAAGGCTGCAGGGCCACCAAAGCAATCAGTGTCCTGGGCACCCAGCTCTGTTCCCGGGTACCAACCTAGTCCCCATCAGCATCCTGATGCCACAGAACCCAGTATCCCCACAAGCCCCTCCCAGCCAGTGAGAGGTCACGCATCAGGGTCCCAGGTCCTGGCAGGAGCCAGTCTGTCTGCAGCCCGCCTCCCTTCACCCCTCCAGCCCTGACCTCAGCCACTGGGAAGGACCCGGTGAGCTCCATGGGACCTCCTGACCTGCATAGCATCCAGGGGTTGGGAACATCTGTGTAGACACATGCACATGTGCACATGCACGTACACACACACACACACACACACACACACGTGCGCAAGCAGGTGGACCAATACAGCCCCAAAGCAGCCCCAGCTCAGAAGCTGTCCATCTGAAGGTGTCAAGGTGATTTAATACTGGCTTGGACACATGGGGTCCCAGGTGCCAGAGCCCTGGGCTGCCCTGGAATGTTCGAGTGAAGCGTAGTAAGGCACCCTGTCTTGGCATATCCCCATCCACCCTGTCCACTTGGGATTCATGGAATAAGGACCCTGGGGTTTGAGATAGATTCTTCCTCCAGAGATTCCGAGATGCCGGTTCAATTTCTATCCCGGTGACAGTGTCCAGGCCCGCGGCCCAGCAGCAGAAGGTTGACAAGCACCTGGCAGCCATGCACTGCAGAGATCAGAGGATCAGGTCACTGTGCCAAGGTCTCCACATAGGCAAGGCTGAGACTGTGTCCCCAGGGCCCTTTGGAGTGGCCTCTGAGAGCTGCTGTTGGCGCTAAGCAAGTTTTGACCTCACGAACCCTAAACAGGAAGCAAGTGGGCAACTTGCCAGGGTCCACTTCCTCCACTGATGGGTGAAGGGCTCTCATCATTTCTCTGAAGTTTCCAGGAGAAGAGATGGCCGAGCCACAGCATCAGGAAGCCCAGCTGCCTGCTTCTTCTATGTGCTGAGAAGCAGCTATGGTGGAGTAGAGCATCAGGGTGCGTGCCTTTATGTGCCTCAACTGCCTCCAAAATCTGCACTGCAGGAGCTCCCCAAAAAGGAGGAAAAATGGAGGGGGAGCAGAAGGCATCGGTGTTGGAAGACAAGTGTGTCCCCAGTCATGGTGACTTTTAACCACTCCTACCATGATGCCATTTTGGGACACAACAGGCAGGAGAGGCCAAAAGGTTCCATTGGGAGCCTTTCCAGGGTACACTGTTGAAAAGAATCTGACACCACACACAGGCTGTACCTGATTGGCTCAGTCTCCCCTGGTCATCTGCAAACTGGATATCTTTCCCTGAACTGAGGACAATTCCCTGGTCAAGACTTTGGCAGTTGAGAGAGAGGCCCTGGATGCCAGGGGTTTGTACAAAAACCACCAGATTCCTCGTGTCCTTAAAAAAGGATCTCTTGACCTATCATTCCCCAATATGCCCTTTTCTGAAGGTATTAACATTGGTTGTATTAGAGAACACTTTTCTAAAGTAGAAACACATTAGAGGGTTAATTTCTCCTCTGTGGAAATGACTAAATCTTTCCTGCTCACTGGGCACTCAAGGGATGGTCTATCACCAGAAAGAACCTGAGACACATCAAAAACTCTACCCAGGGAAGGCAGACAGGACTCAGCACCACGCTCTGGAATACAGTTTTCAAATTGCTTCCCATGATGCTTTGCTCTAAAAGACCAAATGACCTGTGGATTCTGGGCCATTTCATTTGGACACCTTGGTCTGCAGGGTGCTGGGCAGGTAGAGATATCTCCAGATGGCATAGTAGTGGGTACCAGCACCAAAAGCCACAAAGAGATGCCAGATGGCATGAGCAAAGGGGATCCTGCCATCACTCTTGAAGAACACCATACCCAAGCAGTAGAAGACCCCTCCGGTCATCAGCTCCCAGATGCCTTCGGTGTTGGGCTGTCAGTAAGGACAAGGATGGGGCACAAGTCAGAGGAGCAGTCAGCTAGTCTACCACCACCTGAACTAAAAGACAGAGAGGTGGCGAGCCAGCCCAGAGTCTCCATGGGGAGTCTCAACACTGCGAAGCCTTCAAGTATCTCCATATTATTTCTCAAATGTACCATGTTTCTAACAAAATGTGCTTTATCATTGTGTTCCCCCATCTTCATGAGCCCCAACTGGACATTAAAACCATGATAATAGCAACATCAGGAGCCCCAGCATGCACTCTGGACCAGATCCCCCTTCTGTGCCTGACCTGAGTGGCCCAGTGGCACCTTTACAACAGCCTTATGGGAAAAAAAGGACCACAACAGGGCAAAGAGAAATGCATACTGCAGAATGGCTTGTGAAATGACTTCATTTTTATGAAATAAAAATAAAACAGTCAGTGTATGTCTGCATATCCCCATATATGTGCATTTAAATTGTACCTATGTATTTATATTTACTGAGGATTGAATCCAAGAGTTTTGTACTGAGCTACATCCCAGCCCTTTTTTACTTTTAATTTTGAGACAGGGTCTCACTAAATCCCTAAATGCCCCAGGTAGGGATCCTCAAACTTGAGATCTTCCGGTCTCAACTTCCCAGAGTACTGAAATTACAGGCACGCACCACCACATCTGGCTACTATCTATATTTTTTAAATGAAGGACTGGGTTATGGCTCAGTGGCAGAGCAATCTCCTAGTATGTATGGGTTCCATCCTTCGTACCCTCAAACTTAAAAAAAACCTAACTAAATAGAAGTTTTAAATGGAAAAAAGAAACAATTAATGGTTGTAGCTGAGGCATCATATTGGGAAGGAAGTGAGAGGGTGATATTTTTATACAGGATTTCTTTGACAGAATATACAATTAAATATACATTTACTGTATGTGTATTTGTGTGTAATAATAATTTGTGTGTGGGAAAATAAATACAAATTCCAGGGGGCAGCAATGAACAGGAAGAAGGATGGGGCCAGACAAGAGTACAGACAAGGAAAGGGAAGAGTTGCGGCCAGGAATGTACTCAGTGGTGCTGTGCCTCCTGCCTGGCAAGCGCAAGGTCCCGAGTTCAATTCCCCATACCAGGAAAAAAAAGAGTAGTAAATATCAGGGGCCTTGCACCTTGCAGGGAACAGACATGCAGGGGCTGCAGCTCCATAGCACAGCACTCACTGAGCACAGTGAGGTCCTGAGTTCAATTCCCAGCAGAGCAAAAAACAGACAGGCCATGTGATGAGGCCCATGCTTATACACAAGACAGGAGAATTTTTTAATGATAAATCAATGAAACAACTGGTTTAACACGTGGAGAGGGGTGACCATACACAGACAAAACTGCAACAGGAGTAAACAATTTAAAACCACAAAGCAAACTACAAAAGAAGCAGGAGAAGCCAGCTGTGGTGGAACATGCCTGTAACCTCAGCACTCTGGGAGGCTGAAGCAGGAGTGTCATAGAGTCAAGTCGAGCCTGGGCAACTTAGTGACTTTCAAGAGCCTATCTCAAAACATAAAAATTCAAAAAGGGGCTAAGGATGTAGCTTGATGTGAAGGCCCTGGGTTCAATGCCTAGTACCACCCTAAAAAAGAGAAACTATAGATGGGTGACTGTTTATACAAACTTGGGAACTTAGGAAAAGGCAGATCATCCCATCATGACTTTGAAAGAACTGTATCACTGACTATATTTTTCAATAACAACTGTCAGGCTTCAGACATAGTTCAATGGTAGAACTCTTGCCTACTACGCAGAAGTCCCCCCAACACCACACACACGTACACACACACACACACACACACACACCCCAATGACAGTGGGCTGAGGTTCCTGTGCCCACGTGACAGACAGCAACTGAGGCTATAGGGACCCCAGCAGGGGAGATGGGGTCATGATCCACCCAGCTACCCCAAGACTGGGCTCTCCTTTCCCTCACAGAGCTTGGTGTCTTCCTGCATAAACTGGGGATGTCACCTCCACCTCCTAGGGCACCAGGAGTAGTTTAGGATGTGGAAGCATAGAAGGGGGGTGGTAAGAAAACAGCTTGGCCTCCAAAGCCATTAAATTCTTCTTTCCAGGGCTGGGGATGGAACCCAAGTCCCCATGTATGTGAGGCAAGTGCTGGGACCACAGCCCTGGCCCATCTATTCTCTCGCTTTCTCCTCTGGTCCTGGGCTGCAATTCAAATCTAAGATATAAGGCATTGTTCGTCAAGGAATAAGCCTTAGGGTCCGAAATCCTGAACTTTGCTTTTGCTGAGCTAGATATGGATCCCATGGCTTCACACGGGCTAGCAAAGCTCTCTAGACCTTGGAGGACCCCAGCCCTACATCCTAGTGACGGATCCAATTTTGTGAGTTATCTTTGCACTCTGGCCCAGATGCACTCTGATCACTGCATGCGATGTTCTTACACAGCCAGGAACCCGGGAGCTTGGAGGTTGGAGAATTCTCTCAGGGTTAGGCAGAGAAGGGGTGAGAGAGAGGTTGGGGGCCCTAAGCCTGAACTTCCATGTTCTCCTTCCCCTGTAGCTCAATCACCCTGACTCACTGAGGCTCAGTTTTCCCAGCTGTCAAAAGAAACACCCAATTTGATAGTCTTCTTCTTTTTTTTTTTTTTTTTTTTTATGATTGTCTTCTTTTTTTTTTTTTTTTTTTTTTTGTACTGAGGTTCGAACTCGGGATCTTGCACTAGCAAGGCAGGTGGCAGCACCACTGAGCTAAATCCCCGGCCCTCCTACTTGATAGTCTTGAGAGACAGATGGGGCTTGGACATTCATGTGTCCTCTGGGCAGACAGAAAGCCCAGACAGAGGTGGGGACAGACTCACCATGGAGAGGATGACCAGGGCGGGGAAAAAGCCCATCACCACATAGCACAGGAGCTCTACCAGTTTGTACCTGGCAGGAAGACAAGACCCTCAGGGAGGAAACAGCACACAGTTCCCCGATGCCAAGGTTAAGGGGCCACCCCGATGGGAACACTGACTCTAGCCAAGTGTTTCTATACTAATGGTGCTGGCACTTATGTGACCTTGGGCAAGGCTCTTTCCCTCCCTGCCTCAGTTTCCACACCTGTATTATGAGACACTGGAACTAGAACAAGGATTACACAGATTGGGCATGGGAGGTATGACTGAAAAACATGGCTAGATTTTCTTTTTAAATCCATCCCCTCAAAATCCTCCCTCTTTAATAAGGTGGACAAGGACACACAATCATGTTTATGAGCCTGACTTCCTGTTGGATGGCACTGGAAAGCAGCATGCACCATGGGGTTGTTTTTTTTTTTTTTTAATCATATCCTGTAAAGATGTTCAGGAAAGAGGACTTCCAGACTGCTCCAGAAAGTGGCAAGAAGGATGGGATAAAAGCATATTTTGAGGAAAATTAATGGCAATGTGTCTCTTACTGTAATAATTTTTAAAATGTTAAGTATTTGCCACATGTTTCTAGCACACTGTAGCAGGCATGTGGATGCTACAAAAGCTTAGCCCCTGGCAGACATCACTAGTTGATCTCCACAGGGGCTAAGCAGCCACTCTCAATTGAGTGGAGCTGCCTAACCCCCTGATCTCCACTCACTTCAGCAGCAGAATCCAGGCAGAGCTGCACACTTCTGTTTCTACCCTGGGTTCTCATCTGCCCTGCCAGAGGAGACCCTGCTGGAGCATCAAGAAGCACCTTGCCCACCTGAGACCCTGACCCCAGCTTACCGCTCATGGAAGAAGAAGACATAGACGGTGCCAACAGAGGCCATGATCCAAACCAGCCAGCGCATGTGGGAGGCCCAGGGGCCCAGCTCCCGAAGGTTTAGCCTGGGAAAGAGAAAATCCAGTGCCCAGACTGAGAGCCCATTGGGACCCAGCCCTTCACCAGTGCTGAACCGAGAGGTGTCCTGTCCCCTGGGACTGCAGGGGGCACACAGGGACTCTGTGGGGAGACTGGAGGGGCACAAAAGGTCCCTGGCCAACTGAATGGCCAGCAACCACTGGCTGAGCATCCTTCCTCCAAACACTTGGGGCCGGGTGGGTTTCAGGTTGTGGCCTTTTTCAGATTTGAGGATGTTACTATGCACATAATGAGGTCTTGATGAGGGCACCCAGAGAAATCTACCTGTGCCCCATATACATCTACACACCACACAAAGGAGCTTTTCCAAGGGATTTTTAGAACACTTGCTTTTGGAGTATGACCCCACCCACGAGGTCAGGTGTGGGAGTTCCTATTTTCGATGTCCCATCAGCATTCCAAAAGTTTCAAATTTTGGAGCATTTTGGATTTAAAATTTTCAGATTATGGATGTTCAACCTGGATTAGAAGAAAACAGCAAAACTGTCATGTCTAAACTTGGAGGGGAAGTGGAATTCAAACGAGTGGGGATATAAATGAGTAAAGCCTGTTTGGAAGGCAAGTGGCGGTAGACCCGCCAAACCGTGAAACATTTCAAAATGCGCGTTCGCAGAGCTCCAGGGACAGCGGTGGGCCAGAGAGACACAAGAAATCAGACTTGGAAAAGACTCAAATCTCTTGGCTACCAAGTGGGGAGGGCAAAATAAACATCGTATCCGTCTTTAAAATAACACACACACACACACACACACACACACACACACACACACACACCCCATGGTATTTGTCTGTGCTGCTTATCAATCTTTCGCCTTCCAGACCAGAGCTGCCCAGTTGGCCTTGCAACACGTAGTCTTTCTTCCAGCAAATGCAATTGGTGGTAGGTGGCGCTAGAGAGGCTTAAAGAGGAAAAACTTCCTCCCAGTTTCCCGAATTCTCCAGCCAGGCCCCTGAGTGCCCCACTTGAGTGCAGGCTGGGGGCCTGCAGGGCGAAGCTTTCTGCAGCATTTGGCCTCAGCGAGTGTCGCTGGAGCTGCGGATTTTGGTACCAGCAGGCTTGCGCCACAGCCTGGATAGCCGCTCCTGCAGCTCCTCCTCAGGCCCACATGCGAGTCCTGCAAACTGAATGCAGGAACAGATACTCCAGGTCCCGCCTGGAGGGGCCACTCCCAGGGCTGGTGCCCCAGCTCCCCTAAATATGGAGCAAATGCTAAGGCTCAGCAACCCTGCGCCAGCCTGCGTGGGGAGCTGTGCCTCAGACAAAACGGGGTCTCAGCCCTGGGCAGGACGGGCGCTGCTGCTGCGGCTGCTGCTTTCTCTACAGTTGTCTTTAGTTCTCCTTAGTCCCCACCACTTCAACCTTTGATATTGGGGCTGAGGGTGTAGCTTGTGGTTAGCATGCATGAGGCCCTGGGTTCCATCCCCAACACCCCCAAAATTCTTTTTTTTTTTTTTTTTTTTTTTTATTTTTTTTTGAGACACAGGCTCACTATGCTTTTGAGACTGACCTGGAACTTACTGTGTAGTCCAGGCTGGTCTTGAACTCACAGCGATCCTCCTGCCTCAGGCTCCCGAGTGCTGGGATTATAGGCGTGCGCCACCATGCCCAGCCCAAATTCTTGATATTAGGTTTTCCTGCTCAATTCATTTTGTGATTTCTGCCTTCTGACCACACCCTGCCTACTACACCATTCTGACTCAGAGAGATTTGAAAAATATGAGGACAACCTGTTTGAACCAACATGGATAAATCTCCAGGACACACTGGTAGGTGTTAGGGGAGAGGTGCGTGAATTAAAAATAGCATGACTTCTATATTATTTGTACACAGGAAGAAAGAAGTGAAAACACACAAAAAAGATGTAGCCCTTTCCCAAGTAGTTTTGTCTGAAAAGAGACAGTTCGTGGTGGTGGTGATGGTGATGGCTTCTCAAACGTGTGGTATTCCCTAGGGCTGGGAATTTAGTTCAGCGGTTCAGTGTCCTGCCTTGTAAGCGCAAGGACCCAAGTTCAATCCCTGGTACCAAAAAAAAAAAAAAAAAAAAAGTGTGGTATTCCCTGACTTCTTCATGTGTGACAATGGTTTCCTACGGTTTCAGGTTTGTGTGACAACCTCACTAGAAAGCTTATCCTGAGGTCTACCTTTGGAACATTATAGATATGCTCCCATTGTATTCCAGCATGAAATAGGGTTGTGGTTACATTCAGGGTCCAGCCTAACTTTTTCCCTTTGTAAGGTAGTTTTTTTCCGTCATCATGCCCAAAGAGTGTGGCTCTGGTCTCTCATTTGTATTTGTTTCTCTCTGATTGCTTTACATTTTGGCTAAACATATGTATCTTCTCTCTGCTAATCTCAGAGGTTCTCTCTGCATCAGCACCCCCCCACCAGTACCGGGAATCAAACTCGAGGCAGGAGCGGTGCCACTGAGCTAAATCCCTAGCCCCATCTGCATTGGCATTTGACTCTCGTTTCATACTGTTGCTGAGTTGATTTTATTCATTCCATCACAATGTGTCTTTGTTCTTCAGTTGGTCCCTTTATGTGTGTATCACCACCTTCATCTCCTTTTTCATTATCAATTTTGTGTGTGTGTGTGTGTGTGTGTCTGTGTGTGTGTGTCTGTGTGTGTGCGTGTGCCGGGAATCAAACACAGGACCTTATGCCTGCCAGGCACAGTGCTGCGGAGCTACATCTCCGGCACTATCCTCATTTCCCTAGGTTGTTTATCACCTCGAATTCATACTTTTGTTTAACTGTACTCACTTTTCACTCACGGACATAAAGTTCTTGTAGCTCTTCAGACCCAGAAGTTAAGAAAAGCTGGAGTAGGAAGTCGACGACAGGCAGAGACAAACAGAGTATGCACCTGACTGTCACCACCTCCACCCACAATGGCAAAAGAGGAGGATGTAGGTAACCACCAGAAGCTCGGAGACCAGAACGAGCACGTTTTTGTCCCAACACCCAAAAAAGCTAGAGGAAGAAACCTCAGGTCAAGCAACAATTAGGGACAATGGTGTGAGCGACGGCTGCCCACCAGATGGCGCTGTCTCTCTTCCACGCTCTCGGGACTGTGTGAAGAGCCTCGGTATGGTACAGCAGAGGGCGCTATCTCACTTCCCACTTGGAACCAGCCAAGAAAGAAAATTCTGAAAATCAGCAAAATTGACATAATCCAATGCCGCCCCGGCTATGAAACTCAGCCTGGGCCCCTGAAGCCATCCCCTGCCTATACCATGTCATTTTCCCAAGAAGCCTTCTCCAGGGTCCTCTAGGTCTGCAGAGAGGAGAGGAGGATGCCTTCCACAGGGAGACCCTCCGCTGCCACTCTGCCCAGAACTTCACAGCACTGGGCTGTATCTACAGGAGAACACTGACTTATCTTTTGCTGTTCCAGATAGTTATAACTGTATTTGTTTTCTTCAACGTGGGGGAAGGAATATTCTGTCCACTTTGACTTCACCGCTTTTTTTCCTTCCACTCTGCTCGGTCACTCCTATGCATGTGCTGGACAGTGGGCCTTTAAAAAACAAAAGCAAACTGGGGACTGAACCCAGAGCTACATCTGCCCTTTTCTGCTTTTCATTCTGAGACAAAGTCTCACCAACTTGCCCAGGCGGGGCTTGAACTTTGCATCCTCCTGCCTCAGCCTCCCAGAGCGCTGGGATTACGGGAGTGCACCACCACATCTGGGTTGGACAGTATACTCATCTCACATCTCCTCAGTTCTGCTCTGGGAAAGGAGAGTGGGTTATCATTATCTCCACTTTACAGGTCAGGAAACAGGCTCAGAGATAGCAATTCAGTGAAAGGCACACAGCCCCCAGGAGGCTGACGCAGGACCAGAATGTGAGGCTATAGCATTGAATACAGAGTATTCTTTCTCTGCCATGCCACACACAGCCTTTCAGCATTCCTGTAACCACACAACACCAAATATCCGCCTTAAGAGAAGCACGGTGGCGATGCCTGTAATCTCAGCATGCAGGAGGCTGAGGCAGAAGGATGAGAAGTTTGAGGCCAGCCTGGGCTACACGGTGAGTTCAAGACCAGACTCTGCAGTGAGCTCCAGTCCAGGTGCTGGACTCTCAGGTGGACCCCCAGCTCTCTGGGGGTCTTTCCAGCCCTTTATACTCTTCACCCCAACTCTGCGGGCGGCTAGTGTGGACTACCTTGTAAATCCTTTATACATCCTACGTATTTTATGTTAAATCTGGTCCTCTGGTGAGCCCTAACTGACATATATACATACATATTTCCTTTTGTACATAAAATACATCTAGAAGGATACCCAAGAAACTGGTAGGGTAGTTACTTTCTGGCAGGGAAATGGGGTGCGGGGGCGAGACTCTCCCTTATCCCCTAATCCCCCCTGAGGAGAAACCCAATGACCAGGCTGGCGGATGGCCGCGGTGGGACTCACCAGGGCGCGTAGGAGGCTGCGATGAAGAAGTAGATGACCATGCGGTCCACCATGTGCAAGCAGTGCTCCACCATCCTAGGAGGAGGGACAGGGGGTCACGGCGCCCAGGCGGCAGGAAAGGGAGGGGGCGACCTGCACCCAAGCTGGGGATGGCAGTGCCTTCCCCACTAGAGAAGGCCTGGGCTTAGTGACCAGAGCAGTGGGAATCAAGCCAGGCTCCTCGACATTCGGGGGCCATGTGGTGAGGCCTTGGCGTCCCACTGAGGTGACCGCTTACCTGAGGGGCTTACTAAGGGGCTTACTAAGGGGCTTCCCTGCCCCTGGCTTTAGTGAGAGCAGCTCTGATTCACTTTGTTAGTCTGGGCTTTCCACGGGATTACAGATGGAAAAGAGCCCTGCGTTTAAAATGTGCACAGACTGAAACTGCACCCCGGAACCCTGCTGGCTTCTGACTGCCCCTCGGAGATGCCAGGGACACTCACTGACTCACTCCCAGCTGTTTCCGCCTCTCTGAAGAGTGGACTTCAGAGTAAGTCCGTGGCCTGGCCACCGGCTTGCCGAGGGCTACGCGAATCAGTGCTCAGTGCATATGCAGGAGGTGTTCAATAAACGTCAGCCACTCCTCCACGGCCTCATCTCACAGCGAGCTGTGGCCTCCACGCACGTGACCGGCATCACAGTGCCCTGCTCGAGGGGGGACCATGGCCCTGTGCACAGCTCTGCTGCCAGACTTCTGCCCCCAGGACTGGGAGGGCTCCAGAACGACCCAAAAGGTAGGGGACCCATGGGGACAGGGAGAGAGTGGAACACACTCTGTGGGGCCCTGGATCCTGCAGCCAGCTCTGGGTTGGACATGGCTGCTTGTGACCTTCAGCAAGGTCACCTCTTCAGGGTAGCGTCAGCATCTGTGAGGCCGGGTTCTGCAGCTACACAGGCACCCGGAGGGTGAAACAAGCCATTGCCAAGGGGCCAATACTGGGCAGTTCCACTGACAGGAGGCTACCGTGCCACCAAGTTCCCAGAGAAAGTGGTGGGAGGTGCGGCTAGGGCAGGGCGAACTGGAGTTAGGGCCCCGGTGTGCACAGCGGTGACTGTGACAGGATGGCCATGTGATGCTGTGAATGTGCTTGGTGCCCCTGCACTGCAGAAGGGCTAAGGTGGCTAACTATGGGCTGCACTTCCAATTGTTTTACAATTTTAAAAAGCAAAAGCAAAACAAATCAAGATTTTAAAAAGCAGGGATTCTGCTGCCTGCACTGCGGGATTATTGAAAAGATTGAGGAAGGGCATCGACACAGCGCTGGGGTCCAGGAGGGCCCAGTAGGGAGCCACAGTGGGGCCCTACAGGCGCTTCTATCCTCTGGGACTGAAGCAAACGGTGAGGCTCTATCAAGACACCCCAGGAGTCGGCCCTGCCCGGCTGGGCTCAGGCACACGTACTGCAGACTCCCAGTGGGACATACCTGAGGTGGCTCTTCTTCCAGGAGACAGTGTGGAACACAGTGGACACCACGAAGAGGCCACAGAGGCCCAGGCCATAGATCCAGGCGGAAATGGTCTCCCAGTCGTCATCGGACAGGAAGTAGAGGTTGGAGCTGCCAAGGATGCTGGGGATGATCCAGAACTGTGGGAGAGGACAGCTGCAGGGCCGTCGCATGCAGAGACAAGCAACCCGTATCCCACTTTCTCCCAGACCACAGGGGCCCACTCCGTAGCCACAGGTGGGCACGGGGCACAGGAAGGCAGCCAGCTCCACAGAAGAATGGACTCATTTTACTTTATTTGTATGAAACTATTTTATCTAAATTCCAGTAGCCAAATGGGGCCTGCACGACAAGCCTGGAGAGCCAAGGTCTGGATGCTGCTTGGACCCTTCGGGGTGCGGGGAGCACAGCCCAGGTCAAAGCCAGCACCCGAGCCCCACACAGAGGAGCCTGGAGAGCCAGGCAGTCACTACTGTCCACGCCTCACCGCCCTAGAGTCCCCAGTGGCAGCGCTCAGCCCAGAACCGTGCCAGCGCTGGCGCCTCCCTGCTAGTAAAGAGTTTAAACAGTGACACCCACTGTGGTGATGGCTCAGCCTGGCGCCCCTGTCCCCTGCCTCTCTCCCCACTGACCGTTGTCACTCCTGCAGAATCTCCTCTTGTCAGCCCTTGACAAGGAAGGGGGGCAGGAGGGAGGCAGGAGGGAGAGGGAGGAAATGGGTAGCTAAATATGGGGAGAAGCACATGCATGGAGAATCCAGCCCCGACAATGTGTACCTTCTTTGGGGATCCACTGGAAAATGTCCACAGGGAAGCACAGGGCTGGGGGGCGGTCCCAGCCTCCGTGGTACCCAGAGGCCCAGGGCCGGGGGGCAGGGGCAGGCAGCTCCCAAACCAAAGGCTCAGCCGGGCGCATGCCTGCTGCTCGGGACAGACTGACATTCCACAGCCAGAAGGGAAGGGGACAGATTGGTTTTATTGGGCCGGGGGGGGGCGGTACTAGGACCTTCACCCTGAGCTACATCCTAGCCTTCTTTGTATTTTTTATTTTGAGCCAACATCTTGCTAAGTTGCCGAAGCTGGACTCCGATTTTTGGTCACCCTGCCTCAGCCTCGCAGAGTGCTGTGATTGTAAGTGTGCAACACCACACCTGGCTTAGGGACAGAAGTACAGACGATTGAAAATGACTTCTCTATGTCTGATTGTATCACTTTTTTATTTTTTTATTTTTTTGCTACCAAGGCTCAAACTCAGGACCTTACACTTGCAAAGCAGGCAGCGAACCGCTGAGCTAAATCCCCGGCCCTGGCCCTGACCGTGTCACCTTAAAAGAGGCCCAGCGCCCGTGTCGGGCTTGCTCACCCTGTGGGTCTTGGCTCTTTGCTGCTCTTTGCTGGTCTGTGTGGCTCTGGGGTCACCGAGCGTCATTCCCTGGACTTCCTCCCCGGTCCTCTTTCCTTCCCATGTCTTCCCTTCCTCCCACAAGCCCGAGAGCACAGGCCCCCACCTGGCTGAAACAGCAGAGAGCCGGGACCTGAGCATGACCTTGGGGAGGGAGCCCGCATGGTGCCACACAGATGCCTCGAGCCACACTCACATAGCCCCGAGGCGTGGCACAAGCCCGGTGTGCAGAATGAGGAAACCGAGGCCGACAGCTGCATAGTGACAAGAGTTGGGATCCAGGAACAGCAGCTCTCTGGGTAGCTGCGAGGAGCCTCAGCCTATGACTTGGTCGCCCCCCCCCGCAGGCAACTGAGAACCCCATGATCACCCCTCAGGTAATTAGGGGGGTAGCACTGTAGAGCGCCTGCTGCAAGCGGGGGGGATGAGAATGTGTGCGCCTGTGATCCCAAAACTCTGGGAGGTGAGGCAGGAGGATCACAAGGTTCAAACCCAGCCTGAGCAACTTACCCAGACCCTGTCTCTAAATAAAAATAAAAAGTCCCAGCCCTGTAGCTCAGTAAGAAGAACCTGGGTTCAGTCTGAGGTGCTATAAAAAGAAAGGGAGGAAGGGGGTGGCACAGGAATCCTGGGCTCAGCCAAACACATCACAGCCCAGGGAGAAGAGCAGGCTCCTGGCATCCTGAGATATGAGTCGCTTCCAGCAGGGATTCAGATTAAACTCACACCTGCATTGCCAGGGCAGGGAGCAGGCCTGGTGCCTCAAGGGCACAGGGAAAGGTTTGCTGCCTGACTAGGTGTACTGAGGGGCCATAGGCTCAGGGCTTCCCTGCATCTGGGCAGGTGGGAAGGCTTCTGGGGAGCATCTCACCAAGGCCACAGGACAAAAAAGGCTTCACCCGCAAGGCTGGGGTGGAGAGAGAAATGTTCCGGCTGTGGGCACAGCACTTGCAAAAGAAACAGAGTGGGCAACCGGTTGTGGGGGGACACGAACTGGGGCAGAGCGTGGTGGCAGCAGGAGCAGGACACAGAGGTCAGACCTGCCTGGGTGCATGTTGCAGTGACAAGACACTGTACCGGACACTAGGGAGCCACTGAAGTTTCTAGAGCAAGAGAGGAACGCTCAGCTCCAATTCCCCAGTGTCCACCGGTGGCCTTCTCACCGAGCCCCCACTCGGCCGTTGGGGGCTGCAGGAGGCCTGAGGGACAGCCCCGAGGAGATCGTGAAGGTAGAACTGGTCCAGGAGGCCACCTTTCCTTCCCTACCTGGAATGCTCCCCCCCGGCCTTCTGAGCCCCCAGCCCCAACTCACAGCGTGGGTGGCACAGTTGGCGGCGTGCTCGTACTCCGTGGGCTGGTACCGCTTGTGGGCGGGAACACGGTGGTTCATGAACCTGGAAAGAGGGCAGAACCGGGAGCTCAGCTGGGAGACGTGGGGCAGGGGCCGCAGGGGCTCTCCAGGCTCCTCCTCCCAGCACTGCCCCCTTCCTACCCTCCTCTGCACCCCTGATGCCTGTGTATGGCAAAACTTCGCTCATCGCGCGCAGCTGCTCCTCACTTCCAGTGGGCTCCATCCCCTCAAAACACCACACACACACACACACACACACACACACACACACACACACACACGCTTAGGACCCGAGATACACAGCAAAAATGGAAATCGGAAGTGGAAATATTATTACTCGGAAACTGTGTCTGGGGCCCAGCGTTCTCTCTTTTTCTCTATTTTTAAATTTTATTTATTTGCAATACTGGGAATTAAACTCAGGGCCTTCATACTGAGCTATATTCCTAGCCCTTTTCTCTTTTTAAATTTTGAGACAGGGTCTCACTAAGTAGCTAAGTTGCCCGGGCTGGGATCAAACTTTCAATCCTCCTGCCTCAGCCTCCCAGAATGCTGGGATTACAGGTGTGCACCACCACAATGGGCTTTTTAAATATTATTGAAGTGTAATATACAATTTGACTCCCCAAGGGTAAGGGCTGATGAATTCACACACACACAACACCACCCTGAAGTACTTAGCTCATTTCTTGCCTCCAAGACTTTCCCTGTGTCCCTCCTGGGGGAAGGAAACTCTCCCCAGAGAAACCACCCCCTGACATCATCACTGAAAATCAGTTCTCGGTGCTCTGGAACTTGTCATCCACAGATCCACAGCACACACCCTCTTGTTTCTGGCTGCTTCTTTTAAGGTGATTTTTGCAGATTTCTCTGTTTGTTATTGGACATAGTGGCTGGGATTTTTCATGACTACATAATAATCCTCAGTGTGACCAGACCACACAGGGTTTGCTCAGGCTGCTGCAAGTGGCTTTGTACTTTAGGTTGACTAAGGATGGCTCTATCCATGAAGACTTTTGTGTCCTTTTTTTTGATGAACATATGCACTCGTTTCTCTTGAGCTCAGACCTACACATGCAATTGCAAGGTGACTTTATCTTTAAAATAAACAGTCCTGAAGTGTGATATCTTTGGAAACTTCAGAGAGTGATCACCTCTGCCTAATCCTTTTCGGAGGACTTTGAGTGCTATCACTCATTTTAGAAATGCAGAAGTTCAGGATCCTTGGCCAGGCATGGTGGCACACCCCTGTAATCCCAGCACTTGGGAGGCTGAGGCATGAAGAGGCCAGCCTGGAACAGCAACAACAAAACAACAACAGAAGCAGCAGAAGTAATAATAAAAAATTAATAACAATAATAATAATGAAGAAGAAGAAGAAGAAGAAGAAGAAGAAGAAGAAGAAGAAGAAGAAGAAGAAGAAGAAGAAGAAGAAGAAGAAGCTTTTTTACAAAGGCCAGGATCCGATCCTGTAGGAGGCAGGTTCCCCTGGGGCGTTGCCTGGTATTTTCCACCAGAGGGCACTAGAGGCCAACCTGCCACACTAAACCCTTTTGTGAGATGCCCAGTGCAGGAAATGAGTGTGTGGTTCTGAACATAGCCACCGTGCCTTTACTGAGCACCTTCTGTGTGCAGCTGTCGTGCTAGTGATGTTCACGGGTACTTCTGGCACCAATGTGCTGGCTCCGTGCTGGTACAGTTCACAAAGCACCATAGGCACCGCCTGTGCAGCCCCAGGGATGCCCAGTGTGGGCATCAGGGAGAGGCAACAGGGGTCCTGCAGGCTCCCACTCTCAGACTCACCCAGGCCCTGGGGTCTGGCTTTCCTGTTCTGATCCCTGGCACTGGTGAGGCCAGGAGTCCAGGTCAGCTTCCCCACCCACCTGCAATGCTCCCTGGCCATGTTGGTCATGTGACTTGGGTCATGTGACCAAAGCCAGTATCCTGGTGAGTCCAGCAGACAGGTGAGAACTTCAAGACCCCCTGGTTCTGCCTCCCACGGCCCAATGCGGTGCAGGGTTGGGTTAAAGCTGGGTTCCTGGTCCCGAAGGAAAGGGACCCTGAAGCAGAGCCTCCCCAGGGGCCCAGAACAACTGGCCATTGGCTTCTTAACAAATAGCAACAGGGCTGGGGATTTAGCTCAGTGGTGTCACCATCTTCCTCTCAAGCACAAGGTCCCGAGTTCGATCCCCAGAACCAAAAAACATGCTGCAGGGCTTCACTCAGGACCAGGATGGTACCTACAGATGTGACAAAGGTGGACAAGGTCACGCTGGAGGATGGTGGGCCCCTGACGCCATATGACGAGGGTCCTTCTGAGCAGAGAGAGGGACGCAGATGAGAGTGACACAGGGAGAAGGCAGACACCCGGCCACAGAGAGGAGATGGCGGGCACACAGGTTGCCAGTGGTGAGATCCTCATCCACTCCTCATCAGGCAGCCCCAGAAACCTTTCTCTAACCCTGGCCTCCCAGCCCCAGGGTGATGTCATGGTTGCCGTGGTGACCTGGGCACAGTTATTTATTTATTTCTGGGCTCCACAAGACTCCCCTTGTCTCAGGCACTGCAGCTATTGAGGGAGGAAAAAAGAGGGGCCTGGACATGAGGCCAGGGGGGCTGGGCGCAGGCCCAAGAAATGGTTCCCACCACACCGAACACCCAAGAACTGTTCCTTTAACCCACTGGGGACCGGCTCTTTCTTCACACGCCTCTAGACGGGAGTTTTAAAAAGGCGGTGCACTCATTTTTTAAATTACATTTGAATTGGCGTGGAGTAGAACTCCCCACCCCTTTTTCTGCTTCTGATAGAGACTGAACCCAGGGCCTTCACACTAAGCTACATCCCCAGTCCTTTTATAGCTTTTATTTTGAGACAGCATGTTGCTAAATTGCTAAGTAGCCCAGGCTGGGCTCAAACTTGGAATCCTCCTGCCTCAGCCTCCCAGAGCGCACAGTTTCCTGTTTTGCTCTACAGTTTTACAGGCTTCAGTGAATGTAATTAATCCTGGAACTACCAGCACAATCAAGATAAACAACAGACCCAGCAGCTCCCCAAGAGCCCCAAGATCCAGCCCCCCAGAACACTGTTCTTTTTTTCCTACAGCTTTGCCTTTTCCAGAATTCCAGATAAATGGAGCCAGACCATAGTCACAGCTTTGAAAATGATATTTCAGTAGAATTTATTATGTGAGTTAAACTTTGTTCTTAGGTGAAATGGAAGTTGAATCCCAAGCAACTTATTTTCTGTTAAGATGTATTAATAAAATATTTGTAAGCCATGCATTGTAATTCACACCTGAAATCCCAGGGCTGTGGGAGGCTGAGGCAGGAGGATCACTACTTTGACCCCATCTTGAGCAACTTAGTGATTTAGCAAGATTTATTTATTTATTTAGCAAGATTTATTGTGTCACAATAAAAATTTTTGAAAGGGACCCCAGCTGTAACTCAAGGGTAGGCCCAGTCCCACAAAAAACAAAACATCAGAGGTTTCTGAGACAGACTTGTTTATACAAAAACCAAACAGACCTTTCCTGATGATCGTTCCCAACTCTCCCATCCCAATTCCCCTATGCAGCCTTTTCACCTTGGTTTCCTCATGAGCATAAAGCAGTTGCAGTTTGTCTGTGTTGTTGCATGTTCTTTTCTTTCTCATTTATTTTTAATTCTTCAATTTCTTTAACTTACTTGTTTTGGTGCTGGGGACGGAACTTGAGATCTCAAGCATGCTCAGCTGCGGGGTCATAGTCTGGCCCCTTCCTCTTCTGGGCTGAGTAGTACTCCATTGTAGGATGTGTCCCAGCTCCTCAGTCCCCAGGGCAGGGACCTGAGCTTGGTTTTAAATAGACGGCACTGTAGGTGTCAAATCAAGGTGAGTGCAGAATATAGTGGCCAGTGAGAGAGGCGACCCCATAACTGCACAACTCTCTTGAAAGAGCCTGCACCCTTGTTGGTTAAATTGAAGAGGAAATGGGGCCACACAGCCCCTAGTTTAAGACCAGCCCTTGTAGTTTGGAGGATGGTACGTCCGTGGCCACTTGGAGCCAGGATCCGGAGCCAGATGCTGGTGCCCAATGAGCCCAGAATGCCGAGTCCCCGTGCTGGAGGGGCTTGGGCTCTGCAGCTGGCACAGGGGCTGGCACACCTTCGCCTGCCACTTGGCTTCTGTGCCAACTGCTGGAATCACCTGAATGGCCCTGGGCTGCAGCTTCCTGTTGTGCGCGAAAGGGTCAACTCCCCACCCACGGGTCCCAGGAGAGAACCCAGCCGGGGCTCACATGGTGCCAGCGCCAGGGCTCCAGGAACTCTCCTTCCACCACTAGAGCCTCCCTCTTTTTTGCAGGTGGTGGTACTAGGGATCGATGTGAGGGGTCACTACCCCTGAGCCCCAGCCCCAGCCCTTTTGTATGTTTTCTTTTGAGACAGGGTCTCACTATTGCCCAGGTTGGGCTGGAACTTTCAATCCTCCCGCCTCAGCCTCACCAGGCACCAGTAAGCAAGCCCATCTGGTTGCTTCTCACAGGGGTCCCACTCAGGGCCCCAAGGTCCTTGAGGAGCACGTGGCGAGAGTTGTTCCAAGTGGGGGTGAGGCCAGGACGGGGAGCACATTGGTCCCCAGTCTCAGCCACACTTTAAGAGTCAGCTGGGCGCCAGGTGCAGCGGCGCATACCTGCATTCCCAGTGACGCAGGAGGATGAGGCAGGAGGATGGCTTGAGTAAAGGAATGCAGGACCCGCTTGGGCAGCAAAGCAAGACCCCATCTTAAAAAAAAAAAAAAAACCTTAAGAAACAGATGAATGGATAGATGACAGATGTCTCTCCATGCAATCCACACAGTGAAATATTATTCTGCCTTGAACAAGAACGAGGTACACACACGTTACAGCTAGGATGCACCTCAAGAAGCCTGGGCCTGGACAGGAGTGTAGCTCAGCTGCAGAACAGGTGCTCAGCTTCAATCCCCAGCACCACAATCAAACCAAAAAAAAAAAAAAAAAAAAAAAAAAAAAAAAAAAAAAAAAAAAAAAAAAAAAAAAAAAGTCCCACTATGCTCAGGGAAAGAAACCAGAAACCAGACACAAAAGGTCACACAGGAAAGGAAACACACATTTGTGGCAAAGCAGCAGGATTCAAAATGATATTTTCTTTAGAATCCTTTTGGGGCCCCCAGGGAAGAGAGTAACAGGCTGCCTGTTAGATTGCAGCCCTGAGCCAGAGGAGGAAGAAAGCAGCTGGGAGGAGGAGCTATGCCCATGTGTTTAAGGATGAAGCATCAAGATGTCTGCAGAGAAAGAGGGACAAGGGCCGCAAGGTTCACTGGGAAACACTAACTTCCGGCAAATCTAGGTCCGCAGAACATGATGCACACAGAATTTCCTACACATCAGAATTCGAGGTTACCTTGGGAAAGTGATGTCAGCCCCAGAGGGTTGGGGATGCTGGCCAGAGCGAGTGTGCAGCCCCACAAATCACCTCTGGGATTGTAAAAAATTCCTGCTCCTGGGACACACCCAGCAGAAACAGTCTGCAGCCTTGGGAAATCCAGTGGTTTCTCAGAATTTCCCAGGAGATCCTAATGTGCAGTGGAGGCTGAGGACCAGCGGGCTGGAGGAACAGCCCAGAGAGCAGGGACCATGGTGTCACAGTTCCCAAGACCCCAGCAGGGCAACAAGGAGGCTCCACACACCGCTTCTGTGGGCTGACCAGGCTGTAGGGAGGGCCAACGTCAGGAATCCAGATGGGTCTGGGCATGGTGGGAGCAAACACTGAGGACATTAAGTGTTTCCATGACTCCCACTTCCGCCCTATCTGTGTTTCTGATGGGAAAGACTGCCAGCAGTCTTTTACACCATAGTATGATTTACCTGACTGTCTACTCCAAGGAGGGAGACAGGTTGTGGCTCTGAAGGGAAGAAGCAGAGCCCTTTTCACAACTGAGAGCTCTCCCACCTTGGGAGGTTGACATCAAGACTCAGGTCTTGGCCCGGCTTGGTGTGGCACAACAGTCATGCCAGCGCTCAGGAGGCTGAGGCAGAAGGATCACCATGAGTTCAAGGCCAGCCTATGCTACTGAGTTCAAAATTAGCCTAAACTACATAGCGAGACCCTATCTCAGAAAACCAAACAAACACATGAACAAATACAAAAACCACTCAAGGCTTGGCAAGCCCTGCACAGCCTGGAGGACCCAGACCACAAGTGTGTCAAAGTCCAGAGCAAAAATGCCAGGCAGCTTCTGCAGAGGCCGGAAGACCCTGTGCTCCAGGGGTAACCCAGGTTCCTACCTTTGTCTCATCTGGAAAGTTGTCTGCATGACCTCAACCGTCATGCCACTGGGCCCTCCATGCTTGGTCTCCTCTGCTTAACCGTTCAGCTTGTTCTTCTCTGGCTGCAGAACTCCTATGTACCTATCAGAGCCCAAGTTAAAAGGCCTTCCTCTGAAAAGCCTTCATTGGTTCCCACTCTCACACCTATCTAGGCTGTGATGTGATCTGCCTTCAACCACCTCTAAGCCAAGGCCTCTTCTCCTTGGCAGCCATAGCTGCCTCGTGGCAGCCCAGCAAGCACCTGCGTGTTTCTGGGCCTGCGTCAGCCCCTAAGTGGCAAACCTGGGGACAGGAGTCATTGCCTTCCTGTATGGATCAGAGCAGTGATCCACAGGTTATGTCTGGTGGTAAGTGACTAATCCATCATCTGGAACACCCTACTCCTGGCAGACTCAGGGTCAGGAGTTGGAAGCGGACCCAGCCGACCCTCCCCAGCAGGTGACAGCTGATGGGTAATCTGGGTGGGCCCAGAGGCTCCCAACAGCTGCACGGTCTCTAATGTTCGCTGACCTGGAAAAGCAGAAGGCAAGAAGGGTTTGCTACTACAGCAATTTTTGTTTCTTTTTTCTTTTTCTTTGTGGCATGCAGGATGGAGCCTAGGGCCTCATGCCTGATCACAAGTGCTGTATCACTGAGCTACATCCCAGCCCTTTAGTGATTAAAAGAAATAAATAAAACAGTCTGAGCACAGTAGTACACACCTATAATCCCAGCACTCTGGGAGGCTGAGGCAGGGAGATCAAAAGTTGAAGCTCAGCCTTGGTAATTTAGAGAAAATGTCTCAAATTTGAAAGAAAGAAGGAGCAGGGGATATGGCCTTGGCCCGGGAGCTGGCTCTGCGGGTGCCTTCCCCAGCCAGTCCGGTCCCCCTAGGGGCTGCAGACCCCAGGGACACAGACTTTCTCGGGAAAAGCTGCTGCAGCCACCCCTACCCAGCTGGGCCAGTGCCTGTCGGCAGCGACCCTGAGTCCCTTAGACAAGGGACTAAAGAGGTCTGCCCGGGCTGCAGACAAAGGCGGATCTGTGTGTCTGTCCCTCCAAGGCCAAGGCCAGCCTGGGCCAAACACCCCCAGGAAGCCACACTCCATCCCCCATGAGGGCTGTGCTTTGTGTCCACCCCTGAATGCAGGCTGCTCTGCGAGGCCGCCTAGCTCGGTGCCACCTTTGGGAAAGAGTCATTGGGCCATTGCCATCTGGGAACAGCCCTGGGATCAAATTCCCGGGGCCCGACGCTGGGAACAGGAAGGGAAACTGAGCACAGGGCGGAAGGGGGAGTGAGGGCCATGTGCCAGGTCCGAGCAACTCTGGCATGCTGAACAGCAGAGGGCACAGGACTGGCAGCAAGGGTGGCATCCATGTGCACAGCCTCAGACCTGTGGCACTGGTGAGCCAGCCCTCACCCTGCCATCCACAGGACGCTCTGTCTGTGAGTCGGGGTCGTCCCCAGTGGATGGACTCACAGATGCGGCTCTAGCCCGTGAGTCTCTCCCACCTGACCTGGGGCTCTCATCTGCCAATCACTGCCCAGCTAGTCCTATGACATCAGCAACAGCCAATCAAAGTCACAGATCAGCGTGTGCACCACTGAGCCACATCCTCGGCCCCCTGGTGTAAACTTAGGATTGATGAGTCCTAGGCCAAAAGCAAGCGTGGCACACTTTAGCGAGACTTCTGTGAGCTGGAGGAGGCCATGTCTAATTCCCTTCTTTTCTGGCCTGTCTCTGACTCCATCCCAGCTAGGACAACCACTTAGCCAGGACCCCAGGCAGGAAGTCCTACCCCCCAGCTCGTCCCTTCCCTTTCCCAGAGGAGGAGACTAGGGCCCAGCTGCTCTCCCCTCATGCTCCCCACCACACAAAGCTGGGACAAAGGGTGGGGACCCGGCGGTCACTGCTCATCGGGCCTGAGGACAGGAGGATCCCAAGGTGGAGACCAGAATGGGCAACTTCAGCACCAGCAAGACCCTGGCTCAAAATGAAAAATAAAAAGGGCTCAGAATGCAGCTCAGTGTAAAGGCCCTGGATTCAATCCTTGATACCACACACACAAAAAAATTTTTTTTAACATTTCCAGGGCCAGAGATTTAGCTCACTGATGCAGCCGCCTGCCTCACAAGCACAAGGACCTGAGTTCGATCCCTGGTATCAAAAAAAGAAAAAGAATATTTCCCATGAGCAGGGCTTGGGCCTTGGTTTCTGAGGAGGGCAGCACCTGCTCTGAGAATTAGATTCCCTCAGAGACCCATAGGGATGGGGGGGTGGGTGGGATACACACACACACACACACACACACACACACACACACACAACGCATGCACGCACATGCACTGCACAGAGTCCCAGGGGCTTCACACAGCCGAAACACCATCCGTGCTCCAAACACAGACTGATCAATTTGCTCCCCCTCTGAAGGCTTTTTTTCAAAAGAAATGAGATCCTGGCTTCATCTTGGATCCAACCACTTTGGGAGACTGGGGGGCAGGGGCTTCTTCATTAAGAGAGGATCTTTAAAAAGAAATCACAAAGCCCAACCCCGAGTGAAATGATTGATTCAGACAGTGATAACCGGTGGCCGCTGAGACCACTGGATGGGAGGTTGCCAAGCAACAGATGCTCCAAGGGAGCCAGCACCGCCCCAGGATTACCTCACAGGCTGGGAGGATCAATGCGGCATAACCGGAAGCAGGTCGGCCAGTTGTCTGGTGCCTCCTGGTGAGAAGCACCACACGGTCCATGCTGTGTCTTGCCTCTCTTACCAGAAGTGTTGATCCTGCACCTGTACTGAGCCTCCTTAATATGGCTGTGCTCGCATGGATGCCACCAAGCACATGTAGCTAATTAAATATAAGTT
Organism: Fukomys damarensis; assembly: GCF_012274545.1. Taxonomy (NCBI): domain Eukaryota; kingdom Metazoa; phylum Chordata; class Mammalia; order Rodentia; family Bathyergidae; genus Fukomys; species Fukomys damarensis. The sequence continues at coordinate 4,872,833 of NW_022900929.1, forward strand.
CATTAAAAATAAATTAAAGCCTGCCTGCAGTCCCAGCTACTTGGGAAGATGAGGTAGGAAGGTCACTCGAGCTTATGTATTTGAGACCTGCCTGGGCCACAAAGTGACAGCCTGCCTCAAAAAGAATCGATCAATTAATTAATTAATTAGATGTACAGTGCAGTTCCTGAGTCACATTAGCCACATCTTGAGTGTTCAGTGCCAGTAGGAATTATAAAAAGGGTGTGGTGACGTTCACCTGTAATTCTAGCACCCTGGGAGGCTGAGGCAAGAGGATTACAAATTAGAACCCAGCCTGGGCTGTTTGGGAATTTTGCAAGACCCTGACTCAAAACTTTTTAAAGGCTAGGGATGTAGCAAAGGCACTGAGTTCAATCTGCAATAACACACACACACACACACACACACACACACACACACGCACGCACGCACACGCAGAGCCTAAGCGCTCTCTGCCATGTGAGGATACAAGAAGTTGGCCATCTGCACCTCTCACTGTGCTGAGAACCTGATCTCAGACTTTCAACCTCCAGAACTTTAAGAAACAAATCTCTGTTGTTTATAAGCCACCCGGGGTATGGTGTTTTGTCATAGCAGCCTGGACAGGATAAGACCATTCAATAAAGACATACAGCCACACTAACCTTTTTTTTTTTTCTTTCTTTTTCCGCTTGCATGTGGTAAAGCATCTGCATATATTAGCATTGCCAGCTTGGTTCCTCAAAGCCACTTTTAATTGTAAAATGCACCATCTTACCCGTGTTAAAGAGTGGGGGAGCATTAACCCATCTACACTCTTAGACAGCATTTCCCAGATGCAAGCTCTGCTCTTCCAACTCCAGGTCCTGGCCCCACCCCAGCGCTGTGTCCAGGATCTCTCGGGGAAGTGGAGCCATGCAGATGTGTCCTTTGTGACTGGCATGTTTCACTGCAAGCCTCATCAAGGTTCATCCCTGTTCTGGTATGTGTCAAAGCCTCCTTCCCCCTTTCAAGGCCGAATTCCCCGAGGCTTATTTTGTTTGCTGTTCGTTTGTTGTGTTGTGTTTTCACAGCACTGGAGATCGAACCTAGGACTTTCGCTGAAAGCTACGTCCCACTTTTTTCCTTTTTGAGACAGGGTCTCACTAAGCTGCTACATTGCCCAGTGCTTCCCCCAACCCCTCCAGGAGACTGCAGCAGTGAGTGGGCAGCTGGCGGTGCCCGGACAGCCCCACTGGTTCTGAAGGGTACACCCATGGCAGTAGCTTCCCCGTGGCCCCACCGTGTGGGTGACTCCTGCAGGATTGGCTGTCCAGCATCTGTCCCATCTTGTTCTCGTAACTGCTGCCTCTTCCTTCCTGGTCGTCCCTCCCCACTCAACCCACAGCCCCCATCCCGAGCCGTGCCTCATTGTGGCGGGGACCAGGGAAGGTCCACCCTTGGACCCAGTGATAAGCTTAAACACTGCCAAAAGGGCAAGGAGACTCCAGTCAGGGACTGGGGGAACCTGAGGCTGGGAGGGATGCAGAGACTGCAGCCACCAGAAGAAGCAGAAACCAGGGATTGGAAAGAACAGCTCCTCTGGTCCTCTTCAAGTTCCTGGATCCAGCTGCACCTGATTCCAGTGCTTCCAGTCTTTTCAGGTCTGGGCATCAACTTTTATTTTTGTTGTTTCTTCCTCTTCCGCTTCCTCCTGCTTTTCTTCCTCCTCCTCTTTCTCGTTCTTCTTTTCTCTCTCTCCCCTGCTCTCCTTCTTCCCTCCTTCCCTTCCCCCTTCATTCCCTCTCTCCTTTCTTTCTTTCCTTTCTCCTTCCTTCTTTCCTCTCTTCCTTCTTCTCTTTTTCTCCTTCTCTCCCTGGTTCAAGACAACTTGAAGTGGGGCTTCTGCCGCTTCTACCCAAAAGTGTGAAATTCCCGCTCAGGCCCCACCTCACACGCTCCAACAGGAAGGGCACGCACATGTCCGCACACATGTTCTGTGTCAGCAAGGCATTTGCTCACTCAGTGCCACTAGAACACATGTCCTTCCTTAGGCAGTAGCTTCTGGAGGGAGGAAACAAACTGCAACAAATTCACTTTTGTGCCCACAGCCCCTGTTCTCCATGAGGTTTTTTTGTTGTTGTTGTTGTTTTTTTGGTACTGGGGATTGAACTTGGAAACTTGTGCTTGTGAGGCAGGCTGCAGCACCACTGAGCTAAATCTTAGCCCCTCTGTGAGGCTTTTTTTTTTTTTTTCTTTTGAGACAAGGTCTCACTATGTAGTTGAGACAGCCCTGGAATTCCCTATGTAGCCCAGGCTGGTCTCGAACTCAGAGTGGTCCTCCTGCCTCAGTCTCCCAAGTGCTGGGATTACAGGCGTGTGCCACCACTCCCAGCATCTCTGAGGCTTTTGAATGAATCCGTGAACTCACCTGGGGTTGGTGGACAGGTCTGCTGTGGCCAGCACAGGCCCTGGGGCTCAACTGTGAACAGCCTCCGGCCCACCCTGCTCCACACAACTTGCAGTCTGGCTTGGTGAGCTGAGGAAAGACATGGAACCTGCAGCACCCCCCTCTGCTCACTTACAAGGACTTGAGGTGACAGGCCACAGCCAGGGACTTGAGACAGCAGGAGGGTGGCCTGAGCCCAGGCAAATCTGCTAGCACAGCAGGGTCTCTAGTTTCTTCCAGTACATAGCTTCATCAGACTTTCAAGGTGGGCATGGTGGCACACACGGATGAGTCCCAGCCAGTTAGGAGGCCGAGGCAGGAGGGTTGCTTGAGTCTGGGTGTTCCAGACCAGCTGCGACCTGCTGGTGCTGAAGGGACAGCTCCCGGGCACTGGCCCTGCGGAATTAGGCACTGTGGCAATTGGCCCAGCACTGCGCAGCAGCGGCACGGCAGCGGAGGGGGGGGGCACTTAGTTGGCGCCTACTGAATAACACTTCCAATGCATTTACTCAGTCACGCTCAAACAATCCCGCGGAGTCGCCGAAACCCCCTCCCCCAGCCAGACTCCTACCGGAAATGCTCATGAGGTCTCCTGGCAGCCTGTCTCCCAGGCTCACTAATGTGAGCTGCAAGAGGGAAGGGCATTGTCTTGGGCAGCCCCATGTCCCGGCACTGAGGACACAGCCTGACACATCATGGGCACCAGGCAACCATCAATGTAATGACTCGGGGGCAGAGATCCAACAAGTGGTGCTCGGTGCATCCAGGGTAAGGGGGGTAACTGAGGTCAAACATAATCTCAGAGAGTCACATCCCACCCTCATTCAGCCTATAATTACTAACAGCAAGGCCACAGAGTCCCCAGGACCCAGGCCCACTGTCGCCCCCTTGCCCTGATGTTCCCACTGTCTGCTAGTGAGATGACCCCCAGGACGGAGGCTGAGGGCTGCAGAAGTCGGAGCCCAGCCCAGGAGCGGTGGGAGCTGTGCTGAACACAGGTCTGGGACAAAGTGGCCAGAGAAGCACTGGGTGCCCCGAGGGGACCTGGCAGAGCCCAGACCCAAGAGACAGCTCTCAGGATAGTTGGCTGTGCCTCTCTTTCTGCCCTTGTACCTCCCTCTGGGGCTCAGAGCCTCATCTGTAACATATGTCATGTAGCCTTCCCTGGCAGAGACTAGAATGGACCAGAATCCAGAATATGCCACACATGTAAGGAGAGGTTGATGGCTCTACTGTGATGCAGTTACTAACAACAAAGATAGTGGCAGTCTGGGAAACGAGAAATTCGTCTACTCAAACCTGGGTCCACACTTCGTATCACACTACCCTCTCTGTGTTATTGACTTATTCTTCACTCTGCTGGGAGTGTCAGATTGAAAATTCCAGGACAGGAATTTAGCTCAGTGGTGCTGCCTCCTGCCTCATAAGTGTAAGGTCCTAAATTCTATCCCTGGTACCAAAAAAGAAAGAAACTTCCATGGTTACAGGCTGGGCGTGGTGACAAATACCTATAATCCCAGCACCAGGGAGGCTGAGGCAGGAGGATTGCCATAAATTTGAGACCAGCCTGGACTCTATAGCAAGTTCAAGACCAGCATGGACTACATAGCAAGACCCTGTGTCAAAGAAAGAAAGAAAGAAAGAAAGATGAAAAGAAGTCTACACTTCTGTTCACAGTGAGAAGGATGGTCTACAAGTTCATGATCAATTAGTGATGTCTGCCATGGGCACAGCACGGGATGACAGCAGTTATGCTGTTTACCTGATAATACTATTGGGGAGATGCTGGTGCTAACCACCCTGAGACAAGTGGCACTCTGTCTCCAAGTCTGTCCTTTAGAGCAGTACATCTCATCTGTGCAAGTTGCCAAAGGAGCTTATAAATATGCAGATCTGAATCAACTGATCCCATATGTGTGAAGCAGAGCCCAAGTTTTTGTCTTCTTTTTTTTTCAGTGATGGGCCTTGAACTCAGGCCCTCAAGCTGAACTACATCCCTAGCCCTTTTCATTTTTTATTTTGAAACAAGGTCTCACAGTGTTGCCGATCTGGCCACTAACTTGTGATCCTCCAGCTTCAGTCTCCCAGGTAGCTGAGATTACAGGTGTGCACTACTGCCCAAGATTCTGTATTTCTAGTGGGCACTAGATGACTTTTGTGATATTGGGATAGAAAATGAAGTATCTATTTGGTTTTCAACCCTGGTTCTTGCCATAAGAGCCTCTAAACCCTTAAAATTTCCTGAGTCAGAATGGGACGTTCATCTTTGTGTCCTTAGAAACCTCTTCCAGCCATGTCTGAGTTCATGCCAGTGAGGTAACTGGGTTTTGGAGGGGGGTTGTTTTGTTTGGGAGTGGTTTTTTGGGGGGGGGGTTGGGGGGGGTACTGGGTCTTGAATCCAGGGCCTTCACACTGAGCCCTTTATACTTTTTATTTTGAGACAGGGTCTCACTAGGTAGCTAAGTTGCCCAGATTGGATTTGAACTTGACTTGAGTGGACTCGACTTGATCCTCCTGCCTCAGCCTCCCACAGTGCTGGGATCACAGGCATGCACCACCACACCCAGCTTGCCAGTGAGGTGATTCCAGCTCAGCTGCAGGATGGAACACTACTAAGGTGTCCTGCAGCCATGTGATCAGCCCCCTCTGGACCTCAGAGAAGGGTCGGGTCCAGGAGCTCTGTCTCCAGCTGGGAGCTTGCATAAGGATGCTGTGAGCTTCCAGGGAGGTGACTTTGGCTCACAGGGATGGCAGCTCCTGAGCTCAGAAATGTGTCCCCTGTACCTCTGTGCCTCCATAGTATCCTTTACAAGAAGCAGTCCACACAAAGACAGTGCATCCCTGCCGGGGGCATCCTGTTCTGTAGCCAGGTGGGACAGAGCACGGGTGGGACTCGGCCCTACACCTGTGGATTTGTGCTGACTCCATCTAGTTAGGACAGTAGCAGCTACAGGGAACTGAAGACGTGTGGCATGTGAAAAGCCTATGCATTCAGCTGGAAATGTTATGAGCAGTTTCCTTGAACTCCAAGAGTACTGACCCACGGAGCACAAACTGACACGGATTCACTTGTTCAAGAACACTGGGGTGCCCCGTTCCCAGGGCATCCATGTTCCAGTGACACAGCCTGACATATGATCCTAACATCCACTTCCTGACTGAGCTGGGCAGGCACCGGAAGTGCTTCTCCACGTCTCTGTCATGTGTCCTCCAAACAAGAGGTAGACGCGTCTCTGTGGATGGAAGATGGATTGGCTTGTAAGGGACAGGACGCTGCCACCTGCCTCAGGGATGAACCTGGAGGACACGATGGCCAGTGACATAAGCCAGCTACAAGCAGCCATGCTATCAGGCTCCGCTCATACCAGGCCCCTTGAGCTGTCAGAACCATAGGGACAGGAAGTGAAATGGTTACCAGGGCCTGGGAAGGGGGAGGGGAGTTGGTGTTCAGTGGGGCAGAGTTCCCTTTGGAGAGAAGGGAAGTTCTGAAATGTGGATGGTGGTGACAGCTTCGCAGCAGCATGAGTGTGTTTAATGCCCCCAAGTTACACACTTAGACACAGCTAAAACGGCAAAGTTTGCATTGTGTATATTTCACAATAATAACCAAAAAAATTTTTGTAGCCAGGAGTGGTGGTGCACACCTGTAACCCCAGCTACTCTGAAGGCTGAAGCAGGAAGATCACAAGTGCAAGCCCAGCCTGGGAAATTTAGCAGTTTAACATGTGTGAATACCAATTCATTTCTCTGATGTGAAAAAGTAAAAGAGTAAATAAGGATTAAAATGTACAATTGATATTGTGTAATAGGAAGAAACGTCTAAAAGAATAAAGGAAGTGGGAGGTGTAGGGGAAAAGTAAAAAGGGGAAAAATATATGAAAAGGAAAAACATGGAAACCATGTCTTTGTAAACAGGGAAGGGTGGAGGGGCTGAGGGGAGGGCCGGGGAATGGGGAAAAATAAGAACCTGGTAAGTCATGGGTAGGTACAAGATCCCAATGATGAATGTAACTGTATTGTATACCTAATGTATATGTACCAATACATTTAATAAATATTAAAAAATTATTTACACACCTATAATTAAAAGTGATCTCCAAGCATGTGTTTTTATTACTGCTTTTATAAAACATAAAGCTTGAAATAGATTAAATGTCAGTTTATTTAAATTTTTTTAAAAAACAAGTCCCTGTCTGAAGAGAACAAAATAAAAGGGCTGGGGTGAAGCTCAGTGTTCCCCAGTTTCGATCCCAAGCACCCCCCCAAAAAAAAGAAAATTTCTGATTTGTGGGGTAGGCCATGCCCGACGTGAACACGGACAGGGAGGACTTGAGCCACAGAATGGCTCGGGTAAAAGCAGAGGCAGACAGCTCCTCTCAAGTGCTGTGGGCTCCTGCCCAAGAGAGCTCATCACCCAGGGTCTCTGGGCTCGAGCCCCTGCTCTGATTCCTGTTTTGGTTCCTGTGTGAGAGGTGCTCACCAAGGGCCTGGTGTGTTTTCCAGAGGTGCGTGTGGCAGCTCTGAACACCTTCTAAGGTTCACAGACTCACATGAACTTGGTGTGGCAGAGAGCATTACTCCTTTACTCTGGTGACCAGGTGCACACAGAAGTCTTGGTGCGAGTGCTTTCAGTCCATAAGAACCCATTAAAAATTTTAAATTTAACACCGGGCGTGGTAGCGCATGCCTTTAATCCCAGCACTTGGGAGGCTGAGGCAGGAGAATTGCTGCAAGTTGGAGACCAGCCTGGGCTACATAGTGAGTTCCAGGTCAGTCTCAACTACATA